>NC_080670.1:191040700-191346788 GCF_030247195.1 Topomyia yanbarensis
ATCCTGAATGGATTCAGTATGGAATCTTGCTCAAAGAAAACAACCGTTTCCGACTGAATTGGTTGATACATTTGAGCTGGAATCCATACTGGAAGTCCGAACCGGTCCCGAACTAGTTTGACTGGGTTGAGGAATAATCGCTGTCAGTTCAGTCGAACTCAGCCACAAAAACGACAGTAGCGCACCTGCCCAGTTACCAAATTTTCTGGCAGAGACCGCTTTTCTAGATTTCTGTCAGTCTTGGTTTGGCGGCCCTGATAGAATTCTGCGCATATCCTGTCGGGTTAGTTGAGCTAGGGCAAACTCGGTTTCGCTCGCGTTTTCTGGCAATTTTTGACAGGAACCGAGCAAAACCCTGGCATAACTCGGACATAAACTGTGCAAAGATCCTGGTAATTCCTACCTGGTAGAATTTAGCACGAATCGAGCAAAACATCTGACAAAGATGTGGCAGGAAGCGTACAGAGATCTTGGCCGTACATTCCTGGCTGGATTCTGGATAAAAGTGAGCCGCATCGGTTAGTTCGACCGAGTTTCTATCAGAAACGGTTGTTGAATTTAAGCGCATTCTTTGCCTTAATTCTCGCACAAATCGCTCAAAATGCTCGCAGAAACTCTGCCAGCATCAATTTCGCTTTGCTCAACTTTTGCTAACTTTCTGCTTGCCACGGTGACTGGGTGGTTTGGATATCCCAACTACCTTCGAAACCGTTAGAGATTTTTACACAAGTTGAATGCTGAAGAAGGACGTCTGTTCTCTGCGACCATACTTACTCCCCACTGAGACGTCCAAAAAATTGTTTCAACATCGTTCAACACGGGTCCAACGATGAACGTTTGTTGAACGGTTATTTGGACGTCGTTCAACGTTGGTCTTACGGATGATTTTGAAACCAACCGTTCTTAGAGGGTGGGTGATTCCATTCAGAATTCCGAACCGGTTCCGGGATGGGTTTAACTGCGATGTTGCTGAACCAGGATAACTTTTGAACCGCAGCAGGCATGCTTTGTAAAGGCAATTGTAAAACTTTTAATGCAGGGCAGTTTAGAATTACGTTAACGCAGTGACACATATCTGCTTCAACTGCTTCATTTGCTTTGTTAAATTAATCCATCCATCGCTTAACCGTCACATACAGTTGGAGTAAATGAACTGTCGATGTTCACAAAATTTCCAACCGAAATTCTTTTGTGTAAACAAAATCTGTGTTAGTAAAAGAGAAAAGAACTGATTGAAATAGTAGCCGGCAATTGAAATAATAATGTTGTAGGCAACCCGATTTCAGTTGCCTTTTCTGGAAAAATAGTTGCATAGCGACTTCAATGACACAATCGATTTCGACTCGGAATCGGTTTTCTTATTTAAGCCAGAATTCATGAAAAAACAGCAAAAAATCTGAGCTGATGGACGATTTTGAACCAATCCCCCCAAACCATTCGGAAACCGGTTAGGAATTCTGAATGGAGTCAACACTGAAAATCAAAGTTACCTATTTTTTGGGTTAAATTTGCTCACTGCGAAGTTTATACATGGGCAACCCAAAATTAGGTAGAAATTTGAACATGGCCATTACCCATAATTTGAGTTGGTCGCTGTGAACTTCGTGTTGGGTAGGAATTGAATAATGACGTCTACTCAGATTCAAGTTCATCGCTTCGTACTTATATTTTGGGTAGCCCATTTCAAACAAAGTAGTAGGTAATGTTTTTGACATCCATTGTTATTGTTGTGAATAAAATTGCATGAAGTGGCTCTGGAAAAGAGCGGTAATTATAATGCATAATGCAATAATTTCAATTAAAATTAATGATTAATTTATTTCAGCCTAGAAACTTAGGATAAAGCAATTAGCGCTGGATCCAAAACATGAGTCGGTGAGTACTGAAACGTTGTTTATTTTTTGATTGTGGGTTCATGTTGAGTTGCTCATATCATTTAAATAGCGGCTACCGCATCATTCCGAAACCCGATCGGACCTCGAAGGACACATTGAACTCATGATGATGGTTCATATTTTTTGGAAATGTCTGAAATGCATATCGCTATAGCTAAAATAGAATATAACTACTAGAGGGCAATTGCAGCGGCTAGCGGTGATTAAATATTTTCTCGCTCTTACATATGATGGGCCCATTAGATTGACATTTGTTGCCCCTGACACACGCAGGTTAAAGTAATGAATAACAATAGCAGCTACAAAGTGATACAATTTGGCAATTATATACCAAATGTTCCAGGTTGCAACAATTCTACTCTATTGTTTCGAGTCTATTGATCAAAAGCAAGCAAAA
This sequence comes from Topomyia yanbarensis, assembly GCF_030247195.1. Lineage (NCBI taxonomy): Eukaryota > Metazoa > Arthropoda > Insecta > Diptera > Culicidae > Topomyia > Topomyia yanbarensis. The sequence goes on from NC_080670.1 coordinate 191,042,993, forward strand.
ACCTCAAGCGGTGTGAATTTAGTAAACGGGGTAATTCTAAAAGATGCGACGAAATGTTGAATGATAAAAGGTCGAATATAGCAAATGATTGAAAATAACAAAGGTTCCAATGTTACTAAAGGTTTAATGAAACAAAAGTTTAAAATTTAAAAAAAAAAGAATAATGTATTCTCACCGTTATGACGCATCACCTCACCTAATTTGGTGAGGTGAGAGCGAAAAAGCGATCACCGCAGTCACTTAGGTGACTATAGTCACCCAAGGTGACAGAAGTCACCTGGCAGAGCGATTCCAATAATCATTTTGAGTGACGACGGTCACCGTAAGATGGAAAAAAGTGACTAAATTCTCACCTAAAAAATGTAGGTGATTAGAACCAAAAAGTGTTGCGTTTACTTTCAGATTTTTTGAATTTTCGGGTAACATTCCCTTTTGGATAATGGCAATTGGGAAGTTTCTGAATAACGTAAATTGATGATAGGCGTTTTTTTTTTGAAATTCAAGATGGCGGCTTCTGGTTACAACCAAACACTTAAAACCACCGTTAATATAAGTGTCATTTGAAAGGTAGTGTTTAGTAGAAGGCAAAAAATGATGATTGGCGCCATTTAAAAATCCAAGATAGCGGATTCCGATTATCACAAAACACTGAAAACCACCATCAATATGGGTGTCATTTCAAAGGTAGTAATTAGTGGAAGATAAAAATCGATGATTGGTGCCATTTTGAAATCCAAGATGGCGGCTTCCGGTTACCACAAAACACTGAAAACCACCATCAATATGAGGGTCATTTGAAAGGTAGTAATTGTAAGAAGGCGAAAATTGATGATTGGCGCCATTTTGAAATCCAAGATGGCGGCTTCCGGTTGCCACAAACCACTGAAAATCACCACCAATATGGGTGTCATTCGAAAGGTAGTTATTAGAAGGCGAAAATTGATGGTTGGTTCCATTTGGAAAACCAAGATGGCCGCTTTCGGTTATCACAAATCACCGTAAACCACCATTAATATGGATGTCATTGGAAAGGTAGTAATTAGCAGAAGGCGAAAATTGACGATTGGAGCCATTTGAAATCCAAGATGGCGGCTTCCGGTTACCACAAAACATCAAAAACCATTATCAATATGGTTGTCATTTGAAAGGTATTGATTAGTAGAAGCCAAAAATCGACGATTGGCGCCATTTTGAAATCTAAGACGATTGACTTGGTTTGTTTGATAGAGCCCATCAAACGAATTTTCATGCGAGAGGTGACAGAACTATTTTTCCTTGAAAACAGTGAGGTCAAGAAACACGAAATCTTTTTTCATAAAGATAGGAGCTTCCCTCGCAGCGCTAGAAGCTGCTTAATTTCACCCCACAACCCATAACTCTGGAATCGGAAATCGGATCAAGATGAAATTTAATAGCCATTTACGGGGATAAAACACCTTTCATTTGAGACCAAGTTTGGTCGAATCTACGGGAAACCAATGAGACTGTAATTCTGAATTTGGATACTTCCGCCGGGCTTCCGGAACCGACGATGGTGGCCAATGTGACCAAAGAGACTTTTGATGGCTGTTAGTGACCTAGTACTACAAATTTAAGTAGATGTGGCACCATTTTGAAAAAGTTTTCACCATTATACATTCATTACAGAATTTTGAAAATCGACATTGTCTGCATAATCGTACTCTTCACTCTGCAATTCCGGAACCGGAAGTCGTATCCATTATAAATTCAATAGCAGCCTATAGGAATGTTGTACCTTTCATTTGAGACTAAGTTTATGAAAATCGGTTCAGCCATCTCTGAGAAAAGTGAGTGAGATTGTGGTCACGGAAAACAGCGACCAGCTGCTGCATTTGCTCCACCACCCGTTTTTTTTCTAAGAGATCAGAGATGTGTATTTTCGCTCTGCAGTTTGTTGCTTTTAGCTAAATAGTTGAAGAAATTTTTCTCCTCAAAATATTTGGTAAGTAAATAAGAACAGTTTTGCATGTAATATAAGTTGTTATCGTGGGCGTGGAAACGACATTTATTCACTATTACTTGTGGATACACTGGAAGATAAACTAATGGCGTTTTCGTTTTTGACTCTGCACTACACCAGTGTAGTCGGTGCTAAACTCATTCAAACCTGAGGGGAATCAGTCTCTTTTTTTGCACTACACCGGTGTAGCACCAAGAAAAAACGAAAGCGCCATAAGATTAATTTAATTTCTACCACTTTTTATAGATTATTTCTGCTGCCTCTGCACTCCTTGCTGTCGTTCGATTCCGGTCACGTGGCTTCGACGTACTGCCTCGTGGATCGTCAACTCGTTGGTAGCGAGCCGCGTGGCTTGTTTCGATATTCCACCTGTTGCTATGGGCCTTGGTTGCGTTTAGATGACCTCGCATCTGCGTGGTGACTTCAGGTATGGTTAAGATGATCGGTCGTGGTATAACGTATATATAATAACATTTTTTGCAGGAAACTATTCAGTCATTTCAAACTGAGGCTTCCAATAGTCAACACCGGTGAAACAACGTCATCTCGGTTATTGACTTCAGATACATCGAGCAGTACGGAACATTTGAACAAGACTGTAGCTTACCCGAGTTCCGAGCCACTACAATTCCATTTGACTTTAGTCATACCGGCTGGAATATAATATAGAATTCTGGGTGTCTAAGAGACAAGTATTTTAATTGTGCATTCATTTTTTTTTGTTTTTTGTTGGTGATTAATTCATTTCAAATATATTTGTAGTTGGGATTGTGGCCACATTTGCAATTATGGCGCCACTGACATATGAGCAAGCGTATGGGGGATAGATCACTAGTGAATAATTGTTTTTAAACTTGAGGGGTAACCACCCATATTATTGGTGGTTTTAAGTGTTTTGTGGTAACCGGAAGCCGCCATCTTGAATTTCAAAATGACGCCAATCATCAATTTTTACTTTCTACTAATTACTACCTTTCAAATGACCCTCATATCGATGGTGGTTTTCAGTGTTTTGAGATAACCGGAAGCCGCCATTTTGGATTTCAAAATGGCACCAATCATCAATTTTCGCCTTCAACTAATCAATACCTTTCAAATGACACCCATATTTATGGTAGTTTCAAGTGTTTTGTGGTAACCGGAAGCCGCCATCTTGGATTTCAAAATGGCGCCAATCATCAATTTTCTGCTTCTACGAATGGCTACTTTTCAAGTGATACCCATATTGATGGTTGTTCTTAGTGCGAATGCCAAGCATCCATATAATATATATTGGAAGCCTAAATTTTGGGTTATCCGAACGTTACATAAATTTTGGATTATGCGCTCAGTACTCAAACTTTGGGTTATCCGCTCTTTACTCAAATTTTCGGTTATCCGCTTTGTACTCAAATTTTGGGTTATCCGCTCAGTACTCAAATGTTAAGTTATCCGCTCGTTACTCAAATTTTGGGTTATTTCATCGTTACTTAAACTTTCCCAGTTAAGCTCAGCCGGAAATGAACCGGAATTCCGGCTGGTTCCAGTTTGTATTACGGCTCCAGTGACACAACCGATTCTAGTTAGAATCGGTTGTGTCACTAGAGCCGGAATACGAACTGGAACCAGCCGGAATTCCGGTTCATTTCCGGCTGAGCTTTACTGGGTTGGGTTACCCGCTCTGTACCCAACGCTTGGGTTATCTGTAACCCAAACTTTGGGTAGTCCTCACACTACCCAAAATTTAAGTTCAAAGCTTGTTACCCAAAAGTGAGGAGATGCACTTTAGTCCATTTTGGGTAGGATTCTACCCAAAATTAGGTAACGGGTGGTAAGCGTGAATACCCAGTTAAGCTGAGCCGGAAATGAACCGGAATTCTGGCTGGTTCCAGTTCGTATTCCGGCTCCAGTGACACAACCGATTCTAGTTAGAATCGGTTGTTGCATTGGAGCCGGAATACGAACTGGAACCAGCCAGAATTCCAGTTCATTTCCGGCTGAACTTTACTGGGTATAGTTCCCACCCACTGAGGCGTCCAAAAAATTGTTTCAAAATCGTTCAACACGGGTCCAACGATGGACGTTCGTTGAACGGTTATTTGGACGATGTCCAAATTGGTCCAACGAACGTCCTTCATTGGACGATTTTGAAACCAACCGTTCTTAGAGGGTGGGATTTGAGCTGGATTCTACACCCCAGTTAAACTCATTGCGGAACCGGTTCGGATTTCTGAATGGAGTCATTATGGATTCCAAATCAAATGCAACAACCGATTCCGACTCAGAATCGGTTGTTGCATTTGAGTTGGAATCCATACTGACTCCCTTCAGGATTCCTAATCAAATTCCGAATGGTTTTACCGGGTAGAATTTCGAACCGGTTTTCGCAAGCTTCTACCGACTGATGCCAGCCAAAAATCTCAGTGGGAAGAGAACCCTGTCAAAAAAATGCGGACGAACATGGTCAGGCGATTTAAAAAGTTTGACGTCTGACTCAACTCGCCTGTGCTAATTGCCCCTAGGAACAAATGCAATTTGCGAATGCGATTTAAAGGCAATTTCAATACTTAGACAAATTTTCTGGCGGCTGAAATAGACTTGGTTGTTTTTCGCGTTTTTCAAACATGGCGGTTCATGTTTGGCTTAAGCTTGAAATTGTTTTTTGAACAATTGGTGTGTTCTCCCTTGTAGTTTGTTTGTCTAGTGCGCTTCATTTAGCCAACGAATGTAGAAAATTGTGGAATCGTGTGTAAGTATAGTGGAACAAGATCTCTGACCTAAAGTCTTAATGAATGTCAGATTGTGATAAGTTTTGGAGTGCAATACTAATTTCACCATTGATTCTACCTATAATTTGGTGGTGATTACCTAGTATACTGGTAAGTAGATGTGAGTAGCTAATGAATCCAAAAATAAGTATTATTTTTAATTTTCATATTAGGCAATTAAGGACGATTAAGTGGCGCGATTTGGGGGCGATTTAAGGGCGGCAAAAAAATGACGGCGACAAATCGCCCAAATGTTGCATTTGAAATAGCCCCCTAATTGCCAGCAATTTGCTGGCAAATTGAAGGGCAATTAGCGCATCCGAGTTGGCAAATAGCCTCCCGTTAGCCAGCAACTTGCCCTTTTTGACTGGGAACTGTCAACTCGTCCCGCTATTTTTTTGACGGACCGAACCTTTTTAGTTGAAACTTATTAGAAAAACGATTAAAACAACAACCACAATGAATAACAGGTTAATGATCCTCGTTCTTATCTTTATTTTACGGCAGAATGAAACTTGATTGTTTTGTCAACATCGAGAACGATATAATTGCCAAATCAGATCGACAAGAGGGGTCAAAATATTGGTTGCGATGTTTTCTTTCTGCAGCAGGACGCAGCCATTTTCGAAATAATAGGTATTTCATATTAATTTCACATGAAACAGAATTAACAGAGGCTTCAAATAAAGCCATCAGGACGCGGCATTAGCCAGACCGGAGCATACCGCGCACAGTACCAGATCCGTACGTTCTCTGCGGCTTGAAGGCGGCAGCAGCCGATACGATGAATACTTTCTGTTTCTGAGGGAAAAAAATCCCGGAATACAAGCAGCGGAAGTTGGAGAAAAAGAAGGATGATGCTATTGGCAGAGGGGAATAATAAATTATTTATTTTTAGTAGCACTCTATGTGGTTCCAACTTGCCGATATGCAAAAGGATGTGAACAGTGTGGACCAGTGTCGACGGTAGTAGCGGGAAACCATCTCTTTGCTAGGTGCAAATGATGAACAAAAAAATTTAAATATTGGTGTGTTTAAATGTTGCCGAAATAATAGTGGAAAAGAAGGAAAAGCCAGGTCAAAGGTAGGGCCAGGACCAAAGAGTATGAATAACCTAAAAAATCAACTAGTTGAGAAGATTCATAGGCCAAAATATTAATATCCGTGGGATTCATCAAGCAATCACTTTCGCATATGCTCTCTATTTGTGATTAGTGTTTGGAGCAACATCGCAATGGTACTACTCCACTACTAGAATGTTTCATTAATTACAGAACCCGTGTTGAACGGCTTTGTGGGAAATTTTTTGGGCTTCAGATCCCTAACCTTCAAAATTCGTTCACCGGAATTATTTTTTTCGTAAGAGTCACTGGGATCAGTATTTATCTATTGATACGGGATACTGATTAGGTTCCTAACCTCCATATTTCGGAAAACGGAAACAGATATTCGGAGTCTATTTATTTTTTTTTAGGGTGGTTTGTTGAGCCAATCGATACCTTTATTTCAGGAAAATGATCAATGTTTCGAATAATAATGTGCTCTATTATTGTTGAACTGTTTGGACATCGCAAGTAAACTTTTTGTTCAATTCGTGGTAAAATTAACAAATAGTACCGATCTTCAAGCTTTATGTGCCATATGGACGGGCCCTCTACATCAAAGAAACATTCTTATTTTATTGGTATTTTTTCGACTCGTTCTGCTTGATTGGCAAAAGTCGTAGATACCACAAAAAATAACGCAACTACCCACATCTCATCACTTCAATTATTGCTTCCAGCTAAAGTGAAACTGTTGGAAAATTTAACGTTTGATTCTTTCTTTATCGTTCAATTATATCAAGCTGATTGATTTTAATATGTATTCAGATCTCTTTATTCTCCTCCTTTTGCTTAAAGTTATATTCTGCAAGTTTCAGAACTCGAAGGTTCAGTTCGTTCAACGAAAATCAACGAACCGGTTAGTACATCCTTTCACGTCAATCTACTTTCATCCGTGCCAGATCGTAACTGAAACGGGACGTGAAACTTTTCTGACTTGACCGAACTGAACGAAGGAAAAGTTTTCCGAAGCATGTGACACTTCTTCGATTTGTTTATATAAATAAGTATCACTAACGCATTTTCTCATTCCAACAGTTGTTAATTTCTCCAAACACGACGACGCGTGTTTGTCAGGATGGCCAGTGACAAACAGATGATTACTGCACAGAGCAGACATCCATGATCGAACAAAAATATTTAAAAAACGTGTATAAACATTTGAATTAATATACGATAAACACTAGCGCTGCCACACCAACCTATCCCAACTATCCGTCAAATCCATTCTGGAACCGGTTCGAAACCCTGAATGGATTCAGTATGGAATCTTGCTAAAGGAAACAACCGATTCCGACTCCATCGGTTGATGCATTTGAGCTAGAATTCATGCTGGAAGTCCGAACCGGTTCCGTACTAGTTTGACTTCTCACTGAAACGTCCAAAAAATTGTTTCAAAATCGTTCAACACGGGTCGAACGATGGACGTTTGCTGAACGGTTATTTGGACGTTGGTCCAACGAACGTCCTTCATTGGACGATTTTGAAACCAACCGTTCTTAGAGAGTGGGTAGAGGAATAACCGTTGTCAATTTTGTCGAACTCAGCCACAAAAAAAAACATGACGACAGTAGCGCACCTGGTTTGGTTATCCCAACTACCTTCGAAACCGTTAGAGATTTTACACACGTTGAATGCTGAAGATGGACGTCTGTTCTCGGTGATTACTGTTATCCGGTGACACATTTCTCCGATGGAACACCACGCGAATCCACATTTGAATGCCTTTCCCCCCGGATGATTTATCGCATCACATTTCGACCCAAATTTGTCCCAATCAATATGGCAGCCAGGAATCGAACGAACCACCAAATTAAATAATTTTTCTTCGATAGTTTTTGCCTCACAGGGAAAATGTTCTTCGGCAAACTTTCCCTCGATCCTCGACTTCACCTCCGCAAACGAAAATTCAGCGTTGTTTGAAAGAAAATTAAAAAGACAGCCGCCGTTCTAACACTTTCCGAGAACCGGTTTGGAGAATTTTCCCCGGTTCCCCCCCAAACCGTGTGTTTTCCTTGATGTGCAAATGAAAAGTGGTTTTCGCCCTCGTCGTAACATCTTCGCAGGCACCGCACACGAGATGGGATCCGGAAGGGACGACGACGGTTCTGGGAAAATGTGTGAAAAGAAAAATTAACTAATTTTCGAAACGAATGCGGTTTGATCGCTCTGTCGCCCTTTCGCAATGTAGTTGGAAGTCCCGGTACCGTACCGTGGGAAAAGAAAGAAGATAAAAACGGAATCGGATGTGACAATTTTGCATTCATGAGACAAAAGGGAAGGCATTTACAAGTTAGCAGGAAGTTCCTAATCGAATATGGTTTTGCTGCACAATTGAACTGAAAGCAGAGTAGGCGGTGGTCAACTATTTTCGTCCGCGTTCCTTATCACTTATTTTTAAAAAAGTGATTCATCAGCATCTTTGAAAATGAACCACTTAGGTTATGCGACTAATTTTTTTCGAGCTTATTTTATTGCAAATAATTAAGCAGTCTTCATTTAGTTATATTTTGAATTGCACATATTTTGTCGTATATAATTTTAAATGTTCTTTGATTTGATAGCATTATAAGGAAACACGTATCCGCTGGTTGATGCCAATCGAGCTGACAGTTCTTTAGACTGAGCAAACTAATTTCTTTGTTAGTTTAGTGTTCATTTGAACGACTAGGAAACTAATCCACTGGGTATGTCATGTGCGTGGGGAACACGCATGGTCTCGTCTGAGTGTATGATGACTTTTGATTTATGTATGAGAGTTGAGAATCAACAATTCGCAAGGAGAATTCAAAACCAGTTAGTAATTTTCGACAGCCATATTAGCATGAAGAAGAAATGTTTTATTGTTACACGGGTGCGTTTCGGCTTCGCCTCATCAGAAACCGACACTAACTTTTTGTCGGAATAGATTAGCGCCGGCTTGACGCAAATCCCTTAAAACTAAAACACACTTTGTGTTTCAATCGAACTAATGATCAAACGTGATGTCCCGTCCGAGCAGATGTTCTGTTTATGCCGATGAGACACAGTGGAACTTGTCTTGGCTTAGCAGGCCTATGCGAAAGCACTATGCTATATTTCACCCTAAGGAGGAAAATTGGGTAAACACCAAAATTTCTCACTAGGGCGAATTTTTTTTTGCTAAAACCAGTCTTTGCACTTGAAGGGCACAAATCCTTATTTGTTACACGGGTGCGTTTCGGCTTCGCCTCATCAGAAACCGACACTAACTTTTTGTCGGAATAGATAAGCGCCGCATAGCATAGAAATGTTTTATTGCCATATTCATTGGTTTACTTTTAGTCCATTAAATCATTGATAAATTATATTAATTGTTCTTATTGTATTGAGTACTTGCATATGCTTCGGATTAGTACAAGCACTATATTACTGTCACGTTAATTATATTTCTTCATGAGTGTAAAAATATTGTAGATTGATTATTGACGTAAAAGGTGACAAGTTAGTTTCTTTTCGTTCTTATTGTTTTCTATCTTGTTTTAGCAATTAGCGTAAAAACCACGCACGTGTCATCGGTTGTATATCCGACAAAGTTACTCGTTTCAGGTATTGCGTATTTTATACCATATGCAGAAGTTAATTCAATATACGATAAATCTATCATAAATTCTCGGCAGTCAGTTGCCCAGAACAATAAACATATGATAACACTACTGAGAGATGCATAGATCGTATCACTCATCAAGGTGAATCCAGATTCGTGTAACTCTTTACCCCATCCGATTAACCAAAACTTCTTTCCGTGGTAAACGTGGAGATGCAGAGGTTATACACGGTCAACAACGTTAGTTATACTAACATTTCTTTGCTTCCCCGATGACTGTAAGGACGTGACTGGCGCCGTTATTGTCATTTGAAAGTTCAGAACCCTCGAAACATGCTGCCCTCCCACCAACTTTTTTAGTACGATGCAGAAGACTTGGAAGAGCACCCATATCCTTCCCATCGGACTTCAACAGAGCGTTCTGCGGGATTGAATCAACGGCGGCACTCGCTACCGCCCTCGGCAACTCCGCTGGACTAGAGGATGTCGGCTGCCCTATGCTACAGCATGCTCCACCAGAGGCTAGAAGAAGGCTGTTGAAATGTTTGAACTGCATCAGGAATGGCCAATCCATCCCATCTTCTTGAAAAACGTAATCCTCGTAATCCTCATACCAAAGAACAGTGACACTCCCCGTGCGACGAAAGAAATTCGACCGATTAACCTGCTCCCCTGCGTAGGGAAAACTATGGAGCGAACGGTTAACAAACGGCTTATTACCTACCTCGGAGAAATCTCCCATAAATTAACATTTCGCAAGGATGGAGGGACTGGTGCCCAGTTCGAAGCCTTTGAAGAAATCCTCTAGTAGGCCCTGGCAGACGATCCGCATTCCGACATAGCGATATTCGAAATCGCCAAGGCCTACAATACAGTCTACTGAGAGGGGGTTCTCCGGCTACTAGCTAGCTGGGGAGTCGCCGGAAACCTTGGGAACTACATCAAGAACTACCTCAACAATATTGCAATAGAGTCCTCCGAGTGGGAGTCGGTAGCCTAGAGTCCGGAACATATGTGGAAGAAAACGGTAAGCCACAGGGATCCGTCTTCTCCGTCACTTTATTTCTCGTTAGCTTAAACTCCCTCTTTGTATCTCTGCAGGAGGGAGTCTACGTCTAGTTTCGTCTACGTTGACGACATCATCATCATCTTAGAGGGAGGATCGACTGCACGAGAGCGGATAAAGCTCAAAGCCACAGTAAACGCCATCGAAAAATGGGCTAAAGCAGTGGGGTTGACCACAGCCGCCGTCAAATGTTCAGTATCACACCGTTGAAATTCCCATCACCTAGTCACTAATGGACCGGTCAAACTCAGAAATACACTTATCCCTTTCCGCCGAGAACCAAAAATCCTCGGAATCACGCTGGACCGCCGTCTCACTTTCGTATCGCACTTCCGGACTGTTAGACGAGACTGTGAAAGCAAGAAACTCCTCTTTCGAACCATCAGTGCCCGGTATCCGACATGGCACAGAAGAACTGCTCTGAAAGTCGGCAGTGCGCTCATCAATAGCAAAATATTCTACAGTTCTGAAATAACCAGCCACAACTTTGACGGGCTTGAAAGGATCCTTGCTCCCCTGTACAACGATACGCCTCGGTTGGCCTCTAATCTACTGCCGAGCACCCACCGCCGAAGCAGCTTGTGTCGAAGCTGGCATTGTCCCTTTTTCGGTTGGCGGTTGTTACTATCATAATCAGGCGGGCTCCGGCGTTCCTCGAAAGGACTTCTGGTAGCACTTGTGCTGTCCTGAAACGGTTCAAGATGCATTCCTAGAATACACCGGAACAGACCTCCCAAAAATAGCTGATCTACAAAGAACCCGGGACCGATCCTGGTACACGAGAAGTCCGAACATCAACCTATCCAGGTCGCTGCGAGCAGGCCCTCTCCCCAAGCCTGCCCAGGCCAAATTCATAGAGCTGATGAACCAACGATGCTTTCAAGCTGCAAGAAAGAGTCGGAGTGGGGGTCTGCGGAATAGGAGCTGGTCTGGCTTATCGCTTCCACACAAGCTGGTCCGTTTTCTCGGCAGAAGCTGCTGCCACCAGTCTCGCAGTTGCAAGCAGACCAGAGGGTAATAATACCTACTATCATTCTGACGGCCGCTATGTCGGTCATATCCGCCCTGGAAACGAGAACGTCACACCATCATTACCTACAGGCTATAGAGAGCAGCTGGGATTCGTTGACATCGATGTGCTGGCTACTTGGTCACTATGAGATTGGCGGGAAAGAGGAAGCCGACTCATTGGAAACTTGTGGGAGAAAGGCCCGAAGATTGTCCACCAAATACCGTCTTCGATCCGAGACATTCAGACCAGCGACCCGACAAGTGAGGAGACAATTATCTCATTCTAGAGAGATGCCTAGCTGCTCGAGAAATTATAGGAACCCCCACGGACTGTTCGTCTCATCCGCCCGGAGTGCGCTAAAGCCTAAAGCACTTCAGAGACCCACAACGCAACAATCTCTCAGCCTTTAGAATATCGCCAATGAGATCTATAATGGAATGTAATTTGTATACACTTTATTATTTTCTCGGGCGAATGATCAAGTAGGTCAAAGCCCGTAATAAACAACTAACCAACCACCTAGTTAAGTGCAGCCGGAATTTGGACTGACTCTAGTTAACACGTCACTGGAGCCGGAATGCTAACTAGAAGCAGCCTGTTATAAAACTTTCCGAAGTTCGGTTTTCCGCAACTCGAAAATTAGTTTCCTAACTTTTAAATAAATCCAACGAGGTTACAATTTAGGCAGGTTAGGTTTCCCTACTCAGTAGATAGTAGACAACCGTTTAATTAGGCTTAAATCTAATAATTCCTTTCCGATGATATTATCGCCTATAAAATGTGGCTCTATTAGATCCAAGCTGATTATCTATATAGCATATAGCACAGTCACTGAGTGTCATTTATATGCCAGTGTGAAGTTAACTAACGCGCCGCGTCAATAGTCTTCGGCGCCGACTCAAGAAGAGCCGATCGAAAGGGCCTAATACCCGCATTTCGCAACACAGCCAGAATTCCGTCTCATTTTCTGGGACAGCGTAACGAAGTCACTGGCTTGCCCCTACAAACGGTTGGTTTTTAAATCGTCCATTAAAGGACGTTCGTTGAATCTACGTTGTACGGCCAAGATTTTTGTACGCTTGCTGCCACATCTTTGTCAGATGTTTTGCTCGATTCGTGCTAAATTCTACCAGGTAGGAATTGCCAGGATCTTTGCACGGTTTATTTCTGAGTTATGCCAGGGTTTTGCTTGGCTCCTGTCAAAATTTGCCAGCAAACGCGAGCGAAACCGAGTTCGCCCAAGCTCAACTAACCCGACAGCCCACTGAGACGTCCAAAAAATTGTTTTAAAATCGTTCAACACGGGTCCAACGATGGACGTTCGTTGAACGGTTATTTGGACGTTGTCCAAATTGGTCCAACGAACGTCCTTCATTGGACGATTTTGAAACCAACCGTTCTTAGAGGGAGGATACGCGCAGAAATCTGGCAGGGCTGCCAAACCAAGACTTACAGAAATCTAGCAGAACAGTCTCTGCCAGAAAATTTGGTGACTGGGTAGTTTCAAAATCACCCAATGAAGGACGTTTGTTGCACCAACGTTGGACGACGTCCAAATAACCGTTCAACAGAGGTCCATCGTTGGACTCGCGTTGAACGATTTTGAAACAATTTTTTGGGCTTCTCAGTAGGAATTCAGTATGGAAGCTGGCTCAAAGAAAACAACCGATTCCGACTCAATCGGTTCATGCATTTGAGCTGGAATCCATACTGAATCCACTCAGAAGTCAGAACCAGTTCCGGAATGGTTTGGCTGGGTAGAGGTAAAACCGCTGTCAATTCAGTCGAATTGAGCGACTCAAAACATGACGACAGTAGCGCACCTGGTGTAGATACCCCAACCACAGAGAACAGACGTCCAGCTTCAGCATTCAACTTGCGTAAAATCTCTAACGGTTTCGAAGGTAGTTGTGATATCCAAACCAGGAGCGCTACGGTCGTCATGTTTTTTGTGGCTGAGTTCGACTGAATTGACAGCGGTTATTCCTGTACCCTGTCAAACTAGTCCGGAACCGGTTCGGACTTCCAGTATGAATTCCAACCCTCTAAGAACGGTTGGTTTCAAAATCGTCCAATGAAGGACGTTCGTTGGACCAATTCGGACATCGTCCAAATAACCGTTCAACAAACGTCCATCGTTGGACCCGTGTTGAACGATTTTGAAACAATTTTTTGGACGTCTCAGTGGGAACTCAAATGCGTGAACCGATAGTCAGAATCGATTGTTTTCTTTGAGCAAGATTCCATACTGAAACCATTCAGGATTTCGAACCGATTCCGGAATGGATTTGACGGATAGTTGGGATAGGTTGGTGTGGCGGCGCTAGTGTTTATCGTATATTAATTCAAATGTTTACACACGTTTTTTAAATATTTTTGTTCGATCACGGATGTCTGTTCTCTTTGATAAACAGTTGCTCTCTTTTATTTTAGGTACCAACTATACAAATGAACAATTTTCAATATTAAAATTCCTTCCCATTATCGACGTCAGTTTCCATTTATACCGACAAAATACCAGCAAAGCTAAAACTGCCCTTCGGCCACCAAGCATCTACCATTCCATACAGGAGGAGAGAAATGCGAAACACAATTTCACCTGTCCGAATCTTTTAATCAGTGAAAATCTCACCGCTTCCGGAAAAGTTTCTCCGGCTCGGCTCTTAGTCGTTTCCTTAGTCCGTCGTGAGTCGCGCAGAGCAAGCAGAATTCCAAAATTGATGAAAAGTTTTTGATACGTTAAATGGTTCCCAACCCGGCCGGCTTTTCCCCGGACCTTGGAACTATACACATTCGTCCGGCCGGAAACTCTGGATGGTCCATCATTAAAACTATCCCGGGAAGTATCTCCGGGTCGGAAGAGTGAGTGTTTTAAAGTTTGATAATCGCTTCGGGTGATGTTTTCTCGTGTTTGAAGATTAGAAAGAGAAAACCACAAAGGTGTGGTTTCCGTAATTGTTAATGGCCATCAGTATGAGCCGGGGGGATGGGGAGTAAGAAATAGTTATTTTGATAGGGAAATTTAATCGTGATATGGTGCTGGCAGCATATACGGATATAGCTAAACGTATGGCTTTTAAAATCTAACGCTCGTTTTAACGAGCAGAAATGCGAATAATTTCAATTCTCGACAAACTTATGATTAGGGCGTAAAAGCTATCAGTCAGTGATTACGCCTACCCACTGAGAGATCCAAAAAATGTTCCAAAATCGTCCAACACGGGTCCAAGGTCTGTTGAACGGTTTGTTGGATATCGTCCAACGTTGGTCCAAACCGCTAAGAACGCTTTATTTCAAAATCGTCCAAAGAAGGACTTTCGTTGGACCAACAAGTGACGTCTGTTGAACGGTTATTTTGACGTCGTCCAACGTACGTCCATCATTGGGTGATTTTGGAACCAACTCTTCTTACCCACTGAGAAGGTCAAAAAACTGTTTCAAAATCGTTCCGCACGGGTCCAATGATGGACGTCAGTTGAACCACAGAGAACATGATCGAACAAAAATATTTAAAAAAACGTGTGTAAACATTTGAATTAATATACGATAAACACTAGCGCCTCCAAACCAACTTATCCCAACTATCCGTCAAATCCATTCCGGAACCGGTTCGAAATCCTGAATGGATTCAGTATGGAATCTTGCTCAAAGAAAACAACCGATTCTGACTATCAGTTCACGCATTTGAGTTGGAATTCACACTGGAAGTCCGAACCGGTTCCGGACTAGTTTGACAGGGTACAGGAATAACCGCTGTCAATTCTGTCGAACTCAGCCACAAAAAACATGACGACAGTAGCGCACCTGGTTTGGATATCCCAACTACCTTCGACACCGTTAGAGATTTTACACAAGTTGAATGCTGAAGATGGACATCTGTTCTCTGGGGTTGAACGGTGATTTGGACGTCGTCCAACGTTGATCCAACGAATGTCCTTCATTCAAGGATTTTGAAACCAACCGTTCTTAGAGGGTTGAATGAACGATTTCGAAACAATTTTTTGGGCTTCTCAGTGAGTGTTGAATCCATTCAGGATGCTGAACCGGTTTCAGAATGGGTGTAACATGGGGAACTGCTTCGTAATAATACGGCGATAAGAACTTTTCTATAAATTCCTACAAAGAGCGAATGTTCAGAACGCTTCCATGAAAACAACTGCAGCAATAGGAAGTGTTAAAACAAAGATCAAATAAACAACGCCCCATTTTCGTTCCGATTAGTGCATCTGCACAGGATCTTCAGTTATTTTCCCTTTCAGGTAGTAATAACTTTGAAATTGTTTTTCTTCCCCCCTAAAACGAACAAAACTAAATTGCATCATGATCCCCGGAAGGGGGAGTTGAAAGTTGGAGAGGCAAGTAAAAAAAGAGGAAACCCGCACTAGCAGCGCGTTCATGAGGAAACAGCAAAGCAAACCGGTTGGAAAATCCCTTTAAAACGAAATGTAAACAAAGCAGCAAAAAGACGCAAACAAAACACTATCAAAATAAGCAGCCAGGAAAAGCAGGCCCGCAGGAATGGCTGCTCGTGTTTGTTGCTTGCCTCTTTGGTCCATTCAAGACAAATTGAATTTGCTTCCTTATCTTCTCGGTCAGGATATCTATGCCCCGGCGAAGTCCAGAACTGTGAGGGCGATGCTCTGCCGCTGTGAGGAGAAGTTCTTTCGTGTATATGCAAAATGGTAAGAATTTTCCAGGAATCGGAAATAGGGTAGGACCGTCGCTGAATGAGCCATAACTTGGCATAATCGTTGACAGCTGGATTTTTATTTTGGTAACCAACCCTATTTTTCTTCAGTCCAACTGGTGATTCAGGGCGAAGCGCGGGGCGTCGGTGACTGTACCAAAGACATTAATATGAAATAGATTTTATTGCTTTATTATCGTTTCCTTCGTTGTCGTGATTTTACACTGCCCTGGGAGGAAAATGGTTTCCTTTCATTGGGCCTCTTTATAGTGCTTCCTGCGGTACGGTTATCTACTGGTAATCGCATCCGGTCCGTGATTATCATTGCAAAAGATACTACCGCTAGTGCTATAGTCAAGCACTGGAGGCGGAAATAAAGAACTATCCAAAATCGAGTTGTTTTGTTCAATATTGGGGCTGAACGATGCGGTAAATTTAGGTAACCATGACTAAAATTAATACTCATGGATTGCTTGGTTTTAATACTCATTGACCCAAATTTTCCCAATTTCGTGTAACTCAAAAATATCTTTTTGAACGGAAGGTTATCTCCACTGATCAAATTTTTGACAATAATAACACAGAGAACAGACATCGACATCAGATCGAACAAAAATATTTAAAAAACGTGTGTGCGCCGCCACACCAACCTATCCTAACTATCCGTCAAATCCATTCCGGAACCGGTTCGAAATCCTGAATGGATTCAGTATGGAATCTTGCTCAAAGAAAACAACCGATTCCGACTCTATCGGTTGATGCATTTGAGCTGGCATTCATGCTGTCCGAACCGGTTCCGGACGCGTTCAACTGGGTAGAGGAATAACCGCTGTGAATTCTGTCGAACTCGGCCACAAAAAACATGACGACAGTAGCGCACCTGGTTTGAATATCCCAACTACCTTCGAAACCGTTAGAGATTTTACACAAGTTGAATGCTGAAGATGGACGTCTGTTCTCTGTGATAATAATGAATACAAGTGAAAGGCAGAACCCAAATATACAGATTTGAGCTAAAAGAAGCTATCCTTTGATTTTTTATGTTTTGTTTCTGTGTATGTTTACATGATTACCGAGAGCGAGTAAAGGCGCTTAAACCTAGGCTTAATGAGCCAGGGCAAGGTGTAAATACCTCTGTCCCTTCCCAAAGGAGTGACATTAACCTTCTTAGCAAAGTTACTCCCAACGTTTTATTCGAACCCCCTATAAACTGAAACGGTCGGTACGGTTGTCCTCGTTTCTTCCTCATTCAAGTTTAAAAACGATTCGTTGGTTGAATAGTTCATTAAATGAATAATTCAACTCTGCACAGTAGGCCTGGCCGTTTTAATATTTGCGACATATTAAAATATGCTTCAAATATTAATCACAGAGAACAGACGTCCATCTTCAGTATTCAACTTGTGTAAAATCTCTAACGGTTTCGAAGGTAGTTTGGATATCTAAACCAGGTGCGCTACTGTCGTCATGTTTTTTTGTGGCTGAGTGCGACAGAATTGACAGCAGTTATTCCTCTACCCAGTCAAACTAGTCCGGAACCGATTCGGACTTCCAGCATGAATTCCAGCTCAAATGCGTCAACCGATAGAGTCGGAATCGGTTGTTTTCTTTGAGCTAGTTTCCATGCAGAATCCATCCAGGATTTCGAACCGGTTCCGGAATCGATTTGACGGATAGTTGGGATAGGTTGATGTGGCGGCGCTAGTGTTTTTAGTATATTAATTCAAATGTTTACACACGTTTTTTAAATATTTTTGTTCGATCATGGATGTCTGTTCTCTGTGTATTAATGTTGACAAGATAGACACTAAAAATAACTGCAGTGTTTTCCAGGATGCTTTTAAATACTGGCTGTGTAAGGGTTAGAATAGAATAGAATTACCGACTCCAAAATAAAAAATGTTAGTAGTAAATGAATTTCAGGATTAATTTGACAGATAGATTAGCACTCCTAACAATCTGCTACGAATCAGATTAAAACCACCAACTTTCTACAAAAACAACAAAAACTCATCCCTGGATGGCAGTCATTAAAACCTGGTTCCAAATGAACAATGATCCACATAACCATCAAGTAGCAGCCAAAAGTGCTGAAGTCATAACCATTCCCGCCGAGATAAACGCTTCATTTCTGGTGCATGAGCCAACAGACACTCATTTTTTTGGTGCGTAGAAATGTAGTTTTCCGAGAATATGTAGACCTACTGCAAGCTCGCCACTGCTACCGAGTCTTATCTCGCCCGTGTTGTTGGCCGTCTCGCTGTGCCTACCCGACCCAACCGAATCCAACCCAGTGGCACTAATTTTTCGGAAGTAGCCACTTTTGGGTACGAGTGCGAGACGGTCGCACTCGACAACATTGCATTTAGTTTGTCTGGAGAAAGGGAACACACTGACTTCATTTCAGGTTGAGTCCCTTAGAGCCGTGGCAGGCCAACATATCAGGAAGATAGACATATTTTCTGGAGGCTATTTTTCCGTGCGGCTTTTCTACTACTTGGAAGATGAGGTGTGCAGTAAGTTTTTATGCGTCTTGCTTTGGCCGTCGTCGTATAGGCGGTGACCGGAATGAGGCGTCACCAGAAGGTGAGAAACTTTCACTTCCGTTCGGATGGAAGGCATTGTCGGTTCTGTGGACCAATTTTTGTGCAAAGAATGGCGAAAACAGACGTTAATGTCTGTGCAAGATAAAAAGTTTTCAGTCTAACAGCTATTGGTTATGACAATGCTCGTTTTCCGCTCAGAAATAGTTTCAGCCTTAGGCACTCTGTCATACGCAAAGTCTCATCTTCTTTTGGACCATTTCAAGGTTGTGCGCAAATAAAAAGATGTTAGAGCTTTTCGCACTTGCACTCTTATAGTTCCTGGTCACCCACTGAGACGTCCAAAAAATTGTTTCAAAATCGTTCAACACGGGTCCAACGATGGACGTCCGTTGAACGGTTATTTGGACGATGCCCAAATTGGTCCAACGAACGTCCTTCATTGGACAATTTTAAAACCAACCGTTCTTAGAGGGCAGCCACGGTCAAACCATTTGGAATTTGATTCGGAATCCTGAATGGAGTCAGTATGGATTCCAACTCAAATGCAACAACCGATTCTGAAACCGATTGAGTCGGAATCGGTTGTTGCATTTGAGTTGGAAACCATACCACAGAGAACAGACGTCCATCTTCAGCATTCAACTTGTGTAAAATCTCTAACGGTTTCGAAGGTAGTTTGGATATCTAAACCAGGTGCGCTACTGTCGTCATGTTTTTTTTTGTGGCTGAGTTCGACAGAATTGACAGCGGTTATTCCTCTACCCAGTCAAACTACTCCGGAACCGGTTCGGACTTCCAGCATGAATGCCAGCTCAAATGCATCAACCGATAGAGTCGGAATCGGTTGTTTTATTTGAGCAAGATTCCATACTGAATCCATTCAGGATTTCGAACCGGTTCCGGAATGGATTTGACGGATAGTTGGGATTGGTTGATGTGGCGGCGCTAGTGTTTATCGTATATTAATTCAAATGTTTACACACGTTTTTTAAATATTTTTGTTCGATAATGGATGCCTGTTCCTTGTGATATATATGTTCAACCTTTAAAACTTCTGAATGATTTTTAATTGATTTTCTAAAAAAATGTAAACACGTCTAGGGGCAGATCACTTGTAATGCATTTTTAAAAATCAGCGAAATTAAATGCATTTATTTCCATCAAAATAGAAATTCATAAAGTATTTTGCGTTGCGTGCAATGTTTTTGCGTTGCGTGCAATGTTGTTTGCGTTGCGTGTAAGACGTCAAAACCCTACAGAAAAACTAGCCCTACATTTAACAAAATGTCGTACAAAGTGGGTCAGCGTAGGACGTTTGTTAAACAAACTTTTCTGCGAGGGAGTGCAAAGCTGATGCAAAAATGGAAATTAAATGCATTTTTTCTAATTTGATGCAAATTTGTTATACATTCTTAGAGTGATCTGCCCCTAGAAACACGTCCATCTTTTACACTATCGATCTTCTTTGGCAGTGAGGATAGGGATCAAGGTAACTCAAACATTTCGACAGCAGTTGAGGTTAGAGCTTAGTTAGTTAGCAAAACATTCGGATTTTATTTATTTATTCTGTAGAAGCGCATCTAGTGGTCGGATTGGGAATACTTCGATAGCAAATAGTTTGGAAACGATTTCAGCGGAGAAAGTGTCGTATCGACAATAGAATTTATCCTACAAACACCACACCGAAATTTCCAGTAAATCCAGGTTTGTTTTCGCCGATAAATTAACCCGGAAACTGATGATCTGACAAGGAATTAGTAGCAATGGACTCAAAACCAAGCTGTATAAGCTGTATAAGAAAGTGTCTAGAGAAATGTACACATTCTTTCATAAAGACTCACAAAAGTTCAGATGCCTGCAAGACTAGGTTCTGTAACTGGCTTTGATCGCATCTCGTTAATCGTCAAGTGGCCGTTTGTATTGCTCAAACTAATTCCTTTTCGAATATAGCTCGGGAGTTCCGCGAGGCGGTCCACTCGGGTCATTGCTATTATCGCTGTTTGTCAACAACGTTACCAATTTTTTTTTCAATTTCTCCGTTAGATATCTGCCTGTTTAGTACTACAAACCGCTCTGGGTACTCTCAACGACAACGACGCATATTCCATATTCAAAAGCAAATTCTCGAAATTTTTCAGGCGATTGGCCGAAGTAAATGTCTCTTGAATTGACGAAATACACAAGAAAAAGATTGTCTTACTTTGGAGTGAATGCTCGAAACAGATATATTTTATGACTATTTTGGCACTGTATCGCCAACTTGCTCCGCGTGCGCCACCGACAACTTCCCCCAACCGCATAATTTATAAAAAGTACATTTGTTTGTAGTTAGGTGTATTATATATATGGATACTGAAAACTTTAGATTGAATTAATTTCAATAGATTAAAAGTCATCTTTAATAACACAAAACATTTAAAATTAAGAAAATTTACTTAGTGTGCTCGAAAACACAATATCGACCACAACTTTTACAAATCAAAATGTTATGCAACAGAAACAAATTGGAACATATATTTCACATAACTTGAGGTACACACCGAGAGATAGCACCATATGTCTAATAGAAACGAAGAAACTCTGCCAACTAACCCCGGGCTAAGCTACTCAAACATGAATTAAATCGTATACAGTTTGAAACTAATACAATGAACATAGTACATGTTGCACGGCGTTTTATTTTATATAGTTGTTTCAATGTGGAACTGGAACTGAAACAACTACATGCCTAGTATAGCGTTTTGTTTTATAATTTCGAATAGTTTTGTTTTAAAATTTGAATCGGTATGCACCACCGTTTTAATTTTTGTTTAATTTAAAACACTAAACTTTTTTACTACTTTTGGGTTAACTATCAAGAATCGCTAGAGATTATCATCGCAACTTTTTGAAAACATAACTGAAACTACTCTAACATACCTTAAACTGCTCGCCCACCACAATCTCCTGACTGACCCCCGCCTTTCAGTAGGCACAAACCCAGTAGAGTGCGCCCGTGCTTTTGAAATACCTACAAAAACATGATTTCAGAAAACTTACGATATGCTTTGTATACAGCGAGGAAACGGGCGGTACTACCACCCGACAAATCCGTAGCATCTATCGCTTTTATACCGGCGGGACGTTATTGTCATGATGCTGCTCGTTTGGCATGCAAGCAATATACGATTCAAACAGACACGCAGCACCTCTATTTGTAACCTCTCGTTTTAGGTTGAGCAACTTAGGTACTTCCTTTTGACGGCTCTGCCTAAAAAAGCTGCTTCGGGAATGGTAATTTTCACTGTTTTCGTGAACTTTTCAATTTTAACTATTTCAAGACTACTTTTTGCAGATATTGAATTATTATCAAAATTTAAGTTAGGCGTTTCTTAATCCGTTGGTGTATAAATGATTGAAACTCATCTAATTCTAGCGGAGTTAGATGCGTGAAAACCTAACATAATTTCGTTACTTAGGGAAATTTTTTTGAATTTTAGGATGACATTTTTAATGTCAAAATCGCCACTGACCAGTCTAAGCAAGATCAATCTTCTTTTCTCTTCTTCCATCTATTTTTCCCAGTTAATTCACAGTCAGTGAAACAGTTCTTTATGCATACTTAGAAATGTCACACTTATAACTTATTCTCGTTAATTTCATTAAACAGATTTGACAGATCACGATTTCTGCGCCCCATAGGGCTGCCGCCCTTGGCGGAGGTAAACCCGGCCAACTGCACATAGACGCATAGTAGCTAATTCCTTTTCCGTTTCTTGTGTGATGTCTGGTGTTGGTGTTTTGGTGTACAGTGCACTGACCCAGTACAGAATCGAACATAAATTTCATGTATAAAAATTGGACGTCTAAAAAATTCCATATAACAAACGGAAAAATTATCCGGTTCTTACAGTAGTTTTTTTAAATCGACTTTTAATCTTGGATTGGATTTTCCTGCGAGTTCATTTTAAACCGATTTTTATACAGTATCCTTGCCGGCTTTTTCGGATGAGTGCTTCTTGAGTGACAATTCTTTACAAAATTCAAAACTGTTTGAGTGACTTAGTGGATTTAAACGACATAGACATCTGCAAATTGCTGAATTGTCAGAATCCACTAAGAAGTCCAAAAAAAAATGTTAGAAAATCATTCAACGCGGATCCAACGAAGGACATCCGTTGAACGATTATTTGGACGTCGTCCAACGTTGGTCCACAGAGAACAGACATCCATGATCTAACAAAAATATTTAAAAAACATGTGTAAACATTTGAATTAATCCACGATAAACACTAGCGCCGCCACACCAACCTATCCCAACTATCCGTCAAATCCATTTCGGAACCGGTTCGAAATATTGAATGGATTCAGTATGGAATCTGGCTCAAAGAAAGCAACCGATTCTGACTCTATCGGTTTATGCATTTGAGCTGGAATTCATGCTGGAAGTTGAGTGCGCCCGTGCTTTTGAAATACCTACAAAAACATGATGTCAGAAACCTTGCGATATGCTTTGTATACAGCGAGGAAACGGACTAGAACCAGCCAGCATTCCGGCTCATGTTCCGGTTGAGCTTTAACTGGGTCCCATCTACTTGTCAAACCTCCCTCTAAGAACGGTTGGTTTCAAAATCGTCCAATGAAGGACGTTCGTTGGACCAATTTGGACAACGTTCAAATAACCGTTCAACGAACGTCCATCGTTGGACCCGTGTTGAACAATTTTGAAACAATTTTTTGGACGTCTCAGTGGGATCTGTTAGACCCACTTTATGTTATTCCCAGTCGAACCACTCCAGTATCGGTTCGGTATCCTCAATGGTTTCACTATGGATTCCAATTCCGGTTCCAGTGCCTACAATCGATTCCGACTTAATCGGTTTCAGATTTGGTTGTTGCATATGAACTGGAATCCATACTGAATCCAATTAGTATGGATTCCAGTTTTTTCCAATTTTTTTCACATTGTTATTTTTAATTTGTCATTTCAAAATGTCGTGATTGACATGTTCGAAATGGAGCAGATTTCTACAAAAACAAGAAGTTTATCGGACGCTAGAAACGTTCCACGAGTCACTAATTGAATTTCGGAAAGTATTTGAAAACTTCAAATAGAGGTGGAGTAGCTAATTCCTCTTCCGTTTCTCACAAAACGAATAAAATGTTGTTGTAATTAAACGGTTGAAGATAAACACAAATAACTTAAATTTCAAATGAACAAAAAATTGGTCAGAGCTGAAAGCAATGTCTGTGACATAACTGAAGTATTATGACTACACTTTGGGCTGTTAATTAAGCAATACTTTCATGAAAATATTTAAGAGATTGCTTCGGTGGTGGCTAACGTGAATTTAAATGTATGGAAAAGATATTAAAACTTGGGATTTTGGAGAAACTATAGTATTGTGGTTGTAAAATGGATATACGTTTGATGCAGAAAAAAATATGGGAACAGTTTGTAGAAGTTTATTTAGATACTTATATGAAAATTTTCAAATAAAATCTAAAATAACTGCCCATGCCCATTTTACCCATTAGTTTCCACCAAGAAAAGTTGAAACTCTTTTTCTCCCAACTCTCTGTTTCACTCGTTTTGACAGCAGATTCCCAACTAATCGCATTCGGAATTATTTCTTTTAGAATTTAAGCGCAAATGTAACAACCGATTCGAAAACCGATTCATTCAGGATGGGTTGTCGCCTTCGGTTGGAATTCCATTATAAATTAGCCCATATTCCGAATGTAATTTACTGGGAAAAGATATTCTATGGTGCGGACATGTGTATGTGTCGTCATAAAGAAGCTCTAGTTTCATGTATATTGCCGCAAGATGTTCAAAATATGGAAAAAGCGCACCCTATCATATAACGTAAGCAGAAACAACATAAACTACTCAATTCAAATCTAGTGAAATTCAACGAAATCATCCTAATAATCGTCTTCTCTTTTGGTACAGTCTCCTGAAAAGAGTGCTAACCCGACAAGATTGAACAGCAGCATTCGAATGAAATCATAATTCATTCTGTTCAAGATTGGCGGCTCGATGCATGAAATTAGCGGGAACCACTCTCGAGAAATTCAGAACTTTGGTCGAATGTCTTAAAATTAGTTTAAAGTCGTGATTCGCTGGTTCGTCACTTTTAAACTGGACCGCTTTTCAGTTGGACCTCCGCTAGTTGGACAAATTGTCCAACTAAAAAGCATCTGAATGTCATAATCTCGTGTCAAACTCACTTTGACAATCAAACTGACACTAATTAGAGATATGAGCAGATTCATTTTCGGTCCAACTAGCGAATCAAATTCGTTAGTTGGCCCAACCAGCAAATCACGACTGTATTCGTAGTGTGTGCTACTTTGCAACCATCGAAAATAAAAATAATGACCTCTGCTAGTAGCACGGATCGACACAAACGATTTAACGCAATCCACTAGCCGCGCACATCTCAAAAATATTTCCTTCTCGGTTTTGCACAGTCCATTTGAGAAGATGCTCCGTTCGCATCAAACAGCTTAATACGAATGATAATAGAAACTTTTCATCACTTTACTATTCCGTTGGTGCACCATATTGACTGTTCTGACCAGGCTCTTGCCCAGGATTTTGTTGGGATAAGGCTTACAAAATTAATGCATGAAAGTTTTAAAACTGATGCAATTTCTGAAAAGTTCTTAGTTAAAACAATCCCAAAACTAAAACATCAGAAAATAAAATCCTAAAAATATGTAGCCAGTTACAATAACGGCTAAAGTCTATATTACAGGGCCATTCCGGAACCGGTTCGGAATTCTGAATGGATACAATGAACTTGCAACAACCGATTCCGACTAATTTGATTTCGGAATCGGTTGTCTCATTTGAACTGGTATCCACAGAGAACAGACATCCATGATCGAACAAAAATATTTAAAAAACGTCTGTAAACATTTGAATTAGTAGACGATAAACACTACCGCCGAAACACCAACCTATCCGAACTATCCGTCAAATCCATTCCGGAACCGGTTCGAAATCCTTCCCGGATTCAGTATGAAATCTTGCTCAAAGAAAACAACCGATTCGACTCTATCGGTTGATGCATTTGACCTGGAATTCATGCTGGAAGTCCGAACCGGTTCCGGACTAGTTTGACTTAGAAAAACTCATAGCAAGAGAACTGCGGAGAAAAAAACTGCATTTTTGGCAACGTATGCCCCGGCATTGTGTGGCAACACGCCCAATGTTATAAAGATAGGCAATGTTCGATTGGTTTCGTTTTTTGACAGCTAAACGCGAATCCAATCGACCCAAAATGGAGTCTCCGCAGTTCTCTTTCTAGAGTTTTTCGAGTTTGACTGGGTAGAGGAATAACCGCTGTCAATTCTGCCGAACTCAGCCACAAAAAAACATGATGACAGTAGCGCACCTGGTTTGCATATTCCAACTACCTTCGAAACCGTTAGAGATTTTACACAAGTTGAATGCTGAAGATGGACGTCTGTTCTCTGAGTGGTATCCATTCAGGATTTGGAACCGGGTTCCGGCAATGTTGGATTCGGCCAATTGAATCGGAATCGGTTGTTACGTAGGGCTTGATTGGGTACCCGCTTGGATGTACCAGAGCAGAATTCCTCCAGGTAGCCGGCAATGCTAGGATTTCCGAGTGTCTGGGCAGGAAAACCGTTTCTGGTAGACAATTTCGCCTTCGATTTCCCACTGAGAAGCCCAAAGAACTGTTTTAAAAGCGTTCAACACGGGTCCATCGATGGGCCTTTGTTGAACGGTTATTTGGACAACGAACGTCCTTCATTGGGCGATTTTGAAACCAACCGTTCCTAGATGGTTGTTTTGATATTTCTCGGTCCAAATTTTTGGAATCCTGAATGGAGTCACTATGGATTACAATTAAAATGCAACAACTGATTCCAAAATCAATTGAGTGGTAACCCACTGAGACGTCCAAAAAATTGTTTCAAAATCGTTCAACACGGGTCCAATGATGGACGTTCGTTGAACGGTTATTTGGACGTTGTCCAAATTGGTCCAACGAACGTCCTTCATTGGACGGTTTTGAAACCAACCGTTCTTAGAGGGAATCAGTTGTCTTTGAACTGGAATCCATTCCGAATTGTGAACCGGTTCCGCAGTCAGGATTCTGCATCAATTTCCGAATGGTTTGAAGGTTTGAGCGGGTAACTACCCTCTAAGAACGGTTGGTTTCAAAACCGTCCAATGAAGGACGTTTGTTGGACCAACGTAGGATGACGTCCAAATAACCATTCCATAGACGTCTATCGTTCGACCCACGTTGAACGATTTTGAAACAATTTTTTGGGCTTCTCTGTGGGTAAAACCATGTTGTCACCCCGTAAGAAGAAGATGTTTCAAAATTTTATAATGTAGGGCCGCGTTGGACCAACGTTGGGTGACGTTCAACAGGCGTCTATAATTGTACCGGTGTTGGACGATTTGGAAGTAGGTTTTTGGGCGTCTCACTGGGATGTTTCTGTTAGTTCTCGATTTACCCAAATAGAAGAAAATCGTTTTTTTTCGAATTTCGCCATGTTTACGTTTCGAATGTCAATTCGAAATTGGTTTTATCAGGGTAAGTAGAATTGAATTTACGTTTCTTGTTACTACAGTTATGGTTCTCATGATTTGTATATTTTAGCCGCGATATTTTAACTTATACCAAGTACGAAGCGTAGTCTTGTTCATTTCGATCAACATCTACGCACTTGTGTAAATAACTCACGAACTATCTTAGGGCTGTCAATATTGACGATTAAATTCTCTTCTTGTCCAAATCGAAACAACTCACGGCCGTTGCTGCATGAGACACGGATTTTTTTTTCGGAACGGCCAGCTAGTGGCACCGGAAAACAAAACTCAAACAAACTGCTTCTTCATCATTTCACTTCTCGCGGGCGCAAAAAAAAACAGCAAAAACCACCGAACGATACTCGCAGGAACGCTGGATAACGAAGGGAATCTGTGCCCCGATTGCCGGGGCAAGAACTAAATATTTGGTTTAGTTAAGCTCCCGAAAAAATATTACATTTGATTGCACTTGCACACCGAAACCGGATTGCGGAACTATTCCGGCATGTAGACACTGTATACACGGAGCAGAAGTCGTTCGTTTGGCCGCTAGTCACAGGAAATAAAAATACGAACCCCCAAATGTATTATTATTGAGGAAATATGTATGGATGGCAACTATTGCTCTAACCGTTGGAAAGTGGGCTTCGGAGCCGTTTAGACTAGAGAAGCTTACAACAATCATGGCTGTTTGAATGGTTTGGTGGAGGGGTCCAATGATGGTTGGCTTTTCGACAATTATAAAATTGATCGTTCTATCGGAAGTTGCATTGTTTCAATTTTGTAAAATTTTGCTTTTTTTTAAATACTATAATTACGACATCGCCCGCTCATATAAGACCCCTTGTCTAGCCGCGGGAATCGACCGTAGTTTAGTTTTCCCGGCAATTGAAGAGTATATCAAATTTGCAGTAGACGGTTGAAGGACTGGAAAGCATCGCACTTTGGTGGCAACAACAATCCCGCAATCACGGGAGCTATCGCGGATGAAAAGTTATTTTTTTTCTCTCGGACCAGACTGCCCTCAGCCTCGACGAAAAAGATCTGATTCTCGGAAATATAGTCATACGCGAGGAAGCGATCCGGTTGCAAGCCAAACAGCAAACATGTAGTCAATAATTTATTTTCCTACACGTGGTTCCGCGGATTCCGAACTGACTGGTACTGCCACAAGTTTGCAAAGCGGACACGGGAGAGTGATTAAAAAAAGAAACGGATCGTATCGCCATCAGGAAAAAATCATTCGCCGAGTCCGGACTTATCACATTGGCCGCTTTTTTCCCGGGTTGTACTTAGATGCACCATACCAAACATGGGAATCATTCAAAAGCACCCCCGAAAAGCCTTCTATCAATGATGTACATACACACACACAGGCGCTAGCATAGACCAACAATCATTTCTAATCAGCTTCCGTATTTCTAGGGAACACCCTCGGGGACAGACGAGGGCATCCATACCGAAAAAGGATAATTGGGAAAATAAATTTTTATAGCTGCCACTTAAATTTCATATCGTGGCCTTATAGTTTCGGTCCATCGAAGTGAGCGCATATATCCAAGACGCCACCGCCACCGCAGTCGACTATGGAGCTGTCAAATTGAGGTTATGCCGAAAACAAATAGAATTAAGAAACGTTGGACAAGGTTCGCATTCCAAATATGGTCTCCCGTGCATGTGTATGTGCGGGGGACAAATTTACGGAAGTTTGTAGAGAAAGCAAAACGAACAATTTTTGGGTTTCATATATATGAAAATAGCCTCTGGCCACAATGACCTCAGTCAGCTCTGTCACTTTTCGAATCCAATCCGCCGCCCTCCATCCACCGGCTGAAACCGAAGGCGTCTGATCCAGAGAAAACCGATGTGTCGTCGAGGAACAAGTAACTCTCGTCGTATTCTATAGAATGAACTGAACCCCGGTGGCACTTTGGGGCACTGGCATAGAAGCAACACCAGCCGTTCTGAGGTAATGTTCATTTTCTTCAACATTATTAAATATCACTTTGGATTTCCTTGCTCGAACCGCAAAACTCGGGTACGAGTCGGAATGGCGGATGGGGGGGGGGGAAACTTTTTCTCTGAAATTTTTTTTTTGCGGCAGCCAACGCAACCGTGCATAGACATGTGGGAGCGTGTGTAGGAAGGATGCTGCTGCTGAATGCCGGCTGGAGCCAAAAGCTGTCACATATCCGAGATGTTCTTTCCCTAGTCGCCACAGAGCATATCACCCGGCACCGCACAGCGCGCACTTCGCCGTCCTCCGCCGCCCGGAAGTCGAAATTAAATTGAGGACGTAAAGAGTGCAGAAAGTTTGCTCGTAAGCACTTCCAGCCTGCGAAAAACCGCTATCACTTCCACCTAGTATCAACGAGCTGGAGTTGGATTCTAGCTGACGACATACATGTAACACGCGCGGTCGGTTGTCTTCTTTCGTAGCTTCGGAACGGCTCGCAGCGGAACGGATTGGATTGAAAGTGCCGAACGACGCTGACCAGTGCAGTCGGAGTCCTAATGAATACAGCTGAGTGAGCAATCATTTTCTCCTCCGGTGAGCACCGGTCGATCTCGCATAATCTTATTAGGTCCAATTCTGGCAAACTGTCTTCATTGGTTGACCGCTGTCGCCGGATTCAGACGATACATCAGCTTCTTCCGCGAAGGCGTTTCTCGTGTGCCCATTTACAGGTTCTGTACGTCCAAAAGTTGCGTACCGTTGATGTAATTCAGTTGGCTGTAACTAATTTTGACGTTCCGTTGACGTATCGTGTGAAGAACGAGAAATGAGTACAAAATAAATAAATTAGGTGTTAGAGGTAACTTTTTGCTTCGACGGTATTGTGCAGGAGTTGGCCAACTGGCTCGCACCAAACGAGCTCGAACCGTCGTCATTTGATCATAAGTACAAACTAACTAGTAGGTAAGGTTGTTGGCAGCCATTGTTTTCGTGGTAGGTGAAAATTGCATGAAAAGAATGGTAATTGGGGTAACCGACCAATTTTAGTGATTTAAAGATTTATAAATTTATAGACATAAAAAAATTGAAAACTTTGCAATTTACAAATCTAGGAATTTATAAATTCAATAAACCAAAATTTTAAAGATCTGAATGTTTAAGAATTCAATAATTTAAAAATAAGATAGTCAAAAATGTGAAAACTTGGAAATTAAAAAAAAAACATTAATTTAAAAATCCATGAATGTAAAATTAACACCTTTAAAAAATCAATAATTTGAAAAATTGTTGATCTAGAAATCGAAAAATTGTTTATCTAGAATATTTGAAACACTATTCTAAGACTTTAAAGTTATAAATTTAAGGATTCAACAACTTAAAAGTTAAAAAAAATTAATTTTGTATATTCACTAATTAAAATTGAAAATTTCACTGAATTTAAAAATGAGAATGTCATTTTTTTTAAAATTTTTGAAAATTGATTTAGAGATTTGAAAATTTATAAATTTATAAATATGAAAATCTGAAAAGTTTAACATTTTAAAATTTGGCAGTTTTAAAACTAAAAAAGGGAAATTTTGAAGATTTTAGTGTTTATGGATGTAAGGAATTTTAAAATGAAAGTTAAGTTAAGTTAAATATTCATAAATGTCAAGTTTACAACTTCAAAAATTTAACGATTTGAAAAATTTAAATCCCAGGAATTTAAAAAAATCAAGAATAAAAAATAGACAAGATATTAGAAAATCTAAGTATCCCACAATTTACTAATTTAAAAATCAAGCTATTTTAAGACTTAAAACTTTTAAAGTTCCAGGCTCCAAAAATTTTTGAATATTGGATTTTAAAAGGTACTAATTCAAAAACACAGAAATTAAAAAATTTGAACTAGTGATTTACAAATTTGAAAATGTAAGAAAATGTGAATATAAAAAAATATGCAAACGTAAAAATATAAAAATGTAAAAACATAAAAACAAAAAAATAAAGGCATGAAAGTATCAAAAATATGGAAATATGAAAATATAAAAAAATATGAGAATGTAAACATATAAAAACGTGAAAATAAAAATCAAATAAATATGAAAAATAAAAAATCAAAATATAAAATTTAAAAATATAAAAATACAAAAATAAAAAAATATAAAATCAAGAAATATATAAAAATAGAAAAATATATAAAAATATGAAAATATAAAAAACATAAATATATAAGAATATGAAAATAAAAAATATAATAATATATGAAAATAAAAAATGCAGAAATATAAGACAATAAAAATACAAACATATTAAAACACAAAAATATAAGAAAATAAAAAGGTAAGCATATTAAATTAAAAAATATAAAAGCAAAAAAAATATATAAAAATATGAAAATTTAAAAAATATAATTATATGAAGATATAAAAATACAAAAAATATAAGAATATAAAAATTGAAAAATATAAAAATATCAAAAGATAAAAAATAAAGATAGAAAAATATAAAAATTTAAATATATGAGAATTTAAAGAATATATAAAATACGAATACAAACAAAAATATAAGAAAATAAAAATACAATCATATTAATATATAAAAATAAAAAAATATGAATATATAAAGAAATAAAGATATAAAAATATGAAAAAATAAAAATATAGGAATACAAAAATAAAAGAAAATAAAAAGATAAACATATTAAAATAAAAAAATGCAAAGCAAAAAAAAATTAAAAATATATAAAAATATAAATATTTAAAAACATAAAAATATAAAAATATAAGAACACAAAAATATAAAAAAAAATTATAAAAAAAAGAAATAAAAAATATAAAGATAAAAATATTAAAAAATATGGAAATATATAAAAGCATGAAAATATAAAAACATAAAAATATATAGAAATATAAAAATACAAAAATATAAGAACATAAAAAAAAATGGAAAAATATAAAAACATAAGAATATAAAAAAAGAAAAATATGAAAATAAGGATATAAAAAATATAGGAATATAAAAATATAAAAATTGAAAAATATTAAAATATAAAAAAAGTTTAAAATGAAGATAGAAAAATATAAGAATATAAAAATAAAAATATAAAAATACAAAAATATAAGAAAATAAAAATATAAACATATTAAAATACAAAAATTTAAAAATATAAAGATATAAAAATAAAGAAATTTAAAAGCGAAAAAAAATAAAAAAAATAGGTATATTAAAATATAAACATATAAAAATAAAAAAAAATAAAAATATGAAAATATAAAAACCTAAAAATATGAAATTATGAAAATATTAAAACATAAAAATATAAAAAATAAACATAAGAATATAAAAATATAAAAATATAAAAATATAAAAATATAAATATATAAAAATATGAAAATATAAAAACATAAAAATATAAAAGCATGAAAATATAAAGATAGAAAAATAAAGAAATAAAAAAATATAAAATTTTTTGAAAATATAAAAACAAAAAAATATATATATGAAAATATAAAAATACAAAAACATAAGAATATAAAAATTGAAAAATATAAAAATATAATAATTTAAAAACATAAAATTATAAAATAAGAAAAATATAAAAATGAAAAAATATAAAAATATATGAAAATATAAAAATGCAAAAATATAAGAAAACAAAAATATAAACATTAAAAATAAAAGAAATGAAAATATTAAAATATAGATATAAAAATATATAAATATAAAAATTAAAAAAATATAAAAATATAAAAACAAAAATATAAAGATAGAAAAATAAAGAAATAAAAAATATAAAGATAAATGAATTAAAAAATATAAAAATTTATGAAAATATAAAAACATAAATATATGCAAACATAAAAATATAAGAATATAAAAATTTAAGAATATAAAAATATAAAAGCATAAAAATATAAAGATAGAAAAATAAAGAAAAAAAATTAAAAAATATAAAAATTTATGAAAATATAAAAACATAAATATATGCAAATATAAAAATATAAGAATATAAAAATATAAAATAAGAAAAATATAAAAATTAAAAAAAAAACCAAAAATACAAAAATATAAGAAAATAAAAATATAAACATTAAAAATAAAAAATAAAAAAAATAAAAATATAAAAATATAAATATTGAAAAATATAAAAATACGAAAAAATTACAATATAAAAAAAAATGAACAGTAAAGAGTTGTGTTCAGGACACGGCAACTGTGACATTTAAATATTATCTATTTTCAAAAGCATGAAATATGATTCGCGAATGAATTTTGATCTATCATACTAGAACTAGACAGTCTTCAGTAAAAACATGTTTCGTCACGTTCTAACTAATTTTCCTGCTTCCATATGTTACAATTTGTTATACACTCCCCCTTAAAACATAATTTATTGATGGTCCCTTAACAGTTACGAAATTCTAAACTCAACAGTAGTCTGCCCGTGCTTTAGAAATACCTATAGCGTGCAAATCTAACATAGTTTCGTTACATAGGAGAAACGACCCGTCCGACACCCAATTGCCGTTGCCGGCATGGATGTTGTACGGGTCTGATAGGAGAGCGACATCTGTCCTCGACTCCGAGATCAACTGCCACAGCAGCTGTTGGGCCGCTGCACAATGGTTAAGATTTAGCTGTGTAACGTTCACGGCTTCTTCTTATTTGCCTCGCCGAAGGGACACGAAGGTCCGCCCATAGCATGATCACGGGCTTGCTTCTTAGCGGTGCAGATAAGGCACTTGTGCGCCTTAGTGCAACCCCGCTCCTTATGCCCCTCCTCGCCGCAGCGACCACATCGTTTGCTCCTGTTTGTGCCCTTACACTCGTAAGATTTATGGCCGGACTCAAGGCACCGATAGCACCTATCCACTGAAGGCGGCTGGTGTATGCTAATTGGGCATACCGATCAGCCGATCTTCAGTTTACCTTTCACGGCAACCTTTTTGGCATCCGCCTTCAGCTGCCTGAGGTAGGCTACTTGGGTGCCGGAGGATCCCCCTCTAAAACGCACAGAGGCCCGCTCGACTGTCACGTCGCATTGTTCCTTGACGGCTGCGATGACATCGTCTGTGGTCGTGAACTCGTCCAGATCCTTGCACTGGACAGTCATTTCCGCCCCTAATGACCTGACCTGGGCGCCTTCACCCAGGCCTTGTACACTGCACTAGATTGTGCGCCTCGCTTCATCACCAGAAGCATTTCGCCTGTGTTGGTGCGTCTCACGCTGCGCACGTCTTGCTCGAGAGCCGAAAGGCTTTCGGCCGCCCTCATCGACTTTAGGACGTCGGCGTATTTGTCCTTGTCGGTTTTTAACCACAAGGCCTCGCCTCTGTCCTTCGCCTTCTTCGCGGGCCGCGGTACATCCGGTTTCGGTGCCGGCTTCTTCTTGGTAACCAGCGTCCAGGGGTTTACGCCCCCTGCCCCGGTTGCACCGAGTTGCTGGTACCTTCTCTCTGCCCAGCGAGGGCATTCTCGCCCCGGTTTACCTCGACCAAACGGTGTTTGGCCGTGACGGTTACACGCCGTGTGGTGTTGGTTTTTTCATCCTCGCCTGGTGACCTCCTAGGGCGCTTAGCGTTCGACGCCGTCTTGCGCTTGCCCTTGCCTTTGCCCTTCGAGGGGAACTCGGCCGCCGCTTCGAGCGACATGGCTGCTCCATAGAAGGGGAAGGGGAGGGCCCCTGTCTGGGTACCTATGTCGGCCTTCTCTCTTCCCTCCCTCATGGAGGCCACTGTCTGGGTTCCTCTGTCGGGCTTTTCCCGACATTCCACCCTCTTGGCGTAAGCCTGCTGTTCCTGTCTTGCGACACGAACAGCCTTCCGGAGCATCAGCAGGCTCTGTTTCAGCTCCTTGCTAATATTTTGTTTCGCGCTAGTGAACTCGATTATTGCATCGAGCTGCTCCACCACTTCGCGCATCGCGGATAGTGGCCTTTCCAGCGCGTTGGTAGGTTGGTTGGTTGCGCGAGAAAGAAAGGTCCGCCACGCCAGAGCTCCGCAGTAACGTGGTAAGGGACGCTTACTGTGGGGGTTGCCCAGGTACCCCACAGGCTCCGTTAACGATCGAGAATCTTTTTCACCCCCTCGATCACTCATCCCTTGGCACGGGTCGCTTCACGCCTTGGAATTGGGGTTATGACCTATTTTGCTTTACGTGGTGACCGCGGCCCAGATCATCACCACAATCCTCCTTTACCAGGGCTTTGGACCTGTAACTCTGGTTCTCAATAGTTCCAGGTACGTATGTTATTACAGACATGCTACTATTGAGATCCGTCATTCGCTAGCGGAGTTATAGGAGAAACGTATGCCAACCAAAAGTGTACAGACCTTATTCCAACGTTGTTTATTCGTTCTCTTCTGAAAGGATGAAAAAATACGAATTCAACGTCTCAGCCGACAATCACCTGGGCAATCAACTGTTACGGCATAAATATTGGTCGCATTGGTCCGTCTCCAACAAAAAAAAACTGTTACGGCATTATGAATATGAAGAAAAGCACAAAAAAATGACGTAGTGGACCTTTCTGTTGCCATATTTTTTTTTCGGTTCGGTCATAGTTAATTAAATCGGTTTTTTTAGGTAAAATGTGTTTATAAGTGTTCTAATAGGTAGATCCGAGGTGAAGCTCGGCCTTTTCTCACTTTTCATTGTGCGCCAAAGAATCAGGATGCTCGTTCAGATGTTTATGTTTACTTCAAGGGCTCCGGCCGCAATTAGGCAATCCATTAGACGTTTGTTTGACAATTCAGCGGTGGGTTCTGTCAACAAGTCTTCTCCTGCGAACAGAAAAACTCGTCCGACAAACAACTTTGTTAGTCCGATTCGTTTGATGTTGGATCGAATCAACGATATTGTCGGACGTCGCACCCCTCGGAGTAACGTCAGAGTAAGTAAACAAGAAATAATCAGCTGATCAGAAACGTCTCATGGATTGCCTAATGCTTAATTTTGCAAGTATAATGTTCCCACCTTTCTCTCCATCTTGATTACCAATCATTTACCGAGGGTTTAATTTCTGCCCCTCCAAGTTCTGAACCATAATTCAAAAGCGTTCAAATAAATTAACCTTTCATCGATAAACTTTCGAAAACAAATCAATCTGTCACAGCAGAATAATCCGATTTGTCAAATCTGTTTTAACCCCACTTTTTTGCCCCACCGTCTCTAGAAGCAAACGGCTGGCAAAGCGAAATGAATTCCAAAGACAACTTCTTACAGCGTTAACTGATTTTTCTTCCCCCAGTTGCGAATTTTCCGCCGGTGGTAAAAAGTGTGGCGTAAAAAGACTACCGACAACCAATGCTCATTGCCATGCAAAGCACGTTCCCCGTTGCAAAGAGTCAAGCTTCTTGGCCGCTTCGTTCCCCAGTCGCAAAGGGCATCATGAAAATCAAATAATACAGTAACAGCTGCATCAGCGACAGTTTCCTCTTCCTATATTTTTTTTGCCCCACCATGGCCTGGCATGATTTAAGAAGAAGAAGAAGAAGTGCTCTCGCTCTCGCGCAGCAGGCGGGAAAAAAGTCCCCGGCAAATCAATGTTTTTCTTTCATTTCGTCCATCTTTTGTTTGCATGGGCGAAAATCACTGCCCCGAAAAAGACACTGTGCCGTGCTTATTAACATCTTATTTTCCGCAGTCCCACGTTTCCAGCATTGGGACAGTTCCCTCTGTACTATTGGCTGCTGCTGAAACGGTGCACCTAATGGAAAGACAACAGAGCGCGCGTTTTTCTTTTTTGCAGCGAAGACTGCTGCCGCAGTCAGGCGACCGGTCGTCGGTCAAGCATAGAAATGAGCTGCGTCGTCGTCGTCGGGTCTTTATCCCGTGCAGTAGCCGGCCGGTTGTAGCATCAGTATCAGCCGCATCAACACAACATAAAAAAAAAACACAAGCAACTCATTTCACTATCGAGGCACGAAGCGTCAAAATTCAATAAAGTGGGTGCAAAATGTAAGAAGTTTATGACGCGGGGGGGCGGTAGCCCGAGAAGGTGTCACATAGATGGAGGAGCTCGGATATTGCCGTAGTTCTGCAAATTAAAAACACAAATGAGATTATTTTTGTCGCAGTTTAAATTGTTGTGTGGTGGTTGCTTAAAACTTAGTTGGCCGGTTTGGGGCACGCTTTCAAAAGGAATCTTGTGGGGGTATTTGGGTTCTCGAATTTTCTGGTGCGGATTGTTGTTGCCATGCCATTCTGAAGGAGAATACGTTTTTTGAACGTTAGTAACTATCGTTGTACTGAACGAAATTCGCACTATTGAATAGAAAATATTCACAACACTTTTGCTAATCCCTTAGAATGTACAAATACTATAAATAAAGAAAAATGATGGGAGGGCAATGGCAGAGACATAAGCGCAGTGAAGTAGAATACACTTTAGCAGGCTAATTCAATTGCAGCAATTGTTAATCTTAAGAGGCGGCTGATAATAGTCATAAATGAAGGATATTCGATCTTCTCGGTTTGGAAACTTTCTTGATGGGTTCTAGTTGTTTGAAAAATATTCCATACCTATCTAGTTATGTTCTTTTGAGATATGATTATACACACCAACTTATGAATGTTAAATAATCGATGTTAAATCGAACTTATCCTACTCATCAACTTTCAGCTACATAAAACTCCGCTTGCATTCCTCTTCCCAACAAAACTAAAACCGAATAACTCATCGGTGACGAACAGCAACTGACAAAGTTCCATCAACCCCCGACGGTCGTCCACCAGCATCCAAGGAAAGGGGTTATTATTTTGTCATCTGGCTCATCGTTTTTAGCAAGAACAACAACGGGTAGAAAATCTCTCCGTGGAATTTTCAAAGTTCAATATACATGTATGTTGCTTCAGGCACACACGGAACTTGTTTACAAGCACCAGGAGAATGTCGTTACCGCACTTATCGCTACCTTATGCTGCCAACGCAAACCATCCGGTTTGCTTTCCAGCGTCTGCTGACACACGTGGTGTGTTCCTGAATATGCAGATATTCGTGTACCGTCTGTTTTCTTACTGATGATTAGTCAGGAAAGAGGTAGATAGGAATTGTAATGGAAGTATGATCTGTGTATGTGGGAACAAACGCGAATGTTTGATTGGTTTTTACTTTCGATGCATCGCGTATTTTCACACAACATCCGTAATCCGTTAGACCAATGAACGAGAGGGAAAACGAAGTGTGAATTAAATAATAATTACAATATAATCGCAATTTTCAACTGTGTTAATCTGTGAGAAGTTTAATAATGGATATGCATTATTGTCGTGCGCAAAGACGGTCTGAAAACGTACTAAAATCCGAAATTCAGGTGAAGTCAATTTGGCCGCCCTGTCACTTAGGGTCTGCCGGGCAGATAATAGATATAGATCAAGTAGTGCGCAAATCCTTACTTACAAGTCCAATTTCGTCGGCAACATTAAGATCTGTTGGAGTCCATCGTCATTCTTCTGCACTGTACAAGCTAAAGATCTCGTTTACTTGAAATACTACAAATTGACGATGTCGACGAACATCGGATTTGATCAGGTATAAAAATACAAAACGATTCCGGAACACTCTTCGTTTTCCTCAGATGTGTGCTAATAACCGTCGCCCTAAACCCCTACTTCAGAATTTGAAGCGTGTTTGCAGCGATGCAACCTTGGTTTGCGGCGCGACTCTGCTACTGACCGGACCATAATCGGAGAAGTAACACTGATTAATCTGTACAGCTTCCAGTTCCCGAAACACATCGAGCCATCCCATTCACCATTTGTGAACATCCGTAGGGATCATGGCGTACCCCCTAACCCTGGATCTCCAGATATCTTGTATCATGTACAACAAAGGGTGCGACTAGACCGAGCGGGTCGAAAACTTTTAAATCTTCACATTTATTGACACTACTTCACCCAGAATCAGTGGCCGCACTGCAGCCATTGAATGTAGTTAATAGTTGCCATTCTGGAGACCTGGGAGACCGATTCAGTTACTATTAAGGACTTCGCGTTTGACAAAGAATATGGTTTTTTCTTTGTCAACCGCGAAGTCCTTAATAGTAACTGAATCGGTCTCCCAGGTCTCCAGCTACCCCAGTGAACAAAAAGGCGGCTAGGCGAGTTTAAATACATACTGGCGAGCGGTAGGCTATTGAAACTTTGTTCTAGGCTACCCGCCCTAAGTTACCGTTTACTGTAATATTTTACAGTGGGGGACGAATTTGAAATTCATCCCTAGCCCTACTTTCAACGCTGCCTACCGTATCTGCCGTCAACATCTCCACTTCCTCAACAGTCTCGCCAGTTATCGTCAGGATAACGTCATCCACAAATCCGACTATTTCGATTCCTCTGGGCGATTCCAGTGTCAACACTCCGTTATAAATCAGTTTCCACAGCGTTGGGCCGAGTATGCAGCCCTGAGGTACTCCCGCCGTGATCCTAATCGATACCCCATGTTCGTCTCGTAGGCCTGCACTCGGCTCTGGAAGTTACTTTTTAGAACCTTGCACAGGTAGCCCGAAACCCGTAGTCTATGCAGCGCTACGGCGATAGCCAATGGCGCTGTTGAACGCGATCCTTTCGTCGATTGTTTCCACAGCATTTCGATGCTATCTCCGCGCTCGCGATGACTGTGCGAATTGCATCCACCGTCGAAACCCCTTTCCGGACTCAGAACTACCTCTGTGACAACGCATTCTCTCTTTCCGCGTAGTTTGCCATCCTGTTGAAATTTACCAAGAGTATCCAGCAGATATATTGGTCGATACCATGCTGAATCTTCTGGTAACTTGTCTGGTTTTGACAGCAACACCAGCTTCTGGATCTTCCATATATCCGGGAAGTACCTTCCGTCCAGGTATTTCTGTCTATTCTGAACATGTTCGGAAACGTCAGGATCGCAGTCTTCAGTGCCACGTTGGTGATACTGTCCGGATCGGAAGCGTTCGTCGTGAAGTGACCTTGTACCACTATAGGCAGCTCGTCCTTTCATCCGTCTGCATCGACGTGTGCTGTAGGCAGCCATGCGGATGAGTCGTGCTTCGAGAAGTCTTCAGTTTGTCAGCGCACATTTCAGCTGGTCTGAACCCTTGATCTTGGCCAACGCGACACGGTAAGTGTTGCCCCAGAGGTTGGCGTCTGCTTCTTTGCATAGCTCCTTTTAGCAGGGTGACTTGCTCAGCATTACCTCACGTTTTAAAGTGGCCCGTACGGACCTGCCATTGCGCTCTTCTCTGACTGCCTCAGATCTTGCTCTCTGAACGCGTCTTCTGGTTTTTAGGCAGGGAGCACGGAGGGTGCTGAGATTTCCATCCCGCCATTACGCTCCACGCCGGCCAAGAAACATTGTTACGTCACACGCCCTCGCTACTGTTTCCGACAGTTCGTCGTCATTCGGAATCGGAGCGATGCTGTCTGCACGAAGTGTCTTTACGAAAAGTTCCTTGTTGAAGTCCTTTATTTTGCACTTCCGCTCGCTAGTCCTCACTCTCCGCGTTACAGTACAGTTTCACTAAGCAATGGTGTAGTGGATCACCTGGTATTCACCGCAATATCAACACATAATTTACCACCCCTCGTCGGCG
The DNA here is from genome assembly GCF_030247195.1 of Topomyia yanbarensis. Taxonomy (NCBI): domain Eukaryota; kingdom Metazoa; phylum Arthropoda; class Insecta; order Diptera; family Culicidae; genus Topomyia; species Topomyia yanbarensis. The sequence goes on from NC_080670.1 coordinate 191,083,769, forward strand.
GAAATCGATTGATGCCACATGGCAAATCGATGCCGTTTGGACTGCTGTATATGGACGAACCACATGGACCAATGAACTACCTGGATAGTCGCCGAAATATTGACACGTGAGATTTCTCGCCCTTAGATGGCGGCAGAAGACAGTTTCTCGTGCCGCCGTCCGAATTTGTATCGACTCGATGGTGACCCGTTCGCCGTTTCTACTTCTGATCTGTCGTTGCTGGAGTAGTTCTACGTTGGGGACGCCTCACTCGCGTCGCGCAACTTTCAGTCAGTGCGGTCAGACTGTTCAAGTCGGCTTCTCTTATCTCTTTCGACGTCTATAGGCTTAGAGATGTTAGAGGAATTGATGCTACTGTTTAAGAAACGCACTCCGTTGGTGACAAGGTTGGTGCTAACGGTCGTGCGTAGGATGTGAAGTGAACAAAAAAGCGACTAGGTGAGTTTAAATAAATACTGACAATTGTTACCAAACGTAAAAAAGTCTTCGGGAAATGTTGATCGACAGCCAGAAAGACAACCGTGTGTCGAGCTTAAAAACGACTTACAAGGTTATGACTTCAAATCGTGACGAAAAGCAAAAGACGTCGGCCAGCGAACGATCGCGGAAGCTGTCCATGCAGATGCTGACAAAGTTTGATTGTTTGGTACAGAATGACGAAACCTACGTCAAGGCATATTTTAAGCAGCTTCCCGGAACAGAACATTAATCATCTACTAGAAGAGGAGGCAGAAATTTTCAAACACATTAATCTGTCGAAGTTCACAAAAAATATCTCGTGTGGCAGGCCATCTGTTCATGTGGCTGGAAGAGCAACATTTACATCGCAACCGGGACCATCAATCAGGAAATTTATGTTCAGGAGGACTAGGAAAAATTTATATTGTCTTTCCTCACGCAATTCAATTGTTCCGTTCTGTTTTTGTCGGATTTGGCATCTTACCATTACGGCAAAAAAGGCCAAGCAGTGGAAGAGCGCGAGCAATGTCCAAGTGGGGCCCACTAGCCAAAGATATGAACCCTCCTAATATGCCAGAGTTCTGCCCAACAGAAAGGGCGATTGTCAAGCGGATCGTCAAGAAGACGTTGTCAGTGAGATGCAGTTCAAGGCAAACTAGTGGTTTGCGGCAGGACAAGTGACCAAGAAGGTTGTGCAAAGCATGATGAAAGGAGTTAAACAGAAGGTTCGACAATTCAACAATGCGAAGGAAACTCAAATCTTAAAACTTCCTTCTTATAGAAGGTACCAAGTTAAAATCATTCCGGGGAGCCGGTTCTGAATTCTGAATGGAGTCAGTATGGATTCCAGGTCAAATGCAACAACCGATTCCGACTAAATCGGTTACGGAATTGGAACATCTGAGCTGGAATCCATACTGACTCCATTCAGGATTTCGAATCAAATTCCGAATCCTCGCTACTCGCCATCTTCGGGATATCCTTGTAGTATCCCGGATCCAGTGGGTACCTCAATCCTTTAGCGTTGTTTAATTCAAATCGATCCACCACTCTTTTGATGCAAGCACTTTGGGAAATCACGAACAATCCGTCCGAATTTTTCCGCATATCCAATGATCAAGAAACTTGTAGTTTTCCGTTGCTCCTGCATTGCTTGCTCGACCTAGTCGATTTCCTCCTTCATTCTCTCAACCTTACCGTTCGCATCTAACTTTCTCTTGCTCCCAACAATGTTGCAAGCAGGCGGCGGGTCCACAAGCTCCCATGTATCGTTCGACACCAACGACTCGTACTCAGCATTTATTGCCGCAATCCATTCCTTGCTTTCTTGCTCGTACGTAGTCGGTTCATCCTGGTCCACCGTTGCCATACCAATAAAATAATCTCCATATCGCGCCGGCAATACTCCCCAGGTGGAACAACGAAGATTCTCCCACTGGTTTTCATTCTCCGGAACAGAAGCATTTTCACCGTGATACACTTCTTCAGCCGATTCATATCCAACCAAGTCTGCTTCATCTTCAGGATCTTTTTCGAATTCAGGCACGGGTGCCGGCTCACGAGTGATTACCGGAACCGGTAGTGGCTCCAACTCAACCGTCGATTCCGGTAGCTTAACTGTCCATACGAAAATCCTCGAGGAACTTTACATTCCGGCTGATGGTGATTAGACCTGAAATTGTATCCATCATCCTATAGGCCTTATGCTCGTTGGAGTAGCCTACAAATACCAGCTAACGCGCTTTAGGTTCCATTTTCTTGGCTGGAACGTGTACCCAGGCTTCGCAGACGAAAATTCGGAAGTGCTCATACGACGGAAGTCTTCCATACCACTTCTCGTAAGGACTCATTCCGATGGATCTGGAAGCCACCCGATTCAGAATGTAGGTTGCCGTCAGAATCGACTCTCCCCAGTACTTTTGATCCAGTTTCGCCTCCAACAGCATACAAAGCGCCATCTCTTTTTGGTATCGGTTTCGCCTTTCTATCACACCGTTTTGCTACGGTGAGTAGGGCGCGCTGAACTGGGTCACAATATCTTCCACTCGGAGAAAGTTCTGCAAATCCTTGAAGTGGTAAACTCTCCTCCACTGTCTGATTGCGGCATCCTGGGAACTTTACCCATCTGCGTTCCGCAGAAGCAAGTCCTTGATTATTTCTGCAGCGTCCGACTTCTTCCTCAGAAGGTACACAAGCGCCATTCGTGTATGGTCATCGACATAACAAAGGGAGTATTGGTTTCCACTGAGCCTGCTCTTCATGGGACCACTGTGATCATACGTGTTTCCTTGGAACCTCTGTCCACACTTTTCGGAAACGAGACCCGTGCCATCTTTTCCTCCAGGCAATATTGGCACAAAGTACGCACTCCACAGTCCATGAGCTTCGTCTCATCAGTTTACTTGTTTGCGTGAATCGACCGGACCGCTTCAGGATCCCGGTGTCCCAGGCATCTGTGCCATGTATGCAAGCAGTGCGACGTCTGGACACTAATCATCGCCTGCTCCGGAACACACAAACGGTACAAGCATCCGTGTCGCTCGCCTACCGTATAAACTTGTCCGGTGCAGCTTCGATTTTCGCACCGGTTCTCAGTGAACATCACATCAAAGCTCTTCTTCGCAAGGATACTCACCGACACAAGTCCACTGGTAAGTTTCGGCACATACAATACCTCGCTTAACTCGATGTCTATCGGTTCTCCGGTAGCGCCAACGATGATTGCACGGCCCTTGCCAGCTACTTCGACTCGCTCGCCATCGGCCAACATCACACTCGTACCATCGGTTTGCTCCAACACAGGGAAGAAGTTCCTATTCCCCGTCAGGTAGCGCGAAGCACCACTGTCGATAAACCAGCTCTATGGGTCAGCTTGGCTTGGATAGTGGATGCCAGCGATCCCTCGGAAACTACTTGTGCCTGATTGGCTTTCGGTTCATTTGACTTCGTTTTCATCGGCTTCGTCGTTGATTCGCCAGCTGCACCATTCGCGTAATCTTTTTTCAGGTGTCCTGGAAAGAGGATCGCGTCTCCGCTTGTTTACTTCCGGCACCAACAAACTTGCTACCACCACTTCCACGTCGGCGACGATCATCCACTCGCAACGCGAGTCCACCGCTCGAAGTAGCATCTCCGCTGCGCTCCGGCATTTGCCTGCTTCCGCCAGCAACTTAGACTTCACCAGCAGATTGGAAAGTCTGCAAATGTTGCTCTATATCGTCGTCCTCCTTGAGTTCCAGATGCGTCAGCTTGTTCAGGAGGTAGACCTTCGACCCCCTTGTCATGGTAGGTCTTCAACGCATCCCACGCGCATTTCGCATTCGCACAATTGCGCACCAAACTTGCTCGGTCGTCTTCAATGCAGAGCCTGACTGTCGTCCAAGTATCTGTTACTGGGTTCACTTGAGGTTCGGAGATGACGAACCATATATCCTCCTGCATCAGCAACATCTCCATCTTAAACTTCCACGACCGGTAGTTGTGGTTGTTTAACTTCTGCAATGCAAACCTCTGCGAATCCGCCATTTTGCCGCTTGCAGGAATCCACCGACCGGAGCTCGACGCCGCAAACAAACGACCGATAAAACGAACCGTTCCGTAACTTTTCTCGCCCGAGCCCGATTACCACCATCACGAACTAGTCAGGGCCCATAACCTGTGGGCGGACAATCGATCGACGGAACCAGACCTACGAAAACACGGATAATACGGACGAAAAAAAACCTACACGATCGCACACTTTGAGCAACGTGTTTTTATTTCGATGAACTCCGCGCAACTAACAAACGTCAAAATGGAACAACACGTTCTCGCGTGTTTTTTGAAAAGGGCCAATAAGCATACCACAGAGAACAGACGTCCATCTTCAGCATTCAACTTGTGTAAACATCTCTAACGGTTTCGAAGGTAGTTGGGATATCCAACCCAGGAGCGCTACTGTCGTCATATTTTTTGTGGCTGAGTTCGACTGAATTGACAGCGGTTATTCCTCTACCCAGTCAAACTAGTCCGGAACCGGTTCGGATTTCCAGTATGAATTCCAGCTCAAATGCATGAACCGATAGAGTCGGAATCGGTTGTTTTCTTTGAGCAAGATTTCATAATGAATCCAATCAGGATTTCGAACCGGTTCCGGAATGGATTTGACGGATAGTTGGGATAGGTCGGTGTGGCGGCGCTAGTGTTTATCGTATATCAATTCAAATGTTAACACACGGTTTTGTAAATATTTTTGTTCGATCATGGATGTCTGTTCTCTGTGAGCATACTGTCAAAATTCACTTTGACGGGAAATTCTGGATTAATCACAGATTATAAATCACAGCGGTAGACAAAAATTTTGACAGTATGCTCATGGGCCGTTTACAAAAAACACTCGAGCTATTTATTTTTTTCTTTACAGCGGTGCATTCGCGCATAAATGCCTAGCGCAACATCAGGAAAGGGCGCAACAACGTCAGCGTACAGTATTCAATAATAGGTTCTGTGAGTTGTTTTATTTTCCTGTGTATGTGATCATCCGTGGTGCCAGTTTGCATATTGTCATTTTTCTTCGTTGCCAGTTTTACTGTCCCTTAACTTTGCTAGTCGGTCTATAAAGAGTCTGTTGTTTATCCACATTCGCTTCGCTTTCCGCGTTGGTATTTCAACGTCTTTTTACTGGTCCAAATTCCCTGCAATTGCTAAACAGATTTTAAAAGACAAAACCAGAACAAAGTTCCAAGTAAATAAACTTTTCTTGTGCAGTTAGTTACCCCGAAACAGCGTAACGTGTGGCGCTCTGTGAATCTTATGCTGATTTCGGTTTTAGATCAGAGTCGCCCTAGGTTCGCCCTAATATTTACAAAATCCATACAAAAGTGACAGCTCAGAGCGAACCTAGAGCGACTCGACTCTAAAAACGAAATCAGCATTATATTTCGCCACCAACTCGCCTGCTCAGTTCGATTTATCGAATTTGTTTAGTTTTAAAAGAAGGAAACTATTCCCACCACATAAATGGTCCGGTTGTTGGTTGGGATTTCCACAGCGGAAATGGAATCAAACTGAGGATCAAAATAATGGTTCGTCCGTGCTTGGAAGTTCGGTCAACTCACGATGGCAGGCAGTCGGCGCAGGGAAACTTTCGTAAGTGAATTGATTGTAATTTAATTGCACTTGCTGCAAGTCATTATCCTAGGGGTACAATGGATAAAGAGGGGGAGGCAAGGTCTTGCGGACCTCATGATTTGGTCGTCGATTTGCTGTTTGATTAAGTGAATCCCTTTTGCCGGCTTTTGGCTTGGAGTGTGCCGTGTATCCTCTGCATCGGGATTCCTGGTCCAGTGTCCACAGCTGCACATGCGGACCATCAGACAGACGGATAGACAAAACACTGTGTTATGAGTGTGTGTGTATGTATATGTGTGGTTTCGGTTCAGTAGTTCGCAGGTGGAATTATTCCACCGGGAGGGAAATCGCTTTTGAATTGAAACTGAATGTGACAGTTAATTAATTGAATTAGCATATGTTGGCTGGAACTGGTCGCAGTGGGCTTGTGTTTGTTTGTGCGAGATTGGACAAATAGTCTTTTGTTTTCGGGCGATTTTCATATCAAAGAGAATTGGCGCTTGCTTCGATCTGATATCGAGGGGGTGCGTGCGTTTTTTTGCATACATATTGCCGAGAAGTTTGTTGATGTCTTTTTGTTGATTTTTATACATCGCGGAGAGATTTTTTCATTTCTACAAATGTTATTAGGTAAATCGATTCCCCTTAAATTCCAAACAAAATACCACCGCCGTCCGAAGGGATCTGTTTAAAGCCAAACTTTAACCTCGACAACGCTCACGGCCACCACAACAAGGCCAACCAGCTGTTTGGCTTTAAACTTCCCCGTAAACCATCCGGCCGGAAAGACGATTAAATATTCATGAGACAAAATCTACGTGGGTGTGTCTGTCTCTACGTATAATAATCCCCTTGTCAACCAACCAACCAACCAATCCCTCGATATCACCAAAACCTTTGAAATTACTTGCCTATTGCCCGGCCCTGGATCCGGCGCCGAATATGGTTCCGAAAGGAAAACCAGTTGGCAACCCCTCAGTCTGGGATGTTGCTGGGAATGTTATTCTCCAGGTGTAATTAATTTACCCCTATTTTGCGAGGGGAGGAGGAGGAGGGAGAATCACCGCGCCCGGAGGCTGCCAGCCAGGAATTGATTCCGTCCCCGTGGCGTACCGTGAAGAAGGTAGACGTACTTACATACCGCTGCGCAATTGGAGCCGCCACTGCAGTAAGAATATATTTTCAATTTGGCGAGTCACAATATTGCGGGAATCGTGCCGAAAACTACAATCAACGAAACAATAACACAAGGCGACATGCATGTACCTATAGTGCGCAAGGGAAATGAAAGAAAAATATCCGAGGATAAATAGTTTTTCATGCGTCTTCCCTCTTATCGTGAGCTGACGACGAGGAGGATTGCCTTGACTCTGGGATGTACTGATGTATATTGTAAACATGACATTTATATTCAAATTGAAAATGCATATATCGAGGCAATGAACACGGCCGAAGCTGGATAGATGCAATTGGATGCTGATATCGAGAAGGAAGTAGCGATCCAGTGAACCAAGATAAATACATTTGAGTCGATGTTTTCGTCTAAATTGTATGATGTTTGTGGAAAATGGGAAAATGCGATTTGAGGTGAACTTTGTTGTTGGCTGAGCGGAGATTGATAAGAATTGCATTTTCCACGCCTGGGTTTTTTTTTTATTTTCGAATCGTTGGCTACACCGACAGTCGTCGAAAATTCGAATTCGAAAAATGAGAAAGAAATTATATATTAATCAGGAATGTTACAGTAGGTGTATTATTGAACTTTTCAAAGAACTACACGGTCCTTAATTAGCAATCGTGCTATTTAAGTTCATTCCGAATAATTTCTAGAACATGTGAGTGGCTGAAAGTGAAAGTTCCATACAAAAAAATCCAATTCAATATGCTACCATCCAGCCGCCATCGGTCATCCATCACAAGGGCTACACCAGTGTCAAGGGAAAATGGAAGTAGCCTACGTCAACACTTCACGTACTCCACCGCACCGTAACCAACGGCAACGGTGTGTTGATAATCCCCGGTCCACGTTGACGTCATCTTATAGTCGGTGTCCGTGAGATCAGGCCGCTAACGAGCTTCGGAAGAAATCGATCATTCGGAAAAGCTGAAAAGTAAAATTGATAAACTAACATACAGCTCTACACATTCCCCTAAGGAGCTGCCTGGAAGTGCCGCGAAGCACAAGAAAATATTATAACTGGTGGCCACCAGAAAAGGGAAGGGTTTCTTTTCGCCCGATTCCCTCGTTTTGTGCCGTCGTAATCGTCGTTCATCTTATTTTGCATTCATACTTCCGTAGCATCGAAATCAACGCGCAGCGCCTTCGTCGGTGTCGCTCTGAGACGTGGTCCGGAACTGGTGCAATCGACCATCAGAACCGATTACGTTCGACAGAAGAAAGGAAGAAAAAAACAGAAACGCAGTGGACCCTTCCGGTGGTTCGTTTCATTGCAGTATGGAAAGCGGAAAATAAGCAATCAGTTCCGATTTCCGATGCCGTCAGTGTTGGCACGTAGAAGGAGATTGATGTAATTTGGTTGGAGCGCTAGTCATTTTGAAATGTTTATCAACACGTTTTTCGGACCTTTCTTGGATTGATTACGCGTCATTTACGACGTTAAGTACATCATCAATCATTCGATAGCTTTTTTCGAAAATTACTCGATTAAATCACAGAGAACAGACATCCATGATCGAACAAAAATATTTATAAAACGTGTGTAAACATTTGAATTAATATACGATAAAAACTAGCGCCGCCACACCAACCTATCCCAACTATCCGTCAAACTCATTCCGGAACCGGTTCGAAATTCTGAATGGATTCAGTATGGAATCTTGCTCAAAGAAAACAACCGATTCCGACTCTATCGGTTGATGCATTTTAGTTGGAATTCATGCTGGAAGTCCGAACCGGTTCCGGACTAGTTTGACTGGGTAGAGGAATAACCGCTGTCAATTCAGTCGAACTCAGCCACAAAAAAAACATGATATATATATATATATATATATATATATATATATATATATATATATATATATATATATATATATATATATATATATATATATATATATATATATATATATATATATATATATATATATATATATATATATATATATATATATATATATATATATATATATATATATATATATATATATATATATATATATATATATATATATATATATATATATATATATATATATATATATATATATATATATATATATATATATATATATATATATATATATATATATATTAATTCAAATGTTTACACACATTTTTTAAATATTTTTGTTCGATGATGGATGTGTGTGGGGTATGCAATTTTAGTAAATTTCTCGACGACCCACAAATAGTGAGATATAGGATCCGAATAGATCAGTAGCTAGCGGAAATTGATTATTGATGCCACAGTGAAAGCCAAGAGGGCGGCTTCTGGTTACCACAAAACAGTGAGAACCATCCTCAACATGGACATCATTTGAAAGGGGGTGGTCAGCAGACATCGGAAATTGATGATTAGCGCCATTTTGAAATCTGTAACCACCCAAGGTAACAATTTTGCACTAGGTGGCAATATACCAATGTTTGCTTGCTCTCTCCGTAGAGTGTATTTGTTTTGGCAACATTAGTTGTAAATTTTCGTTCGTTTTAGCGGTTTTGAACGTTTTTGTTTGGGCAGATCGGTGTAGTAATTTTTGTTTGACATTTGTGTATAAATAACATAGGGCTTATGTACGCCACCGCTCTCCTCCTGCTGCAATAAGTGTGTTGACTATGCTACGCATCGGAAATGACAGTTATGGGGCGATGCGGTTTCACGATTTGTGGTGGTCGTGAGGAAAGCGGCCATCGAGTGATAGGGCAGCAAGTTACGAGTCACGAAAAGAGAACGACGTCGAGTTTTGTGTCCCGATCGTTAGAAAGTTGTAGTGTAGGACACATTCCAGCCCGCGTGTGACCGCGTCAAACAACATTTCCACGAACGTGCTAACCCGTGGTTCGGGAACAATTGAGTAATTTACGTTGTTGGTGCTTTCCTCATATGATAGGATACGCTTTTTCCATATTTTGAACATCTTGCGGCAATATACATGAAACAAGAGCTTCTTTATGACGACACATAGATGTCCGCACTAGAAAGACTCTAGAAAGAGAACTGCGGAGAGAAAAACAGCGTTTTTGGCAACGTATGCCCCGGCATTGTATGGCAACACGTCCAATGTTATAAGGATCGGCAATGTTCGATTGGATTCGTTTTTCGACAGCTAAACGCGAATCCAATCGATCCAAAATGGAGTCTCCGCAGCTCTCTTGCTAGAGTTTTTGTAGTCCGCACCATAAAATATTCTCATCCCAGTGAATTACATCCGGAATGAGATCCGGAATGTGGGCTGATTTATGATGGAATTCCAACCGAATGCAACAACCCATCCTGAATGAATCGGTTTTTGTATCGGTTGTTACATTTGCGCTTAAATTCTAACAGAAAACATTCCGATTGCGATGAGTTGGGAATCTTCTGTCAAAACGAGTGAAACAGAGAGAGGTGAGAGAGAGAGAGTTACAACTTTTCTCTTGGTGCAAACTAATGGGTAGAATGGGTAGAATTAAAGTAATGCGAAATCTGGCTAAAAGAAAGTACTAATTGGTATTTTTGATACTAACCAGAACCAGCAGAATTCCGGCACATTTCCGGCTGAATTTTACTAGGTAATAGCTAAGGCTAGCGGGGCACAGAGAAGGCGCTACGTGTGGTATCGTAAGCAAGGATTATCTTTAAAGGAGTCATGGAAGAAGTTCAAAGAATCTATGCCACCTAAAGAGAAACTAACTAAAGGTGTCACGGGTAGTGCGCTCCAAACACTTCCATCTTCGGCGTAGAAAAGCGGACAGATCAGATATCTGAGATACTTCGTAACCGACACAAAAGAAACTAGAAGCTGGTGGTGGAGGTGTGAACCCTGTGCTAAGGATTGATCATAAATCAAGCCCTAGCTACAGTGCGATCGCTAAGGCTATCAGAATAGGAGTTATTCCCAAGAACTTTCCCAACAGACATCTACTTGCGGAACAATGAACTAGCAATAATGGCAAGCCCCTATTTACACAGAACGCTACCCTCAGGTCAGGTTGGATGGTCTTTCACTGTTTAGATGAGAAAACTGCCAAAATAGTTTGATGAACAAGACTATCGCAACACTCTTGACTGTACCTCTGTGAGGAACCCAAGTTTCCGAAGTTCCTGACGATGCGACTGACTTCATCCACGTAATAATAGAAGCGCAAAACAGCTCTTTGACCGCTGAATGGAGGTAACTCAATCGAAAGAGCACTGGAAATTTAGCCAACCTCACTTTGGAAGTGGGTAACATCCTCTGGGGAACGGAATTTTGAGATTGACTTTGGATATGGCCAGAAGGTTAAGCTGAAGTCCACCACTAGGAAAGACGAGGACGTCACACAGGGTAACACGTCTGGTTCGAAAGATTTCATATTTACGGGAAAATTGGATCTCTCACGATGTCCAAGATCCTCTAAAAAAGCAGGCCCAGCACAAAGCGACCATAAACGCCTCGACACCCAGATTACGAGTACTTACTTCTCCGTGTCTCAACGGGTCGATGAATCTACGATAATCGATTAAGCGTGCTGCTGAATCAAAGGCGACCGAGCGTTCCACTGAAAAGTTTTGCTGTCGGACTGTAACAGTGTCGCTGGGTGGCGAGACTATAACTATGAGAACAACTACATACTGTCCTCCCTCAAGGAGGAGCGCTGTCACCGCTTCTGTGGTCTCTGATAGTAGACGAATTCCCGAATGAACTGGGAAGGTCTGGGAAGTGCCCGGTCTGAATATTAGTGATTCCTGTTTCCGATCGTCGTCGTAGTCCCCGAAAGCCCCTGAAGCAGCTTGTCGACCATCACATGTCGCAACGATACACAAATCCTGAACGTGAAATAAAGTTTAAATTGCGGAAGTTCTTTAGTGTTTTTGTCCCAACAAAATGTATGGCTGTCTAATTAAGCTGCTTGTAATATTATCACGTGATGTGCTTGAGGTTAAATTAGTCCGCTATTTTGTTTTTAGAAGTGTTTACTTTGCTCAGAGACCGCCGGATTCAGGGTTGACAGTCCGCCCCGTAAGTGAAATTCTTCTGAAGACCGCAGAAAACGACCCAAATGCTCGTGTTGAAGTATACTGTTAGATTTAGTGAAAGTGTTAGTCCGTGTAAATTCGTAGCAAAGTTCAGATAATTTTACATTCTGTCTTAAGCCAGCAAATGACATTACTGGCGACACGCCTTTTATGATGCACTACCGCGTCTATATACCCGCACGCAAAGTTGAGATGGACGGTGTGGTCACCGATTCGGGATTGTCATATATGAATCTTCTAAAGCACAGGGTTGGTTGTTTCGTGGACCTCCTACTCCGGTGAGCGAAGGTTTTGATTGACAATCGCTCTGGAAGTTGTGTGCGTTCCTTTAAAACTCGTAACGATGACTTTTGGTGGGACTGTTTTGATCCATTACGTCCTATTTGACAAGGTTCTTCTGCCTGGTCGGTTGTTTGTACTGCGCGTCAACACCAGCAAAAACAATGCCACTCGAAATTTAATCAAATTTTGATACCGACATTTTCAATTACGCATCTCCAGCCTGAGTCTGGAATTCTTGATGAGAGGACCGACTCTTTATTGACACGCAATGCAAAAGTGCGCTGTTGCGGGTAGCAGGGGAAAATAATTGATGCTTCAACCAGTGCAGCTCAGCCACACAAACCAAGGATTCTGTCACTTAAATTATCATATAATTCGAAGGGTGGTTTTGAAGGTATTTTAACTGCGGAATTTGTTGTTTGAAATATGCTTTTGATCTGATAGTTCTCACTGCTGAAGCTCAAAGTTGACACAAAGCGGTAACTTGTTTGTGACCATGGGCATTCACGTGAAATTCAGATCAAACGGAACGGGCGGGCAGTGTGTCAAAATATATTGAAAATAAAATATTAAATATCGTTAGCCTAACCCGGATCAGTATCAAGCGATTGTTTGTCACTAAAAAGTTCAAAAAGTGACAGAACTTGGTACACTTCACCGTTATCAACGTAGCGAGAAGAGAATACTCCAGCCTCAACTGACAGTTTTTTTTACTCATCGAAACGCACATCATCGCGTTCCAGAACGCACCCCACCCGACGCGGCATGCTCGTTTGACCGATGATGTGCCAACTGGTGGAGGTCACATTCAATGCGAGCCATTTTTGTGTAATAATGGACTCTGACTACTAGTTATAGGCAACAGCAGCAGCATGTTCCGCGTACGAATATGTATCACTCTGCACGGCGACGTATACATACATATATCCGTATGGTATGTGGCAGTTCCCTGGATCGGGACAGTGGCTGGCAGTTGAGCTTTTCAGATCAAAGGGATTTGCAGCGCGCGAATCATCCTCGTTCGTGCGTTGCGTGCGACGGAAAACGGAATTCGGGTCCTTCAGGGGCCAGTGGATGGGGGGGCTGTTGTATTCGGGATGAGGGACGGGTTTAAACGGGATGACGATGCAAGTATCAATTTCAACACGCAAATTTGCGATGATTTGCTTCGGTTGATCCCGGGATGATCCATCTACGGGACAGGCGACAACAATGGTTTGATTCAATTATCACTATATGTATACCGATAGACAGTATATAGCGTTGGCTTGTGAAGAATGGTTTGGCACACAGATTCTAGAGTCCATACCAAGTACAGTCGTGATTCACTGGTTGGACACTTTAACAGGACTGGACCACTTTATAGTTGAACCTCCGCTAGTTGGACCATTGTCCAACTAAAACAGCAACTGATTGTCAAAATCTGAAATTAATTTTGATAAACTGACAACAGTTATAGATGTGAACAGATGCATTTAGACGACCTTAATCTTCTTTTTTGGCCAGTTGTTGACATCTGTCAGTCGTTCCAAATCAAATTGGTTTGTTGGACAGAATCACAACTATTGAAATTACAACGGAATAATAAATCATAGTAACCATATTTCTCATCTTGACAGCTCTTATGAAGCAAACCAAGCTGTGTTACAAAGCGTTACATTACGAGCCCCAGCTTTTTGTTTACTATTGCTGATCAGCTGTTCACAGGTTTTCTAAAGAACAGTTGACCGGGCAACGATTTTCCTTCAAGAAATATGGTTACTACGATTTATGATTTCATTGCGATTTCAATAATTTCATTCAATCCTGTACCAGGGGCGCTAATGCACGTCATGTTTAAGGTTTCCTATTGTTAATTTCGTTGGTAAAAATATTAAACATATGACGATGTACCTTTCGAAAAATTGAAAAACATTTCTCCTTCCGCGGACAGAACAAGCGCTGCAAAAGTGCAATTCCAACCTTCCGGGCAATTAGAATCGAGTACCGCCCCCGTCCGTACATCCCGTCACGACGGAGGACGGAAAAGGAACATGATTGATAGCTTACAAATTGCGCTTTTCATTGCGAATATGCATTCACAGGGATCGGAGGGGAGGCGGAAGGAGCAAGAACCACTTGACGATTTTGGCGATGGAAACGCCCATCCGAAAGTGGAGGGTTGGCCGCTCCGATCCACTGACGGTATAATTTATCACCATTTCTTTCTGCAAGAAACCAAACAATTTTCCTCTTTTGTGTGACGGGGGAGGGGGGGGGGGGGTCGTTTGGTTTGGAATAGGGTTGCATTTTTACGAGTAATAATGGATATTTTGCACTTTAGAAACGGACGCTTTTGCTTTTAGTGAATCCTACGCGTATACGAACGAAGACAGTGGCAGACACTTTGTCTGATGGGTGACTGTCTGTTCCGGGCAAAGTTTGGTGCCGTCAGTATCTTGTACGTATTTACGTAAACAATTGAAATACACTCTCATCAAAACCATCATCGCATCATTTGCCATTCGTGAGCTGCCATCAGCACTGGGGTCTCCTCCTGTCTGTCATGCGATGCCAGTAGTTGCCAGCAAAATGAACCAGTCCCCGGTTTTGATTAGTTTCCGAATCGATTCAAAGAATTTTCTATTTCAACGGGGAAAAGAATCTAATTTTATGATGATTGATGGAGCCGTGATTGGTCGTTTTAGAGTGGAAACTAATCGCGATAGTGTTTTACCTGGTTCTGACACTGATGTGATGAATTCCGGTTGAGCGTGCATTTGATAAATTTTGATAGTACCTTGGGGTTACCCAGTCAACCGAGGCAATGAGCCCGGTACATTAAGGTATTAGGAAGAACCACTTTCCGAGGTCGTGATGAATTACGTTTCACCACGTCGTTGTGCCTAGCCCGGAGCAGAGTTCCACTAGATGCCGATGCAGCCGTGCTGGAGCTTAAACTAAAGGAAAACGAAGGACTGGAAGACGCGTGTAGGTACGTATTCCGTGCTACTCTTGGTTGATGATAAATATGAAGGTATTACACGTGTTTGTGTTTATTTATTTACAAGGATTATGTTGAAAACGGGAACGACAGCCAGTCCGAAGTTTGCCGCCGGCCAAAGGCTCAGACCGAAACCATCATCAACAGCAGCAGCAGCAGCTCTGTTTAGTGCGACAGGCTCTGTGTGCAGAGAAGTGCAACTGCAAGTGCATAAACATTATCGGTGTTTATGCGGCCTTGATACCGACCGAGACCGTGCGTCCGTCGTCGTCTAAGGAAACCGTATCTATGCAGGCTCTAGCTAGAGACCGGAAAGTAGCTAAGACCGTAGCGTAGCGTACACTGCTTGGAGAAAGGCTACCCGATAAGAACCCCCTGCTGTTGTGTTGTGCTGTTAAGCCTATACCTGCGAAACGTCAGACGCTGAGATTTTCCAGCTAGTGTCTTCTCTGTGTCGGATTTCTTGTTTGATGAAAGTGTGTGACACAACAACACCGATAGGATTTGAAAATGTTAATGTTTTTCTCGTACTGGTAATAGGGCTGCTTCTCGTTGCAGCCGTATTTTGCCTCAAAGCAACCTATGTAATTATCAGTAACACCTGTTTGAGTTGTAAAATATATTCACATAACATTTTTTCAAGCGAAAATATTTTTTATTGACTTGACTTGAGGAACGATCCAAGTTAGTCATACACATTTATAACAACACCATAGCACAGAGAACTGACGTCCATCTTCAGCATTCAACTTGTGTAAAATCTCTAACGGTTTCGAAGGTAGTAGGAATCCAAACCAGGTGCGCTACTGTCGTCATGTTTTTTGTGGCTGAATTCGACAGAATTGACAGCGGTTATTCCTCTACCCACCCACTGAGAAGTCCAAAAAATTGTTTCAAAATCGTTCAACACGGGTCCAACGATGGACGTTCGTTGAACGGTTATTTGGACGTTGTCCAAATTGGTCCAACGAACGTCCTTCATTGGACGATTTTGAAACCAACCGTTCTTAGAGGGCAGTCAAACTAGTCCGGAACCGGTTCGGACTTCCAGTATGAATGCCAGCTCAAATGCATCAACCGATAGAGTCGGAATCGGTTGTTTTCTTTGAGCAAGGTTCCATACTGAATCTATTCAGGATTTCGAACCGGTTCCGGAATGGATTTGACGGATAGTTGGGATAGGTTGGTGTGGCGGCGCTAGTGTTTATCGTATATTAATTTAAATGTTTAAACACGTTTTTTAAATATTTTTGTTCGATCATGGATGTCTGTTCTCTGTGATCATAAAGTGCCTACTTTCACCATATTAAAGAGGGTGCCTCACTAATTCATTGATTACTCGGCCTGCAATCGTACAAATTTGCATCAACAACTTTGCTTCGTTGTTATTGTTTATTGCGTTGAAAGTTGGATTTTTGATGCACTTCGCTATCACAGTTTTTCCACGGTTGCCAACTGAAATGATATGAAAAATTAAATTTTTGGATCATATATGTTATAAACACCGCGAGACTGGTAGCCATGCAAACCTAATAGCTAGTAAAAGTAAGTAGTCTGTTTTTGACACTTCAATGTCAAAAATCTGTCAGGTCAAATTTATCTACATATACCTAACTGATGGCGGGTAAAATTTTTGGTCGATTGGTGGCGCCCCATAGTGATGTTATACGGACTATTTTAAGAAATTTTCCCCTGAAAAGTATAGGTTTTTGAATGTCGAGCCCCCGGATTTTCAAAAGATTTTTTTCCGAAACAACGAATCGGATCAGAGATAATCCACTAACTATTCTAAAGGTTTTTGGAGAACGCAGAAATATTCAGACAGATATCTCGAAAGTTCGCACCGATAAGTAAGTCTAAAGTAAGCAAACGACTGGTGGTTTTCAATTGGAATTTGAAAAATGCATCACAAATGATCTACCCCTAGAACTACACTTTATTTTTATGGTACTTTTGCGGACCATTTGTGTTACTACTATGATATTTTATGGCGCTTTTGATATTTTTAGGTTTCTTATTGTATCCCGCCAGGATAACAATTTAGCACTGGGTGTAAATATACCTATTTTTGACTATACACTACGTAGAGTGTATTTGTTTACATAAAATTATGCTCACTGCTGTTTTGTTCCGTTTACATTTAGTTGTAAATTTTCGTTCATTTTCACGTTTGTGAATGGTTTTGTTTGTGCAGATAGGCGTAGAAAATTTTGTTTGACATTTGTTAGATTTTAGGGTTTTGTTAGATTACCGCTCTCTTCTTGCTGTGAAATGAGTGCTGATCATGCTGCACATCGACAAATGACAGCTATGACCCAGTTAAACTCATTCCGGAACCGGTTCGGATTTCTGAATGGAGTCATTATGGATTCCAAATCAAATGCAACAACCGATTCCGACTTAGAATCGGTTGTTGCATTTGATTTGGAATCCATACTGACTCCATTCAGGATTCCGAATCAAATTGGTTTGACCGGGGAGGCGATGCGGTTTGTGATTTTGTTTTGGTCGTGAGGTAGGCAGCTATCGTGAAAACGATAGTGAATGACGAACCACGGAAATCAACAGACAGTTGCGGGACAGTTTTCTGCCACTCGAAAAAAGGTTTCAGATCGCGCGCGCGACAGTAAACTAAGACCGTTGAAAACTGCCGGCCTGTGGCTCGGGTTAACATCGACCATTCTCGCCATAGAAGATATGTCAAACGAACCAAGCTCTCCTCTATAGCTAATTGACAAGGAGAACGAAGCAGGGTGGACAAAGGGGAAGGTGTTGGGAAGTGCATTGCGGTGACTTCCGGGATCGCTTGCGGCGAGCAAGTCGATCCGGCGATAGTTCGCCAACGTCGCTAGGGAGGTTCCAACAAAGGAGCCAAGCTCACCTCTCTAGCTAAACGCCAAGGACCGCTACCGGAGCAGCCAACGACATTCCAAGAGAATTCGGCCGTTGTAGTCCCTGCCTAATTGGATGAAACCGCTGTCTTTCCGCCAAGCAGATCGACACGCAGCGTAGAGTGCACAGAGCAGCAAGAGGATTTGGAGGATATAAAAGTCGGTAAATTTAGATTTGTTTGTTTACCTTTTGTTGAGTTACGGAACGTTACGGATAGAAGTACCTAGGCCGCCCTGACAAGAAGGGTCAACCGGGCAAACAAGAACCCGAGTAGTGAGCAAACCGCTACTTAGACTATTTACTTTTTTTATTCCTATTTACTTTACATTTCTCGACAAACATGACTACGGCGTAAAAACCAACTTCAAAATTCTCTTTGAAGGGAAATTCCAAGCAAACTGTTGCTGGCCGAACACAGTTCCCAGCAGTTAATGAAAGAGAATACTTTTCTCTTTTGTTTACTACTAACATCTGTGATTGGTGACTAACGGTTTGTCCGGAATTTCCACTCAAAGTGAATTTTGACAGTTGGCTTATAAGCCCTAATCATGTGTTTGTCGAGATTTGTGGTATTGTTATAATATATTTTTGTAATTTCACGGTACTTTTTTTGATCTTTGGTATTTTTTAGTAATTTTGTGTAATTGGTTATAGAACATACGCTGTTCTTAGTGACACTGCAGTTGTGTTAATTTATTCGACGCTTACGCTGCTTTTTGAGGCACGACTGAAACGGTAGCACGGTTGTCGCGGGTTTTACGCGTGTTTTTGTTGCCTACGAAAAATTCAATTTTCGCGAAATTTATCTATAGAAGCTGTATAATTGTGACGTGAAGTGTGATTACATTCCGAATTAAATGAAGTGCACGTTGTGTCCGTGAGATTTTGTCATAATAGCAACAATTATATTTGGAAGAATATGAGGCCATTACACGAGCTCTTTGCTGGCTGTGGTGGTGTTGGTACTATCGTTTGCCCCCAATACTTGGTTACTACTGTTACGCAGTCTACGTCAGCTGAAACCATCAGGCGAGTGTAAAATTAGTGGTTTTAAGTTTTCTATTAGAAAGTTTTAGTGTTTTTTTTCTGGCAAGACTCGAATTTATCAGTGTGGTTATGTGAACTGCTGCTTTTGTACTTTTGTATCGTCGTATGCTTACAAAAGGTATTTTCGAAGAGATAGAGAAAAATTACAAGCTTTCTGCTACAAGTGTGATCACGTGAACGAAAATAGCCAGCTGATAAAACGGCACTACACAGCTGATGTATATGGAGATAGCATATCGAAGGGATTATTTTTCTTTAATGTATTCGTGTGCAATGTTCATGTTTAGGGATGCGGAGGCTTCAACCGGGAAAATCTTCGGCATTTTTGAGTTTGAGTTTTTAGTGGTTGACATTTTGGAAATTAATTGCGAATGGTATAGGGCGTATTGGTCAGATCGTTTTGTCTTCCAAGACACATCCTGATCTTTTTCCTTGCTCACTAACACAACTCCCTTTCCACGGTAGAGATGCAAAGGTAGTCTCGGTCTCTGACCAAAGCGAGTGTCGAACTAATATTCCTTCCCTTCCTCGGTAGAACAGCCGTGGCCGGCGTCGTTATTGACCAGTTTATTAAAGTGTTGAATCAGTAAACATGCACAGTGAGAATGCTTTATTTCTCCCAAGTAACATTTTGTTGGTTCATTGTGCATTTTTACTCATTCAGTCAATCACGAAGTGCAACTACGGACAGTCTACCTAAGCTAAGCTAGCTATGCTGTTCTTAGTGACACTTCTATTATACTTTTAGGTTATGTTTAGGAAACTTTTATGGATCGTAGCTAGCACTTTAATAAATGTGTTAATAATATGTTCATTAGAGTCCCCAGAAAAATGATGAATTTTTGAAAACTCAATCGGCCCACCCCTGAGTCGATTCCTAGTCCCACCAGGAGTACTTGCTCCAAATTTGAAGGGAATCAGACAAGTCTAGCTACCGGACCAACGAGCCTGAAGTTTGTATGGGATTTTTTGACAATTTACCTGGAGAAAACCCACTACCTCGAATTTTCGCCACTAGATGGCACTGTATGCATCGTATTATCACTGTAAGTGAAAATAAGAAAGATCATTTAATTGTCTACAACTTTTTCGAAGACTGATAGCGAATCCGGATTTGTTAAAAGAAGTTATTAAACTTTTAACGAAGTGATGTCTCCGAGGGGAACGACACTCCTTGATTTGTTGATGAAATTAACATAAAATTTATATTTCTGAACGGATTGATAAAGATTTACATTAGTTAGTTCGAAATGGATTCGCATTTTCAACATTGCCAAAAAAAAGTTTCAAATGGCCGAAGATGATTTGAAATGTGTCATGAAAAACAAAATGAAATGCTCGAAATTCACGTTTTGACAGCTTCAGTGCTCGATGAAACCAAAACAAAACATTACCAGCAGCATAACTGCATGACCAAATCAAAACAAAAACATAAATTTTGTTGCCAGAATTGTTGAAAGATTCAAACATTGAGTATACAGAGTTGCCAGTTCCATCAAAATCGTCGAAATTCGAGCAAAATTTGCTTGAGATTGGAGAGATTTTTTGTAATTTCTTCGATTTTTCTTAACAATGCTCGATTTGTTAGAACATTGTCAAGATTTTCTAAAATTTCCGGAAAAAGTACGAATTCGTGTAAAACTGAACGGAATAAAACAATCATTCTGAAGTGACGTTCCCCTCGGATGTCTCAGTCAGTTTTGCATGGGGCCTAGCAGTGCATGGTTGTGAATCGGTACTCGATTCCCTTCCTTTGGTGAGATAATGGTTTGATTTAGTTAAATAGTATGTTCAGAAGAATTGTAGTACATAATACGAGTTATGCTTTGGTTAGAAAATTTTAGTTCCACCTGTGACCGCATAGAGGGCACCAACACTAACTTTTCATAGAAGTGAGATAGAATATCAAGGTGTTCGGAAGAATTATTTAGGAATGCTTGTTCTACAACTTTGTAGAAGACACCTAACCCAAGGGGTGAGTCGCTTAGAAGAATGTGCCATACACATTGTATCACCTACGATAACACGATATAAGATTACGATTCACAGTAATACACGATCATTTCACTCGTTACCACAATGTGTGGCACAATGAGGCACACTTTTGACAACTTAAAAACTGTCAACAAAGTGTAGTTGAATACTCATAGCAACCATTGCTTTTGTTTTACTGAACACCATGGCACACCGTGGCACATTGTCGCACAAGCTACCACGCTATTTGTTTGTGAGAACAATTCGATTTGTGCTAAGCGACTCACCCCTTGACCTAACCTCTATCTCTTGCCCTTGAAAAGTTAGTGTTGGCGCCCTCTATGCGGTAAAATGTGAAACTTGAATTTTCTAACCAAAACATGACTCGTATTACTTACTATAAATCTTCTGAACATACTATTGACCTAAACCTAACCATTATTTCACAAAAATGTTTAGCTCATGGGAATCAAGTACTGATACACAACCATGCACTGTTAGGCCCCATGCAAAACTGACTCAGACATCACTTCGTTAAAAGTTTAATAACTTCTTTTAACAAAGCCGGATTCACTAGCAGTCTTCGACAAAGTTGTA
The DNA here is from genome assembly GCF_030247195.1 of Topomyia yanbarensis. Classification (NCBI taxonomy): domain Eukaryota; kingdom Metazoa; phylum Arthropoda; class Insecta; order Diptera; family Culicidae; genus Topomyia; species Topomyia yanbarensis. The sequence goes on from NC_080670.1 coordinate 191,105,288, forward strand.
GGCAATCTAATGATCTTTCTTATTTTCACTTACAGTGATAATACGATACATGCAGTGCCACCTAGTGGTGAAAGTGCGAGTTAGTGGTTTTCTCCATGTAAATTGTCGAAAAATCCCATACAAACTTCAGTCACGTTGGTCCGGTAGCTAGACTTGTCCGATTTGCTTCAAATTTGGAACAAGTACTCCTGGTGGGACTAGGAATCGACTCAGGTATGGGTATATAGGGGTCATTTTTTCCTGTCACTCTAATGTTCATGCTATTTTTTATCGTATATGCAGTCGACTAGACGGTCAAGGAGTATTTGGCCAACATGGACATCGTCATGAGGAAGCGGACGCCGAGACAGGTCAAGTCGGAGGCGCAAGCGGCCGCCCAAATGCGGCTGCTGAAAGTGCTCGTCAAGGATGTCTTCCCTGCGAAGCGCAACGCCTCATTCTCACAGTCCCGCCACCTAGTGACTAGTGTCGCTCAAATGTTGCATTTGAAATAGCCCCCTAATTGCCAGCAATTTGCTGGCAAATTGAAGGGCAATTAGCGCTTCCGAGTTGGAAAATAGCCCCCCGTTAGCCAGCAACTTGCCCTTTTTGACTGGGAAATTGCTGGCAATTAGGAGGCTATTTCAAATGCAACATTTGGGCGATTTGCCGCCGTCATTTTTTGTGCCGCTCTACCCGCCCTTAAATCGCCTCCAAATCGCCCAGGGAACGCGCCATTTAATCGCCCTGAATTGTCTAAAATGAGAATAACCAAAATACCTATTTTCGGATTCATTATCAACTTGCATAAATTTATCAGTATACTAGGTAATCACCACGAAACTATAGGAAGAATCAATGGTGAAATTGGCATTGCACACCAAAACTTACCACAATCTGACTTTCATTAAGACTTTGGGTCAGAGATCTTGTTCCACTATACTTACACACGATTGCACAATTCCTCACATTCGTTGGCTAAATGAAGTGCATTAGGCAAACAAAATACAAGCGAGAACACGCCAATTGTTAAAAAAAAAAAATCAAGCTTCAGCCAAACATGAACCGCCATGTTTGAAAAAAAACGCAAAAAATAACCAAGTCCATTTCAGCCGCCAGAAAATTTGGCTAAGTATTGAAATTGCCTTTAAATCGCATTCGCAAATTGCACTTGTTCCTAGGGGCAATTAGCACAGGCGAGTTGAATCAAACATCAAACTGTTTAAATCGCCTGACCATGTTCGTCCGCATTTTTTTTGACCGGTATAGCTTCATAAGAATGTGATTACCGAGAACTTTTTCAGACACACGTAATTCTTGCTACACCACAATCAGCGACGTTCTCAAGCTTTTGTTGGAAAATCGCAATCCTTGAGTAGATGGAAAAAAAATATATTTTAAGAGCCGAAGCGGCGCAAAGCCGTCGAAGATCCGCCGGATGATGTTGCCGCCGACCTGGAATCAAAATATAATTGCTATTGATGACAAAATGTAAACAAGAATGAACACCCCTAATGGGACATTGCAAGATGACGTCATATGAGTAAGAATGCTCGAAAAAATGACAGTTCAGCGAGCTTGTTTACATGTTTTTTTTTTTTTTCATAAAACGTTTATTTGACACGGCATTTGCAAAAGCTTTTTTACGCCGGGGTTTTTTTACATAACATGTTACAAAAGTTCTTAAGACTATTACGTTATAATAAAAATTTACTTTCTAATGCTAACACTGAGGATAATCAAAATTTTAAATATTTTAATTTATATGCTATTTTCTTGAATTTCATTGTAAACCTATTGATAGTTTTTCTGTAATCTTTGTTTATTTTTTTTCTTTATTAATATCGTTTTATCTAACTAAACTAACAGCGAAGAAATCTAAATTGGGTCATTAAGCTATAAATAGTTTTCCGTTCCATTCGATAAATTTTAGGTCCAATATACATAATATAACATTATTTAAAAAAAAAATTTCGTTGTAATACGTAAGAACGATTTTTTTTTTGTTTTTTTAAAATAAATCTTTATATAAACTTGGCAACCATACATAGGAAAACTGCGGTTGTTTACATCTGGCCTATCAGGGCAACACCCAAAATGAAAAAAAAACTGTATGCAATGGATGGTGTTTATGTCAAATAAAAATAACCCTGCGGGAAAACCGAGAACACATGCCTTAATTTTTTCTGACAGGGCATCATTTGTCGTGAAATTCGATATGTCAAATGCTTCTGATAGTGTCAAATCCAGACTGTCAACATATTTCTTTATTATAAATTTTAATATTATTTTCACGTTTCCTGAGCTTGAAAAAAACATTGTTGCAATCACGAAAATCAACTTTATCGATGTAAGTAATAAAAAACGACTTTTTTTCTCATTTAATGACCCAATTGTTTGTGGGTAGCAGGGGAAAAAACTAGAAACATTGTGGGGATAATTATATTTGAATATTTATTGTTTTCAGGAAATGATACATATGGCCCATGTATGTAAGATCTCGTAAAGCGAGGATATCACGAACAGGAACATAGGGTGGTTTTCTTCTGGCTCGTAAGGAGTTTATTAATTGGGATCTGGCTTCACGATATTCAGTGCAAGACCAAACAACATGTTCAATGTCTTCGTAACCCTCTCCGCAAGCACATTATCTTCTGCGATCCCAATACGGCGGAGATGCGCATTCAACGTATAATCACTGAGAACTGACATACAAGTAAAGTTTTAAACTTGTGTAAGAAATAAAACTGTCGCTTTAAAATAACAACAGCAAGTAGCAACTTGCCACTGGCCGGCGCTGCGATCGGCCAGCAATCGCTATACGGCACTTGTTTGCAAACCTGGATACAATGGTGATTCACGCATGCAAACCTGTATGCGATGGTGATTATCAACGTATTTTCTTTTCAATGTTTACACAGGTTTTTCGAGAAACTTTGTTCTAGCTTATATGTCTGTTCTCTGTGGTATAATGGTTGGACACGAGCCTAAACATCACACGAATGAAGTTTCGACTTACCTCCAACCCTTTGAACCATGCCTTCGTTGATACTTTAGGGATAATTGAGTGCAACCACCGTCTCAGATCTCCATTGTCCCATGATGATTGCCAACTAGTAAGCGTCCTCTGACGAGAAGTGCTATAAAATTCATTGGGTCTTTCATATATTTCACCATCTAGTGCACCAATCTTGGCTAAATTATCAGCTTTCTCATTACCCGGTATGGGCTTGTTCACATGGTGTTAGAATTCGAACCGCGTTTCTTGTACTGGGTGAAACCAAAAATTTTCGAAGTCCATGTAAACAAGCTGTCAGAAAAGTGAGGTTATACATTTTCATGCAATGCTCAATGAACTTTTTATCAACTGACATTTCAATCAGTTTTGATTCGAGTTAATAACGAGGAGAATTTTGACTGTAGGAATATACGCCCTAATCATATGAAAAAAAGATTTTTTGAAACAGCTACACAAGACAACTGCCTCAAGTGGGGTATATTATTATCTGTGAGTGTTGACCATCTAGATCCCACTGGCCAGCAGTGGTATTATGGAAAAAAAAATCTACGTATTCTGCAATCATCTTATGCATGCACTTAAACTCGGGATTCAGCAGATGTTAGCTCTACCGATTTATAAACGATTCATTTCAAAATGACAGAGGCCTAGCGGTGCTTTCTGAGGCCATTTTCTCGTCGGTAAGCACCGCTTCTTGTCACGAATCCGTGTTCAAGGAATCGACGCGTATTTATTATTTCATGAAATATAATTGGAAAACGAATTAAAATTACTTAGCGAAATCACGACTCGTTAGTATAATTTACCGGGCAGCAAAAATGTTTTTCGCTTTCGCCTTCAAACGCTGGTGTTAGGGCATGTTCAGGAGCGTTTTATTTTGTATAGGAGTATCAAAGTAGAACTGGAACTGAAACATTCACATCCCCAGCACAGCGTTTTGTTTTATAATTTCGAACAGTTTTGTTTTAAAATTCAAAACTGTTATACGATGCCGTTCTATTTGTTGCAGATTTTAAAACACGTTTAGAACTGTGTTTTAAATACATGAAGAGTACTCAGCACAGACACTTAGACCTGATAGACTGGGGAAAAATAAATTTGAATGCAGTAACGCTGAAGGCATGGCGGGACATGAATTTTAAACTGAATGGAACACCCGCTAAAACTGCTGCTGGGGACAGCAAGTTCTAGTTTTAAAATTTTCAGTTTTATATTATAGAACTGTCAAAATTATGCATCTATAACTGAAACACTCCTGAACATGCCCTTAAGCTTCTACTCGAATATTGATTTTCACGCTCTAATTGAGTTCTTGTTGGCCAGTTTCACGAACACCAGGGCAGCTTACTCGTTGAAAACAATCCCATTTACTTTTGCCGTCTTTGTTTACTATTTTCCACCAGCTAGTGAAGTAGTATTTGTGTCATGTGACGTGTACGTATATGAGCCGTAGAAAAGTCTATAGTGGTTTGATAATTCTGACAAAGTGACTTCACGAATCGTAAACAGGTTCTGTTTCGTTGGATTTGACGGATTGCTGCAGTTGCAGGTGTAGACGATGTCTTCAAAAAGCACGGCCAACTGCCGCTTCTTCTCCGATTCGGTTGGTTTGCGATTGATGTGGAAAACTCTTCAAACGTTAATTACCTTTCAAACCCTTCAACGGCAGGATAACAATTCCATGAGCAAATAGTGAAAGATCCAACGAAAAGCATTATCCCAAGTAATCTTCCATAAATCCTTCAAGGATCCGTTTCTAGCCGCGAACTTCAGAACACCAACAACCTTCCTCGAATATCCTGTGAGCGACCGAACCAATGCCGGACGACCTGTTGGACATGGTTGTGACTCCCGGAGTGTTGATATTCTAAAAATTTTCTTCATGGTCACTTGATGATGTCTGCGAGTATCTCTTTTAATTTAACACTCTCGCAAGTATTCACAATTGACGAAGAAATAAATATAAATTTGGGGTGTATTATTACCTCGTACAATATTATATACATAATTTAAGAAAGCGACCCCAAACATAATCGGTATCACTGTAGCAGCCTCACCGGTAAACAACGGACCAGGTGACACCCAAAACCAAAGAAGTCAAAAGTTTAAGTACTAACCTTACTTGGCCGGTATTTGTGTGTATGTACCTACCCATCGGATGGTTGGCTGGCTGGCTGCAAGCAGACAAATGATCCCACCGCCCGCCCACACGACCCAGGCAGGTAAGCTGTGAAACTACACGCGATGCGACTCCTGCTAGCAGCAGGGTAAATGTTATGCATTTTTGATAGTGTCATCGTCTTCATTCCCAAGAAACTTACCTTACTGCTGCACTCTGGAAGCACCGGCAACTGAAGTATAACAACCTTGGCAAACCGGAAGCAAATTGCTTGCAAGGGAACAATTTACAGATTACCGAAGCTTACTCCGTAGTAGCCGGAGGGGGCCGGGATGTTTTGGAAATTTTAATAATTTATTTGCTTAAATAGGGGTAAATTGAATTCCGAAACGATGTGTCCAACGCTGCTGCTGTTGGTGGTGCGGTTTCCCTACTTATAATAGTAGTGGGAGAAACAGCAGCTGACGTTAGCCGATGGGGGATCTTCTTCTTGCAGCTTGCTATGATGGCTGAATAGTCAAGCAAGCGTTAATCGGTTTCCATAGGCGTGCAGATTATTATTGAGAGCCCTTCATTTTCGGAATGGCAATGGTGTGGGTGTCAGTGATTGCAGGATTAGCACTTCACTTATGTATTATTCGCCGCACTGTGTTGTACTGCGATTCCCATCAGTAGCTCATTCTGTCATTGCAGAGTGAGTGCGGGGGGTAACTGGAATGCGCAGTAATACTCTATTGTGTGCATCAGCATCAGTGTCCGGAAAGGCGCGGTTCCCCAACGGGGCAACGTTATGTCAACAAATTAATTACTGGTAATTGGTAATTTCACTGGTCATTAGACTGTAATTATCATTATCGTTGTCATAAATTAGTTATTATAGTATATTGAGTGCGATTCAATTGGCAGCTGTGATTGCTTCAATTCGTTGGTCATTTTGGCAGCATTCTTTGAAGCTAATATTGTTTTCGAGGCGACGATTTTATCTATCCGTGCGTGGAAAATTGAGCAGTTTTATGTCTACATACATAGACGTATAATGTATTATATTAGGCAAAGACCCGCTTGAGCATGGTGAGCGAGGAAGAAGATAAAGATTACAGGCACTTTACTACATAGACTGGCGGAGATTTTTTACGCAGCCAAAACGAATTGTCAAAATTTGGTTGCGATCAGCCGTGATGCCAGTTTTTTTGTAGTCATTTTAAATTTTGTTGTTTCCGCCACAAGTCTATATTTCCGGTGTCTATAATAAAGATTATTGCCATAATTTTGTTTCGCAAGGACGATGAAGCACGAAACAGCGACGCGTAGTCGTCCTTTTTGCTCTGTTGCTTGTTGCCAGTAGCCTATTAATATAACCTGTATCTTTTATCGTGTCGGGATGTGTTGGCATGGTCTGGGTTTCGTACCTATTCATAGTGGGGAAAGTCAGTTGCTAACCAGCCATGTAGGTGCCGGATGATGCTAGGCCCTGTAAATAAGTGTTGCTTCACCAGACACCCGCGCGGAAGGTACTGGGAAGGGTGGGCTTTATCAGGTCATTTGTTAAAGAGAACTTGTTCCCATAGTCGTTCTGGGTGTCGACATCGTCATTCTCGACGGTCCCGGAACACTTTTGCAGGGGATATGGTTCGTGGGGATGGTGTGCAGTGATAAGTTGGTTTTAGTTTACGTAACAGTTACTGGAGGTAGATTTGGTGATTAAGATGTTCCAAGTAAATTTGGGAAGTCCTGGAATATTGAAGTGATTTTTTTATATTTTCAGACGATCAGAGAGGTGAGACAATCTTTAGAGGTAGACAACGTTGAAAGTGAACAGAAAAAGATAGAATATATATTCTACAGTAGACGCATGTTTGTCGTGGTTTCCGATTACCCATTACCCATTCGATGATGACTAGAGAAACCTACCTCTTATACCCCTTACCCAGTCTATTGAGATAAGTTCGTGATACTGGCCCGTGGCATTTCTTAAGCTCAGACCACGCTTTTCACCTAAGAGAATCAAACTGCTTATTCGTTCAGGAAAAGTTCGTGGTTAACGATACCGATTGCAATGAAAATGTCGCTTTTCAAACCACAGGTACAGCCAGCTTTCCAAACTAGATATTTAAGTAAATGCTTGAAAATGTCTACCACCTTTCCTTTTCTGGTTAGTGCAGTTACGTCCAAACGGAAATTCCGCGAAGAAACTGGAAAAGTGATTTGCACGCCGCATATTTCTTGAGCAAAACTTCCCTGCTCATCGACGATCGTTCTGGGCCATCCTTCTGCGGACGGAAGCAAGCCCTTCGAGAAAGGAACCGGAAATTTTCTGGTAAGTCACCCCAACATTGGTCCCTCCTTGGAGCCGGATTGACACCTCGGGAATATAATGTCTGCAGGGTTGGGATTCTCCGGGAACGTGCTGCCAGGAGCAAGATCCGGTAGTGGATTGAATTGTGGACACTCGGTTTGCCACGAACGTTTTCCAGCCGGATGGGCAATAAGATTGCAGCCAGTAGAGGACCCAGAAGAACACTTCGCACGCTGTCTTAAGGGACTTCATCACCTTCTCATATAGGCTAGCCGACAACACGGCGGCACACAACTCTAGGCGCGGAATCGATTGGTAGGTGGCTAACGGTGCGACCTTGGATTTTGACGTTAGCAGCTGAACACGATTCAGACCGGCCTTCTCGGAAGCATCGGAGAAAAAGTGGAGCTGGGGTCTTGACCTGCGACATTAATCGGGGAATGCGGATTGTGGAGATTGCGTCTAGCGTACCATGGAACTCCTTCCACTCGCCTTGAAGATGCGGGGGTAGCGGACGATTCCACTCGTAGGAATCTCCTGCGTCGGACTTCAATGCCCACAGACGTTGCATGAACAGCTTCGCTACGGTGATTGTCGGGCCAACTAGTCCTAGTGGGTCGAAGATCTGCGCAATGTAGGACATGACCTTCCTTTCGGTCAGAGAACGGGTGCTGGTAGAGGCAACTGGACCTTGAAGCGCATCGTATCGGACTTAGGCTCCTACACGAGTCCTAGCGTGGATACGGATTGTTTGTCCTGGAGATCATTGCGATTGCGCAAGGACTTCGGAGGAATTGGATACCAACTTCTTTAACGGAAGGCCAGCTGACGTAAGCATGGCGGAAACTTCTTGGCGAAGACGGATTGCGGATTGGACATCGTTAGTCATTGACGTAAAAATCCTGCTCCACAGCATCTACGGAGGCGGGCTACTTGTCGCCTTCGTCCTGTGCAACTTGTAGGAGGAGTTGCCAGGGAATGGCGCGGATGCAAAATCGTACGTAACGGTTTGGAGCTCGTACGCTATGAGCGGATCGCCGCAGTTTTCAACGCCAGAGAATGCGTTGAAGCGGTCGGTTTTCGGGATCCGGCTGAGTCTGTCGGTACATCTTCTCGATGTCGGCTACGGTGGCGATCGGGTGTTCAGGACGATAGACAACAGGTCCTGCTGGACGACAAGTCCAACGAGATGCTTATCGTTGACAGAAAATCCGGACGATGTTTTACGTGACGTGTCGAAAACAGCTCGAACCTTCGGATTCCTTGAACACAGGATGGTGCGGGTTCACATCGTCTACTGGATCGATGAGCTTCTTCATGTGCGCCATTCGTGCGTATTCGTGGTAGTTTCGAGTGACGGTAGTTTCTTCTACGGAATACAAAGAACACTGCTCAACAGCTTCTAGCTTCCAGAACTTCTGCAACGCTTGTTCTAAATTGCGATCGACAGTGGCTAGATGGCAGACGCAGGGAACGGTGGGATGATTGATGGATATCTTCCCGGAAACAGTCCATCCGAACACTGTCTCTATTAGTAACGGTAATCCCACTCCCAGGGAACGCTTGCCCCCAGGATGCAGTTCATGGTACGCTTCTCCATCGGCAGCCATGTCAATGTCGGATGGGATATGGAATCTGGGGTCTGAACTTTAGAAGATTCCACGCGGAAATGTCGATCGGAGGAACGGTCGGAAGGTTGACCGTCGGTCTCTTGCGGATCAGGAACTCAAGCTTGGTGGAGTACGGTGTCGACTTCGACTTGATAATAGCAATCAATTGGTACTTAATCTGTTTGGTGGATTCACCTATACCAGCTATTGCGGTATCCACCTTGGTGCGATGAAGGTCCAGGGAATTTGAAAACTTCTTGGTGATGAAGTTGCGCATGGATCCGGAATCTAGAAGTACTCGTGCGAGGACCTTCTTGCCATTCTGATCTACGACGAAAAGGGAAACAGCTTCCAGTAAAACTGTACTGTGCTTAACCTGAACCGATAGGCTTACTTGGCTGTTCGACTTCACCGAGGTGGAAGGGTCAGCGATGGCGGACGTCGAGGGAATCGACTGACTTTCCTCGATAGCAGGAGTCGATAGCATCTTCGGTGGTTCTGACTCGTACAGCAGGGAGTGGTGTTTTTCGTGACAGTAACGGCAAGAGAACTTGGAGGTACAGTTCCATTACGGAAGCAATTCCAGCATAAGCACTTTTGGGAAACCAGCTCACGGCGCTGGTGGACGGACACCTCGGAAAATGCAGGGCATTGGAAGAGGAAATGCTTTTCTGGACAAGCCTTGTACGCCACCTTGAAAGACTTCGTGGTTGGAAACGGATCGGCCACCTTGGCTGTAACCGGTTGTTGGGACCGATATTGCAGGTCAGTTACGACAGACGTCAGTATTCGGGCACGCTGGTCGAGGAACTCGATCAGCATATCATAGGTAACATCGTAGTTATTGCTGGTTTTCTCCTCCCAAGCACGTAACGTAGTTGGATCCAGTTTGTAGGACAGCAGGTTGACCAACGGGGTGTCCCAATAATGGACAGGTTCGCCTAACTTTACCAAAGCCCGCACATGCCGATGGAAATCGTCAGCCAATCCTTGGTTTTCTGGGGGTTCTCTCGCTTGACCGGTGGGAGGTCGTCCAGAGCTCGAAAGAGCTGACGCTTCAGGAACCGCTTGTTGTCGTACCGCTTTAGCAATGCTTCTCAAGTCGATGCGTAGCTGTCCGCTTCAATGTCTACGGACTCGAATGGTTAAACTTGGGAAGATCGATCTTGGGTAATCGTAGAATTACGAGTAAGTTGCATTCGCCTTGTGTGATGTATTTGTGTTAGAGAGAGAACGATCATCTAATCCAGAAACCCTGCCAAGTGATATGAGTCTATTGCATTATGTAGACGAGGTGTTGAAGTTAAGGCGAACGCTGCCGTTGTCGAACATTCCGGAACGACTCGCTGGTAGTCGTCTTCACTGACGGGGGTCTAATTGTGCAGCTGCTGAAATCCATCTCGATCGATACAATCCCTACTGTCAGCATGACCTGTCAAAGCCCCAAAAATATTTTATTATTTATTATACTATATTTCAATAGATGCCAAACTTCATTGATAGATGGTCGGACATTGCTAGCGTAGAAGTCTATAGCTGAAGTATTTTTTTTTGATACATTAAATGTATTGTCCACATTTACGGAAACATTCACAATTTTCCAATTTGGTTTTTGTTGGTTAATACTATCATCAGATTTTTTGGATAAGGTTCGGTTTTTTGTGTTTCGACGATGTTAGACGATGAAACTAAACTAGTACCACAATTAGCACTAGTTGGACATAAAAAAAATCCAAACAGTTTACAGGACACATGTGAACGTCTAAAGCAACTGACTTGTCTCGATTGATGTCCCGGGAAGATTTTTTGGGTTTCTCACTCTGTGTCTTCTTATATAATTGTGCAAAAATACCTAATGTTTGATAATTTGTTTGAAGAAGTAAAATGCTTTTCTGCAAAATGTTTATCAAGGTTTCATTTATAAAACAAAATTTTTCGAGCGTAAGCTGACAAAAATGGCGGCTCCAGCAAAAGGTGTTTTGAGAACCGACCTCATCTGCGGGCACGATGCCGGTCGCCATTCGTCGTCTACAAGCAGCAAACCAAAACGATCTTTGAAGATTACATTCCGTAGAGGTGCCTCAACTTAAAAAAAAACATGAAAAAAATTCGATATAGAAACAAAATGGCGGCCATTCGAAAATAAAGTATCGTTTTTTCGCATGATTTTTTCCACTTTGGCCGGCTGTAAAAAATCGTAAATGATCAAAATATTGCGATTTTGTAGGTTACAGCGCCCGAGAATGTTGTTTTCTTTTCGGCGGACACACCCCGAAGGTGATTGGTTGAATCGTTCAAAAACGAGAATGTCCGCAGATTCGAAAAATCTTGTTCCGAGAATGCCGCCATTTTGGACACCTTGCATTCGAAAATTTTTATTGTATAGATGAAACCTTAATAAACATTTGTGTAGAATAGTCATTTTACTGTTTCAAAAAAAAAAATTAAATATTAGATACTTTTTTCTACAATTATATAAGAGGATCTTCTTAATGCTATCCACGAAAACACGCACCAAAAGTCCTTCTCCGGACGACGCAGAATGACCAAATTTTGTTTTGAAATACAGTTTAACGTGTAGTGTTCATATTCTGTAAATTTTGTGAAATTCTGGGTATAGTATGGTTAGATTCGGCATCACTGCTGTACTAAGTCGCGCTCATCAACAGAGTTGAATGTTTTTTTAATTATTTTTCGGTTGTTTTGTGCGCCGCGATAGCTTTGATCGTTGTTTGTTTACTGTTTTCCGTGTGTCGTCGTGTTTTCACGTTTAAATGTTCGGGATTCGCGAGTGGATTTTCGAAAAAAAATCGCGATCCGAAATTCTGGTATTCTGTGTCTATATTTTTCACTTGTCATCATCACTGCCGGCACGCCCGATTTTTCTGTCCGAAGCGACATCTGCTGGTTAATAGCAACACATCTCTGCTCGAGTAGTGCTCAACCGGCATTGCGTACAACTTGGCAAGTGCTCGAATCTGCTCAACATACATCGCGTGCATGTACAAGACACGACTTTTGCATACCCGCTAGGCGTTATTCCATTTCTCGGAAGCATGGTTTGCACTATCTGCTCGAAAGTCGTCAATGACTCTGACCGCATCATCTGTCGTGGGTACTGCGGAAACTCGTTCCATATGATATGTGTTAAAGTAGATTATGATATTAGAGAAGTCTTAGGAACCCATCCACGAAACTTATTTTGCAACGGCTGCGCTGACCTGTTTTCAAGCGACTACTTCCGTAAAATGTCTTCACGTTGTTACGAGAATCCAATTCCCGACGACAATTATCTAAAATCCTTAAAGGACGACATTGCTGATTTGAAAAACGTCGTAAAAACTCTCTCGGTAAAAGTCGTGAGTCGAAACTGTTATCTCCGACCGTAAATACGCCTTGGAATAGGATTGCTGGATATAATCCAGTTCCAAATACACCTAAGCGCAAGCGTGAAGATGACCAGCTAAAAACCAAAATCGCTAATACTCGTGGAGCTAAGGCTGCGTTTGAAACGATAAAAACAGTCTCACCACTTGAGGAGCTGTTATGGGTCTACTTGTCAACATTTGACCCCAGTACGACGGATGATGAAGTTTCGACCCTAGTGAAAGAATGCCTGGGCGAGGATATACAACCAAGGATAGTTCGTCTAGTTCCTAAGGACAAGGATGTCACATCTCTGAGCTATATAACATTTAAGATCGGCGTTCGTAAATCTTATAGGGATAAGGCCCTCTCCAAACAAACCTGGCCAGAAAACATTTACTTTAGGGAATTCGTGAATAACTCAACAAGTCAACGACCTATTATCAGGATTGCTACAGAGAGGAATTCATCCGGTGGTGCTCTGTAGCTCAACGCTATACCGGAAAATCTCTTTCTAACTTCATTTTCCTCGGCAATCAACATACCTGACGAATCGGAGAATCGTTCTGTGTCAGGTAAAGCCAAGGAGGGTATATGTCCTTCCGAAGCAATTATAGATTCTGCACACCCTCAAAACAAATCTCAATTGCAGTCTGTCGACAAACACAATTCGTTTGATTCTACCATCATTGCAAACCTGCCTGGCAAACAACTTCAATGTCAAAGGTGGAAAGTTAGACCGCATCGCTTCTGCTCGCTCAGAACGCCTCCCACTACAGACTGCTGCTGAACACAACCGTTTTAAACGCCGTCACCGAAGATTATCTGCACAGCAGTCGACTGGAATTTTACCCTTCTGACCCGGTCGTGCTCTCTAACGATTTGAACCAACTAAATGAAGGTGCACTTTGTTTGTCGCTGCCATCGCCGGGACGCCCGTTATACAGCACTACGAAAGCCCCCAAGCGCTCCGACGCAGTCGCGCTACCGGCCAGCGACCCGCTTAGTCGTCCCGGTCCTGCGATCGGAGGTCGTGAGGGGGTCTTCCGAACTCCCTTCTCATGCGAGTGTTTTGCTTTACATGACAATTCGCTTTCTGAAAACGTCTTGGTTCAAAGCATGCCGTTGCGTACAACTTCAGATTTCCTGTCCGTCTACTACCAGAACGTTCGTGGAATGAGAACAAAAACGCAGCCTTTCTTGCTTGCGCTCACTTCCTGCGACTATGACATTATCGTTCTCACCGAAACCTGGTTACGTGATGATATATTAAACACCGAGCTAACGACGAACTACGCAATCTTCCGATGCGATCGCAACTCTTCTACCAGTCATCTACGTCGCGGAGGTGGTGTTCTCATAGCGATAAAGAAACATCTAACTGGGACTATACTAAAAATGCCTGGATGTGAATGTTTGGAGCAAGTTGTCGTACGCGTTTCACTGCCAGGTAGATCGTTATGTATTTGTTGCATTTATCTAAGGCCGAACAGTGATCCTGACCAGTACAATGTTCACTCTTCTGCAGTCCAAAGCATCCTGGACAAATGTAATAGGCGCGACAATGTACTTGTTGTAGGTGATTATAATCTTCCTAATCTTCGGTGGATTTTTGATGACGATTATAAGTGCTACCTTCCTGAAAATGCAAGTGACGGCCACCACAGAAACTTTGGTCGCTGGTGGCTTGTATCAAAACTGCTCTGTTAGCAACGTGAATGGACGAACCCTCGATTTAGCTTTTGTCAATGACACGGACGTGTTCGAACTGATTGAGCCTCCCACATCTATACTGAAGGTTGACCCTCACCATAAACCCTTCGTTTCAAGACTTGATATGCGTTCTGATGACGGTGAAGCTTTTGATACAATTAACGACGACTTCAACTTTGACTTTACTCGATGCAACTTCGATGAAGTCTCAATGGCCATTGAGTGCACCCAATTGGCGTGAGATGCTGGTTGGAAATGACTTCGATCAGGCAGTTGTGGCGTTCTATGATGCCATATATGAGATTCTTCGCCGTAATGTTCCTAAAAAAACGTCTCAGCAGAAAAGCAGAATATAAATTTCCGTGGTGGAACGCTGAGCTTGGTCGCCTACGCAACGTACTCCGGAAGCACCGAAAGCGATATTTACATCATAGGACCGACGACAATAAAGCTATTCTTCGTCAAACTGAACTGCAATATGAAACAGCACGGAACAGTGCATTCGATGAATATCTGAACCAAGTTCAGCGCAGCCTTCGAAATAATCCTTCGACATTCTGGACATTTATAAACAGCAGAAAACGTTCCGTGGGTGTACCAGAAAATGTCTATCTTCGAGACAAAAATTCACAGTCCGCTGTCGAGTCGACGAAGCTTTTTGCAGATCACTTCCGAGATGTCAACGCATAATATCAACCTTCCTCTTCTTAACGTAAATGATTCTGGTGTAGCGAGCGCTCTGTCCAGCGTTGATCCTTTGAAAGGGCCTGGTCCGGATTGCTTGCCTCCTCTGTTTATAAAGCATTGTGCCCGAGCACGTTCTGCACCAATAAGTATTATTTTTCAGCGTTCAATCTCGGAAAATATTTTCCCAATGGCATGGAAAGAAGCTGCTATAGTTCCTATTTATAAGGCTGGAGATAGGCACAATGTTGAAAACTACACAGGAATCTCGCTGCTGAACTGTCTAGCTAAAGTTCTGGAAAAGTTTGTGTACAATGCGCTGTACGCTGCTTCTTCCAACATAATCGCCACTTCGAACTTGATGACGTACACGAGCCTTCTAGTTCCAGCTGTAGAGAAGCGTCGACAAGTGGACGCTATATATTTTGATTTCGCAAAAGCATTCGACAGGGTGCCCCACAACATTGCTGTTTTGAAGCTGGAGCGACTAGGCTTTCCTGAGTGGGTTACCAGATGGCTGCATTCTTACCTCTCACAACGATCTGCCTTCGTCAGAATTGGCACTACATGCTCAAGCGCATTCGTAACGCCAACCGGTGTGCCTCAAGGAAGTCACCTAGGGCCACCGATCTTTCTCTTATTCATGAACGACCTCTGCAGCCGCATCAACTCTGAAAAACTGCTCTATGCTGATGATCTGAAAATCTTTCGTTCAATTGCTTCAGCACTCGATTCTGCTGTGCTCCAAGACGATGTAGCCAATATAGAGGAATGGTGTTTGCTGAACGGTATGCCGATCAACATTGATAAATGTAAGATGATAAGTTTCGGACGCTCGGCAAATATAAGGCGTTGCGAATATACTCTTCAAGTCTGTGTCATCGAGCGGGTGGATTCTATCCGTGACCTGGGAGTGTTATTTGGGTTTTCTAAAACGTAACGCTGTCGATTTTGTGGATTTCTACGCACTGAAATCTTTATACTGCGCACTGGTCCGGAGCACTTTGGAGTACGCTGTACAAGTATGGGCGCCATACAACGCCGTTCGAAGTAGCCGACTGGAGCGCGTTCAGAGAAGTTTTGTACGATTTGCTCTCAGAAAGTTGCCTTGGAACGACCCTAT
Organism: Topomyia yanbarensis; assembly: GCF_030247195.1. Lineage (NCBI taxonomy): Eukaryota > Metazoa > Arthropoda > Insecta > Diptera > Culicidae > Topomyia > Topomyia yanbarensis. The sequence continues at coordinate 191,121,197 of NC_080670.1, forward strand.
CCGTCTTCCGCCGTATAATAATAGATGCATGTTGCTAGATTTGCCAACGCTGGAGTCTCGCCGCACGTTCTTGCAAAGAATGTTCATTTTCGATATGTTGTCGAACAATATTGACTGCCCCGATATTCTCTCAAGGATTCATTTATTTGTTCTCCCTCGTGATATAAAAAATCGTAATAAATGTAATGTAATAATAAATAAATTTAGTGAAAGTTCTTCCTATTAATTAACATAACCAAAAAATTCAGCTCGCATCTCCGCAGGAATTCGAAACTATCCCGAAGCAAATTTAGAAACTATTCGGAGCAGTGAACGTCGTGGTCTCGAGAATACCTTATATTTACCGCCAGAGATAGATTATATATCCCTGAAAAACACAAAAAAATTGACCAGGATTATTTGATCTGGCAAGCAATCTGCAGTTGCGGCACACGAAGTCAGACTTTTGTCACTGCTGGGATTATGAACAAGAGCAGGGAACTTACCAGAAAGAGTGGCGTCAAAAACGTCGACTACCTCTTTTAGGCAAGACTTGGTTTCACTTCTAGATTTGTATCCAGTGATCAAGATAAATTTTGTGTCCAAAGACTGCACGTCCGGGAAATTGTCCGGAACTTCAGTAAATCGAAAGATATTGGGTAATTATCGTAACAGTATCTAAAAAAAATCAGATGTTTGCTTAATGTGGTAGAAGAAATTATTCATCGAAAAACTTTAAGTTTATGATATATTGCAATGTCATTAAAAATACAGAAAAATTTTATGAAAAATTGTCGACAATATAATGGATTACAAAAGTTCAAAACAATCCTTAAAACTAGTTTGTACGTTAAAAGACAAAATTTTTGAGTCCATGAATGACAAATTCCTGTGAAAAAGGCATGTGCAGTTTTCGATTTTTTTTTTGTTCATTCATCCACGAGGAGAAAGGGAATTGGGCTCCATCCCATGTAAAACCAGTTGAGTGGGTGCCATTACATAGCCGTTGCGTTTACCATCATTCTCGCTCTTCTGCTGACACTTTTCCCCGTGGGTGGGTGTCACTGTCGGTATCCTGTGACGAGGGGTTCTTCGATGGTACCTGTCAAATCCGTTCAAGCGAGTAATCGGTGAACCCCTCCCGGGATCATTCATCATTGCCGTGTCCCGTCCGGGAGCTGTCTGGCTGCTGCTGCTGCTGCTGCGAAGGAAATGGTACACGGGTACCAATGGATTTTGATGGATGTGGCCAGACGTTTTCGTCAGCAAAGTGGGATCTAGGCCAAGTTGCAGTTGAGTTACATCGGAGGTTTTTTTTTCTCCTTTCCATACTAAATAGCGATGATTGTGGGTGTGCGTAATAACAGCAATCAGTTCGAGGTGTTGGTAAACCGAGTGATTAGTGAGTACCGGATTTGAAAACAGCCTACACCATGCGGGTCACTTGCTGGTAAATGGATGTGGATGTAGAGGTACCTTCCATCACATCCAGTAGTGGGTTTTGAAGTACATTCTTTTCACCGAGGCTGGTTTATCCTCTTGTGCTGGATTCTGTTTTGCTCGCATCTTCAAGTTTTTTTTTTTCAAGGAGGAAACGCATTATCACACCTGGAATCGTCTTTGATGGTTCGCATTAGTGATCTCAGTTTTTTTTTCTTTCACTGCTTGTACTCAGGGTTTTTTTCGCTTCTATAAAAGTGTACTCTTGGTTTGTTCATGTTTGAACAATAAACATATGTTGGTATGTAGCGTAGTCTACGCAAAGAATTCAACGGATGGCAAAGTGATAGTAATTATTCCCATCATTTCTATAGAGGGTAGCTATGTATAACGCTTGAGTCCCGTGTAAAACTTGTTCTATTTACATTCAGCTGACATGGTTATTTGTGGAAACGATGAATATTATTTTTTGCAGACGCTATTTAACACTATTTTTAAAGCCCTTGCTCATCTTAGGCAGGCTGTGCAAGGTTGCTGTTTATCATGGGCAGAATATGTGGAACGGTCGCCATGTTTGACCGTGATTGTGGATACCCTGTTACAGGTCACACTCGATTATCCGGCGATTTGAAAAAAATCTCACGCCGAAAAAACGAGTCAGACTTTTTGTGTGTGTTATTTTATGAATTTAGGCTACATTCGCGAAGAAATTGGAAATGAAATGGACAGGGTAAATTTTCCTGTAATAGTGAATATAATTTGTATTTTGGGTCAAGCCGATTTTATCAGAATTTTGAAGCGTGATTCGTATTTCCAGCTGATTTTTATTTCTTTAAATTCGTTTATTTGACACGGTTCAATGCGTTAGCTTAGAGGAACCGCGGGTCTTTTATATATTTACAAGAACTAAACAATAAAAATTACAATCCCATTTATTTAGAACCTTTAAAATCCCGTGCGCGTCACTGTCCATTGCGAGCGGAGATGTTTTTTTCGCGACGGGAAAATATTCGTTTACTCGCCAACGATCTTCGGGGTCATCCAGGTCTCTCTCGTTGTCGTTTAGGTCCGCATCATCATTTTGATGACTGCCTTGATACTCGCGATGTTCTTTCTAGCTTCTTGCTCTTGCGTGCTACGAATGGGAACTCTCCGTCCTTGGTAGCAGCTTTTTCACTGATGGTATTGGTTGTTGAGTTTGAAGTGCTTGACGCAGCTCTTGCAGTTGTTATTATTGCCTGAGTAGCAGCCACAAATTTGCCAACCGTTTGTGGCTCAGGTGATGATATTGGGCCTGGGCGTTGGCATTTCTTTCTGGAGATGAGCTATTCTCATCAGCGGTTTCCGGACAGGGTTGTCCGTAGCGTGCCGTTTGTTCACAGAACTGGCACGTATTAGTTTGTCCTTGATATGTACAAAGAGTTCGCTGTGAAATGGTATCACCCCCCTTCTGTTTGATACTGCTAGGTAAGATTCTCACCACAAAAACACCATTTAAAATACTTATAATAATTTTAAATTTTTTTGCAAAACATATCTGAATCTGTAACTGAAGCACCGCGTGCCTGACATGCTCAAGCTGGATGAAGGTGACTTCCGAAAACCAAATCTGCATTCTCACCTTCAACAAATATTCCACATCTCAAATACGAGGTTTTATGCGGAAGGACCTAAAGTCAATTATTTGAAGAATCGGTTTTTAAAGGACCGAATTTTTTGACGATTAGATTTTTGAAAAAATCGTTTATTTGATGGATCGATTATTTGCAGAATCGATTTATATTGAATAATTTTTTTATGGAATTTATTTTCAAAAAAAAAATGGATTCTTTTAAGAATCGTTTATTTGAAGAATCGGTTATTTCTTAAATCGATTATTAAAACGATTTTTTTTTATATAACCTACAGTTCAAGGAATCGATTTAAAAAAATTGATTCTTGAAAAAAATCGTTTACGTGAAAGGATCATTTAAAAAATAGATTTTCCAAAGAAACAATTATTTAAAGAATCGATTACCTTTATATATTATATTTCCTTCAAACACGTGATTCATTAAATAATCGATTTTTCAAAGATTCGATTCATCAAATATTCGAATCATTAAGAAATCAATTTTTTGATATCGATTCTTCAAAAATTCATGCCTAAAAAAATCGATTCTTCAAATAATCGCGGCTTAAAAAAAATCAATTTTTGGAAAACCGATTCTATAAAAAATCGATTCTTCAAAAACTCGATCATTCAAACCATATAAATATAAACATATTTTTTCCAAATAACGACTCATTAAATAATCTTCAATCTTTAATTTAGCTTCAAATAATCGATTTTTAAAAAATCGAACCTTTGAATAATGGATTCCGAGAAAAATCGATTCCTGAAATTTTCGATTCATTAAAAACTAGATTCTTCAAATGATAGATTATGGAAAAGATCGATACTCCAAATAATCGATTGTTCATTCGATTCTATTGAAATACGATTCTTCAAATAAACGATGCTTAAAAATCGATTCTTCAAAAAAATCGATTCTCTAAAATATTGCTTCTTTCTAAAAACGATTTTTTAAAGAATCGATTTTTTAAAAAATCGATTTTTTTAATTCATTCTTCAAATAATAGGTTCTTCAAATGATCGATTCGACGAAAAAACGGTTTTTTAATTAATGATTCCATTACAATTCGATTATTTAAAAGTCGATTTTTCGACTCCTTCAAAAAATATCCAAAAAATGATTTTTTTTTCAAAAACAGATTATTCAAATAATCGAGCTTTAAATAAGCGATTCTTTATGAAATCCAATCTTTAAATGATAAATTATTCGCATATTCTATTTTCCTAAAATTCCTCAAAATTTCGATTCTGTGAAACTCTCAAAAACTCTGATTCGTAACCCTCAAAAAGGCAAGCTAAAATTGTAAACTGCAGGAAGCATCGCTCCTAAGTCCCAATGAAATTGTAAGTCTCTTTTTATCGCATTACGAGTGAGGGAATCGAAGACCCCAAAACGCTCAGTCATTGGTAGCTCAAATTAAAAGTTCATTTAAATTAGAGAACTGTAACTAACCGGCATTCTGAGACCCCTTGCCTTTTTGAGGGTTAATGCATTTATTTTTCAGATAATCGGTTTTTAAAAAATGGATTCTTTAAAAAATCAATTTTTCAAAGTATCGATTTTTTTTAAAAATTGATACTTCAAATAATCGATTTTTAAAAAAGCGATTCTTCAAATAATCTGTTCTTTAAATGATCGATTTTTTAAAAAATCAATACTTCAAAATATTGGTTTTTCAAGAAATCGATTCTTAAAAAAATTGATGCTTCACATAATCAATTCTTTACATTGATTTCTCAGATAATCGATTCTTTAAAAAGCAATTCTTCACAAAACAATTCTTCACAATATCGATTCTTCAAAAAATCGATCATTTAAATAATCGATTCATCAAATGTTTAAAAAAAATCGATTCCTCAAAAAATTGTCACAATTTTTTTTCTTTTTGAAAAATCTATTCTTTTAAAAATTGACACTTCAAATAATCGATTTAAAAAAAGGGATTCTTCAATAAATCGATGAATTCCTTAAAAAATCGATTCACTAAATAATAAATTCTACGAAAAATCGATTTTTCATGAAATCGCTTCTTAAAATAATCGTTACTTCATATAATCGTATCTAACAAAATCGATTTTTCAGGCAACCGATTCTTCAAAAAGCAATTATTCATATCATCGATTCTTCAAAAAAATCAATCATTTAAATAATCGATTCGTCAAATGTTTCAAAATATCGATCACTCAAATAATCGCCACCTTGAAAAATCAGTTTTTTGAAAAATCGATTATTTAAAGTGTTAATTCTCAAACAAATCAATTATTACAAAAATCTAAAATCAAATAAATAATAAAAAAATCAATTTTTTTAACATTCGATTCTTTAGATAATCGATTCTTTGAAAAAAAACGTTTCTTAAAATTATCGATTATTCGATCAATCCTTTGAAAAATCGCTTCTTCTTCACATAATCGATTTTCTGAATAATCGATTGTTTAAAAAAATCGATTCCTTACAAAAATTGATTCTTTTAAAAAATCGATTCGTTAAATTATCGATCAATTATTTGAAAAATCGATTCGTTGAAATATTGATTCTTGCCAAAATTGATGCTTAAAATAATCGATTCTTTAGATTTTCTTAATATCTAATTCTAATAATCGATTGTTCAAGGCATTAGTTCTTAATTAGTCGAATCGTCAAATAATCAATTTTTGGAAAATAGATTATAAAAATATAACTCTCTAAATAATCGATCTTCGAAATAATCGGTTCTTAAAAAAATCGATTCTTTGACAAATAAATTTCTGATATACCTGATTATTTAAATAATCGAATCTTTAAAAATCGATTCATCGAATAATCGATTCTTTACGCAATCGATTCTTTTGCAAAATCGATTTTTCAAATAATCGATTCGTTAAATAATTGATTCTTCAACAAACTCATTCTTGAAATAATCGACTCTTTCAGAAATTTTTTCTTCATGAAATCGCTTCCTTTAAAAGTCGATTCTTCGAATAATCGATTTTTTAAAAATATTTTTTGTTAATCTATTCTTCAACTAATTGAACATTGGATCGATCCTTCATAAAATCGATTGTTAAAGAAATTGTTTGTTCAGAAAATCGATTCCTAATGAAATCGATACTTCAGAAAAACGAATATGTAAATAATCGATTTATCGAATAATCGATTAATGAAATCTCAAATTTGCAATGCCTTGAACAATCGATTTTCCAGATATTTGATTCACCAAATGAGTGAATTTAAAAAAACCGATTTTCCATATGATCAATTCTTTGAAATTGTTACAGGTTTACGCCGCTGCGCCACGCCGCCAATTGCATGGTCAGAGTACCGACAATTGTCACCTGAAATGGGCGGCGGTGCATACCTCTAAAAATTGTTTGTTGAGAAAACCAATTCTTCAAATAATCGATTCTATAAATAATCGATCCAAAAAAAATGGTTCTCCAAAATATCGATTCCTTAAAAAATGTATTTTTTTAATGAGTACTTCAAATAATCGATTCCTTAAAATACCGATTCTTAAAAAATTTGATTCTTTGAATAACGATTTTTCTTCAAAAAAATTATTCTTCAAACATTCGGTTCGTCATAAAATTGATTCTTCTAAAAATCGATTCAAAAAGATTTTTTTATATTATCGGTTCTTCAAATAATCGATGATTTATCAAATTATCGATTCGTAAAAAAATCGATTCTTTCAATTTTCGATTTATTGAAAAATTGATTTTTCAAACCTTAAATAATCGATTTTTTAAAAGTTCGATTGTTTAAAGTAATTGAATATTTAAAAACTCGCATCATCGATTCTCTAATTAATCGATTCTTTAAAAAATCGGTCCCTCACAAAAATTATTGTTCAAATAATCAATTTAAAAAAAGATTTTTTAAAGAATTTTTTATTGGAAGGATGGATTATTTGAAGAATCAATTATTTGAAGAAACGATTTTTTAAATTCGAGTATTGAAAGAATCCATTTTCGGAAGAATAGACCAATGCGATTTGGATTATTCGAATAATGGAAAAACTGAAGTATCGATTTTTCAAAAAAAATCGATTTTTCGAAGAAAACGATGTATCAGAGCCGTTTTTAGAGAATCGATATATTAAAAAATCAACTTATCAAAAAATCGATATTTGGGAGGATTGATTTTTTGAAGAACTTCTTTTTGGATAAACCGATTTTTAAAAGAATCGATTATTTGAAAAACCGATTTTTCAAGGAGTCAATGTTTGAAAGAATCGATCTTTTAAAGGACCTATTTATTAAAAATCGATGTCTTAAAGAATTGATTATTTGAAGAATCTATTATTTCAAGAATCGATTTGTGTGAAAGAATTGATTTTTTGAAGAATATTTTTTCAGAATCAATTAAAAAAACGATTTGCTACAGAATCGATTAAAAAATCGATTATTTAGAGATCGTATCTTTGAAGACTCGAATTATTGAAAAAATGATTTTTAAAGACTGGATTTAAAAAAAATCGGTGTTTTTTAGTTGTTTTCTTAAAAACTCGATTTTTCAAAGAACGATTTTTGAAAAAAATCGATTTTTTGAAGAAGCGATTTTTGAAAAGATCGATAATATGAAGTTTGGATTTTCAGAAGAATCGAATTTTTAAAGACGATTTTTTGCAATCGATTATTTAAAGAATCGATTATTTGAAAAGATTATCGGAATTATCGATTTTTTTTAATGAATCGACTATCGGTAGAATCAATTTGCTACAAAATAGAAAAATTGAGAAACGATGTTCTTAAGAATTGATTGCCTGAAAAATCGATTTTTCAAGGAGTTAATTTTTTAAAGAATTTTAAAGGATCGATTTATTAAAAATCGATGTCTTAAAGAATTATTTGAAGAATCGACTTGTTAAAGTATTGATTTTTTGAAGAACATTTTTTTCAAAAAAATCGATTAAAAAACGGTTTGCTGCAGAATTGATTATGTGAAGAATCGATTTTAAAAAAATCGATCATTTTGATTGAGATCGCATCTTTGAAGAATCGATTAATTGGAGAATTGATTATTAAAGACGGGACTTTTAAAAAAATCGGTGTTTTTAAGAGTTGTTTTCTTAAATTTTTTTTGAAAAAATCGATTTTTTGAAGAAGCGATTTTTGAAAAAATCGATTATATGAGGTTTAGATTTTCAGAAGAATCCAAATTTTTAAGGACGATTTTTTTGTAATCGATTGTTTAAAGAATCGATTATTTGAAGATCATCGTAATAATCGATTTTTTGGAATAAAACGATTTGCTGAAAAATCGACCCATTGAGAAACGATTTTCTAAAGAATCGATTATTTGCAGAATCCATTTTCCAAGGAGTCAGTTTTTTTTAAATCGATTTTTATAAAGAATTGATTTAATACAAAATCGATATTCCAAAAAATTGATAATGTGAAGAATCGCATTTTTGAAAGAGAAATTATTTGATTGTCCTTCGAAGAACCAATTTTTAAGTGTCGTTTATTTGAACAATTGATTATTCGAAGAATCAATTATTTAAAGAATCGATTTTTGCAAGAATCGACTTTTATAAAAGTAGATTTCTAAAAAAACGATTTCTTGATGAACACAATTTTAAAAGAAACGTTTTTCGAAGAATCGATTATTTGAAAAATCGATTTTTTTGATAATCGATTTTCAAAGAAATGTTTTTTAGATCTTTTGAAGAATCGATTATTTGAAGAATTGATGTTTTAAATGATTCCCATTTTTAAGAATGAATTTTTTGAAGAATCGATTATTTGAGGATTTGAGGATTATTGGAAGAATCGATTATTTGTAGAATCGATTGTTCATGGGATCATTTTTTTGTAGAATTGATTTTTGTAAGCGGATTTTTTTAAACAATCGATTATTTTCACACTCGATTTCTTAAAAAATAGATTTTTTTTATGAGTCAATTTTCTAAATAATCAATTCTTTAAGGAATTGATTAAAAAATCAACGATTTGATGAATCGATTTTGTATAGAATCGTTTTTTGATGAATTATTTGGTCGGTGTTAAGTCAGATCGGACTAAGTGACAAAATGTTGATTTCGAGTTCAACGTTTGAATCGCAGCATCTTTTACATTATAATTGGAAAATTATTTTTGGCATAATTCCTGTTTATTGTTACATATTTAAAATATGGCAAAAGTTCAATGTAGCTGACGAAATTCTTTATCCTGTGCTATCATTATCTCATTTTTCGATGTTTTGCGACTTAGTCCGGTCTGACATAACACCGACCATTTGAAGAATCGATTTATCGGTTTTTTGATAATTTGTAAAGAATCTATTTAAAAAAGAATCAATTATTTGAAGAATCGATTTTTGTAGGATCGCTCTTTTGAAGAATCGATTATTTGAAGAATAGATTTCTTAAAGATTTCGAATCCATTACTTGATGAGTCAATTTTGCAAGGAATCAAAGTTTTCTAAAGAATTGATTTTTTGAAACATCTATGATTTGAAGAATCGATTTTTCTAGGAGTCGGTTTTTTAAAGAATCGATTTTTTAAAGAATTAGTTCTTTGAAGAATTGATTATTTGAAGAATCAATTATTTGAAAAATCGTTTATTTCAAGAACTGATCTTTTAAGAATCTGTTTGCTGAAGTATCTATGGAAGAATTGATTTGCTAAAGAATCGATTGTTCGAATAATCATTTTTTTGAGGCATCGGTTCTTCAAAGAATCTATTATTTAAAAAATCGATTTTTCAACCGGATTTTCAAATAATCATTTTTTTGGAAAAATGCACTTATTCTAGAGTCGATTATTTGAAGAAACGATTTTTTTGAATAATCGATTATTTGAAGAAACAATTTCTTTAAGATTTGTTAGAGAAACGATTTTTCAAAGAATTAATTAGTTGACGATTTTTAAAGAATCGATTATGGAAGGAGTCGATTTGGTATTGAATCGATTTTAAAGAATTTTTTAAATTTATTTAATGAATCGATTATTATTCGAAGAATTGATTTTTTGAAGAATGGGTTTATTAAAGAATCGATTCTTTGAAGAACCAATTCATTGAAGAATCGCTGTTTTGCGGAATCAATTTTTTTAAAGTATCGATTATATGAAGAATCGATTTTTCAAAGAGTCCGTTCTTCATAGAATCGATTTGTTAAAGAATCATTTTTAAAAAAATCAATTGAGGAATCGATTTTTCAAAAATTGATTTTTAAAAGAATGGATTTTTTAAAGCATCGATTTATCAATGAATCGATTATTTGACAAATCGATTTTTAAAGATTCAAGATATAGATAGAATCCATATTTTTTAAGATTTGTTAAAGAATCGACTTTTCAAAGAATTTATAATTTGAAGAATCGATTTAAAAAATCGATTATAGGAAAAAACAATTTGTCAAAGAACCGATTTTTGAAGAATTGATTTCTGAAAGAATTGTTTGTTTGAGAAATTGGCTTATCAAAGAATCGATTTTTTGAAGAATAGCTTTTTCAAATAATCGATTTTTGAAATAATCTATTTTTCATAAACAAATTTTTTTAAAGAATTTATTTTTTAAAGAATCGATTTTTTAAAGAATTTATTAAAGAGTCGATTATTTGAAGAATCGATTTTTCGAAGAATCCTTTATTTAAGAATCGATTTTCTGAAGGATCGTTTTTCAAGGAAACAGTTTTTATTAGAATCGGTTTTTAAAGAAACAATTTTTAAAAAATCGATCATTTGACGAACCAATTATTTGAAGAGTCGATTATTAGAAAAAATGAGTTTTTAAAGAATCCAATATTGAAATAATCGATTTGTTAAAGAATCGATTTTTCAAAAAATCGATCGTTAAAAAATTAATTTTTCGATGAATTAAGTCTGAAAATAATTGATTGTTCTGGTAAGCGATTATTTACGAATCGATACTGAAAAGAATCGATTCTTTGAAAAATCGCTTATTTATCTTCAAATTTATCTTATTTTTAATCAAATTAATTTAATCAAACTCATTTATCTTCAAATCATCGATTATTTTATACTTTTGCATTTTCATATTATTTTTTGTATCGAACTGAATCAATTTAACTGCAAGGATTTGAAAATAATTACAAAATTGAAAATGTGTCTCAAAATTTGGTATAAAATCCAACATTCTCTAAGTGGCACGTCTCTCCATGTGCGTGAATCAAAACACACACACGCACAGCTCCATATTTTTTTTCTCCCGCAAATGCAAGCCCGCGAAGGATTCAATTCCACTCGTAGGCATTTTCGAGCATCAAACCTGCCCCCGAGAGCCCCGTCTACCACCATTCCGCGTCCGAACGAAACGGGGGTGCTTTTATGTAAGGAAAAAAGTAAGGGTTGCCTACCACCCAGACAGTCTTCATCATCGACCACCCCCTTGGTTTCATTGCTTCCCACACTCCAACAGCAACCGTGATGTAACACAACTCACCCCATCCCAAACAAGTTCACCCGAAACACCGAAACAGTAACAGTAGGCTCTGGTGGCTGTCAGGGGAGATGGGTGAAAAAGTCAGAGGATCCGTCGACGTCGTCGTCGTCCTCGCTTGTCCATATGTTACTGTGGTATTGGTGTAACTGACTGTGAGTGCATTTCCGTGTGCCGTCGTTCGCTCGGCCGATCGGTTTTTTGGGGCGCCCCCGTTCGGTCGCGCGTGTACTGCATACATTACTGATAACACTTCCAAGTTAGGAAGTCTGGCCCCATTGCAAATATTCAGGGAGCTTTGCATTTCAGGGTCAGTCGTGAAGTGTTTGTGATCTGTGTCTTGTCAATCCGATGCGATGGCGATTGTTTTCGGATGGAAAAGTTTAAAGTGAAGTGATTGTCGCCGGTCGGCTGGCAAAAACAAGTTTGTGTGCTTGAATGGTGGAAAAATGTTGCAATGTTTTTAAAGCTCTTGTCAGCGTGAGACACGGAAGTGCAGAAAAATCACTCGAGTCAACACCCGTCCGGCACTCACGGAGAGTGAGTGATCGAGACTGGAGAGCGAGTGTCTGTTCTTAGCGTGAGTGTTCGCTCGTTCGTTACACACAGGTGAGCGTTTGATAATAGAGGGCATGTTGTTGGGATAGGTTCTGACGGATGCAGCAGACGGTTTGAGTGACCCGGTGAGAGTACGCCGCCGTCGCTGCCGCCGCCGGTCTGGTGCGCATGTAAACAGGAACTCCTTGTGCCACTACCTTTTCGGCCTTTTGTGCCGGAAGGACGGGAGGGAGATAAAATATATGTACTTTTAATAGACAGTCGGTTTCGGTCGGGTCAGGTCGAATCGGGTCGGGTTGGGCCGGACCCGCGGGTTGGTTGATGGGGGCTGGTGGGATGATGACGGTAAGTAAAAAGGGTGCTGCACTGCATGAATGAGAGCGGTAGAGGAGCAATGATTTCGATTCGTCGGGATCGGGATTGCATGGCATGTGGCACTGGCCTGGCAGTGCAACTTCGTAAGTCGTTCGGGTGCAGTCGGTGCACAATTGGTTCGGCTGTAATCGGGTTGTGGGAGCACGCCTGAAAGGTATGCAATGGGCGCATCGTTGTCGTCATCGTCGGGCCACTAGCCGAGTGTGATGTTGTGTAACGTCGAGTTTTTCCTTTTGCTTGACAGGATGATGGCTTTGGAAGGGTTTCAGGAGGGGGACAAACCATGTGCATTGGAAAGCAACCAACTCGCAGTAGCTGCTGCTGCTGCTGCATGGTAACTCTGATTGTGTGAGTGAGTAAATAGGGTTGCAGAGCCGCTGCTGCCACCTGCCGGTTCTGGTAACTTTTGTAATTGTTGTGTGCGCTTTTCCCGATCGCTTCCGTGTAGGGTTCCCGATGTTTATGTGCAGCTCTTGGGTGTGCTGATGTTTTTTTTTTGTTTTTAGTGTCCGCCGAGTGAGCGAGAGCGCCCGATCGGTTTTCCATTCCAAGTGTGCTGAGTGCAAACCGAAACGAGGAAGTAGTTGGCTGTAGTCGACGGCCGTGCTGTTTACATACAACCAGGCGTCGGGAGAGCGCCTCACTGTATGCAATCGTTTGAATCGTTGGAGTCCCGGAGTGTGTCGTTAGTAAAAGTACATTTAAAGTAATGTTGCGTCGTCGTCATTATTTAGTGCAGTGCGAGATTCCAAGCCGTAAGGTCGAGCGAGTTCTTCCCTGCTGCCGCAGTTCAGTTGATAAGCTAAAGGTTCTAAGCTGCCGGATCAGATCAAGCCAACAAAGTGAATGTTAGCCGAAAGGGTTGCCTCCAATTACACAACCGTATCTCCGGTTTTTTTTGGGACCATTTGTTCCCGGAACGAGCATCGTGAATGCATTTTCGATCTGACCGTCAACCGGTGCGGTAATCTGTTTGGGGACACCCTGCTCTGAATCAATTTGCTGAGATACATGATAGTTTGCCACCGCCGAAGTCAGTTCTCTTTAATCGGTATCCTTCGTGGGCTTTATCGACTGACTGACTGACTGACTGACTAACTGACGATGATGACGATTTTTACTGGCCCTTGCTATCAGTAAAGTGAGCGAGAAGTGATTTACAAAACTGGCATCGAACTGAGATTTTGCCATCTCCCGTCGTAGTAAGTGCCGGTCTGTGTTGGTTTGTGTTCCACGTCCGCATCCGCCAGTGTCTATCTCTCTGTGTGCATGTCGCGTGTGAGTATTACATAATTGGTGTCCTTGTAATCGCAATTTTATCGACTAACTGACAAACCGTTTGAAATCAAGCTTACAAACAGTGACTCCCAGTGAGGAAAATAGTTCTATCGAAGTGACGCCTGCAAGGTAGGCCACCCGAAAGTACCAGTCTATCGGTGTGAAATGAAAGAAAAAGGTGCAACCCAAGTGAAGTGATCTGTCTCTCTCTCTCTGATAGCGAAACAAAATATCCGTTGTGAGTGTTGAGTGTTAGGGTTATAAAAAATTGAGGTAAAAATAAAGTCCCGGAAGAGCCGCCGCAAGGGCATCCCATTGAGGAAAGGGACCGAGGAAAACCTCGCCGGTTTGTCTGCGAAAACCACGCCATCAACGCCAACGGTTGGTGTAGGCTTCGAGTACCACCAGGTAAGTGCCACCAGTGCCAGGAATACGATACAAAAACCCTTGAAAAACTGAAAATCGAAACTTCAGAGCAGCCTTTCAGAAGCCACACCGGTGTCCGCCGCCGCCGCCGGTTGGTTGGTGCACGGGGTTGCAATCTGAAACCCCGTGCTCGAACGAATGCAACGATGCAGTTGCATGCCAGCTTTTTTTTTCTCTCAGTCAGTAAGCCCCCCATGCACCTAAGCTGCGAAAAAAAAGTAATTTCCTTCTTACCCATGCACGCGCGCCCGATCCAAGCTGCGTCACAAGTCAATCCACTTGTAAACATCCAGCTTTGGTCGCCAAACCACCCCAAACTACCTTCAGGCGCTGCAAAACAGGGTGGTAACTGTCATCGTAGCAGGCTGGCTGGTTGGAAGCGTCAGTACAAATCAGAGTCCGGAACCTCCATCCACCATCCTTCGGTCGCTTGATGTAATAAAGTGACGACGGGATGGGATGGGAAGTGGTCGTCGTCTCCGGCAACTGTCGTCGTCGTCGTCGTCGTCGGTATCGTCGGGGTACCGAGAGAGATGTGCCAAGTTTTTCGGCTTCCAACACGATGCCATTGGCGATGACGATGATGACGACGAGGACGACGAGAACGATGGAATAGGTTCGCTGCCGTTCGGATGGTTCGGCTGCTAGTTGTAATGCATACTTTGTAACGGGAGGATGTGTGCCGTCGTAGCTTCCAATGGTTGTGGGTTGGGAATTTTTAGCGTTGGATTTTAGAATTTTACGGAGATCTATGAAAATTTTAAGATTGAAATGGATTCTTTGAAGTTGGAGGTATAATTGGAATTTTGATTTGGGAATAAATGTTCAATGCATGGAAATTCTAATTAGGGCTCATTTTGGAATGTTCTTCGTTAAGAATCACCCAAATTGAATGGACGAAGTGTGGATTTTCCTTAATCCGAAATGAATCATTAAATCACTAAAATATAAATAGCAAACATCCGTAAATTTTGCAGGGTCATTTCTCGACCATTTAGATATGACATTTATTTGAGTGTTTAATAACAGCAAATTATGGTTTCAAAATATTTGCAGCTTCGAATTTGTCGATTTTTTTGCATTTTGTAGAAACTGAACTTTTTCCGGATTTATTTCCAACAATTTTCCCACACTAAACTTCGAAAACAAAGGCTAGCTTCGAAGATTTAGAATCAACCGATTTTGGTTGTTTTAAAGAACTCTGGAAGTGCTGTGTTTTGTTTTGAAATAAAATTTGAATAGTTTTCAAAATAATTACTACATAGATTTGAAATTATTTTGAAATAGTTCGGAAATAAAATGTCTAAACGCTTTTGGACAAGGCCAAAAGCTGTCTAACATTTAGCTAATATTTTCGCATTTTTAAGTTGGTAAAACAGCAGAGCCTTTGCATTACAGTATCAAATGTGTCGCCTTCTGTTTCAACAGTCTTCGCAATCGATTCTTAGATATTGCGTAGCTACGATCCCAAGGATATTAAGAATCTTACATTTATTTATTTATTTCGTCAATCAGATGTAGGCTACAAGAATGATTCTACTTATATGCTATTCCTTATTTCTACTATTTAAAGATAATTTTATTTTTTTTCCTTTTTTATTTCCACTAATATGAAGACACATTTTCTTTTTTACCTTCTAACTACATTTAATTAGTTCTCTTGGTAAAGAGGAACAAGTCTGTCTTTACCGTGAGACATGCTGGTAGACTTGAGCGATTCATAGTAATGCTGCCAAAGCTTGACTCCGCCCAGTAGAAGACAAAAGATTAGTCCGTTAGGTTTTAAGCCTATTTCTAAAGACCCTGCCCTTTTCTAGTTTTCCGATCTGTATATTTCACATCCTTGCTCTCCCTTGAGTACTATGGCTCTAGATTTTCATAATTTTCCCTACTCAGTAATCTCTAGAGCTAATTGAGCGACCGAAAACAAAAGTCGCAAGGATAGAACATGCTTCGCAAAACCCGTTTCAAACATATTAGAATATAAAAATCGGAAATAAACTTCAAGCATAAAAATCGGATAGAAATCCTTCAGCATAAGAATCGCTTGAAAAGTTCTCACCCGTAAAACTCGGCAAGGATCAACCTCCAGTATAAAAAAACGTTTAAAAATAAATAAATCGTTCATAAGTGTGGATTTTTCTTAATCCGAAATACATCATTAAATCACTAAAATATAAATAGCAGACATCCGTAAATTTTGCAGGGTCATTTCTCGAACATTTAGATATGACACTTATTTGAGTGTTGTATAACAGTGAATTCTGGTTTATCAAACTTGTTTTGTATTCAAAATATTTGCAGTTTCAAATTTTTGTCGATTTTTTGCATTTTGTAGAAACTGAACTTTTTCCGAATTTATTTCCAACATTTTTCCCACTTCGAAAAGAAAAACTAGCTTCGAAGATTTATAATCCAATGATGTAAATTGTTTTAAAGAACTAAGTGCTGTGTTTTATTTTGGAATAAGATTAAAATATTTTCAAAATAATTACTGCAGAAATTTCAAATTGTTTTGAAATTGATTGGAAATAAAGTATCTAAGTACCTTTGGACAAGGTCGAAAGCTGTCTAACATTTAGCTAATATTTTCGTATTTTTAAGTTAGCAAAACGGCAGAGCCTTTGCACTACAGTATCAAATGTTTCGTCTTCTGTTTCAATTTGATTATTTATTTATTTCGTCAATCAGATGTAGGCTACAAGAATAATTCTACAATGTCTACTTATATGTTATTTCCTATGCCAGTAGAAGACTCAAGATTAGTCTGTAAGATTTGAAGCCTGTTTCTAATGACCCTGCCGCTTCTAGTTTTACGATCTGTATATTTAACATCCTTGCTCTCCCTTGAGTAATATGGCTCTAGATTTTCATAACTTTCCCTACTCAGTAATCTCTAGCTCAGTGATTCTCAACCTGGGGTTCGAAGACCCCTAGGAGGCCGTGAAGACGTTGCTAGGATTCCGCGACGAAAAATGTTTTTTTTTCCGAGTGGATAGAAAAATTTCAAGTCTTGTTTCCTAACAGTTTCAAAATGATATATTGATAACATATAAAATCGATGTTTAACCGTGGGGGTCCGCAACAATCCAGGGTAATTTCTAAGGGGTCCGTGGTATGAAAACCGCTGTTCTAGCTAACTGAATGTCGCTAAAAAGCAAAAAAGATAAATAATTTTTTTCTGGACATGGTGAGGTATTTTTTTAATATTTTTTAATATATTAACGCATCATTTGTGGTTAATCAAATGATGCGTCAATATAATAAAAATTTGCCTCTTTTGCATAATTTGATTTTTTTTAAGACTCTTCAGAAATCCCGGATTTTTTATTTTTCAGAAATCATGGTTGGTTTTATCTATAAATCCCGGCAGTGGTTCTATTGAAATTCCGAGTAGAATTCTCCAACAATTCTCCTTGACATACTCCAGAAATCCTAAAAAACTTTTAAATTCCTTGATGGGATTTGCTAAATATCTCAGCTATAATTCTGAAATAACTCCAGGTAGGAACCTTCCGAAATCTCTGTTAGGATTTTCCTGAAATCTCGAATAGGATATTCTGCCAATTCCTAATGAAAATCTCCCGAAATCCACGATGGGATTATACGGAAATCCCGGTTAAAATTTTGGAAAAATCCGGAAATCTCGGATTCCGGATAGAATTCTCCCGGATGGGTTCCGAGAAATTTCACAGATTTTTTCACTAGAAATCACTGATGAGAAGGAATCCAGAATAAGATTATATTGAAAATCCTCAAATCGCAAATTCTCCCAGAATCACGGATGGGAGTCTCGCTAATCCCGCATGGGATTCCCCTGTAATGGCGAATTGGATTCTCCTAAAATCCCGGACGGAATTCCGAATGGGATTCTACAGAACCTCCAGGTATCAAACTTCAGGAAACCTTCATAGTTGTAAGACGTTGTTTGAGGCTGAAAAGTGCCTCCCTTAATGATGATGAATGATGTAGTAAGGCGGGTTACACGTCAACACTACAATGTCGACTATTCATTCAATAATTGTCCTTACGATATGGCAATCTTGGAAAAATATTTAGCAATATGGCAACAAAATTCAACTTGTTAATAGATAACGACTACGTGATTTACAATAATTACATTGATTCATACAATGTTATTCTCAATTTCTTACTGTTACTGATATGATGCAGCTGGAAAAAGTCAATTGCCAGCTTTAAAAAAGCCACATTTTTCAATTATAAATCAACTACATTTACTGATGACAATATTGAATATTGCAGCCATTGAAATCACTCGATATTATGTCGAAACTAATTGAGCGATGCAAGGTTCATTCATTTTAGATATTCGCGTTTTTCGCTACAGGACTAGAACGATTTTTTGAAATAGTGTCTCTTCATGCACACATTATTGCTGGGGTAGATTTTTGTTATATATTCTGACAGAAGTTTTGTGCTTTCTTGCACAGTGAACAGTTCGGAGAGGCGAAGATATCATACAAGTACATTTTAAGTAATATTAATATTTTCATATTCAACGAATTAGTATTTTAAAGACGGCGCCGGTAGTTAAGTTGCAAGTCTAGGGTTTTGATGGTAGAGCGTAGAAAGAGACAAACGTGACAAACGATTCGGTAAAGATGGACTTGTCTGTCTATACCAGGACACATGCTAGTGAACTCGGGTGTTTCGTAGTTATGCTGCCTAAGCTCGATCTTCATTAGCAGAAGACAAAAATTAAGCCCGTACGATATTAAGCCTGTTCTAATGACCCTGCCACTTCTAGTTTCAGAGTAGAAGTAGCTAATAATCTCTAGCTAATTGAATGTCGTTAAAATCTAAAAAAGAAAATGTGACTAACATAGTCGAAATAAAAAATTAATAATGCCAATAATTAGCCTTTTCACCTTTCGAAAGTACAAATGTTCAATACCTTCGTTGTTACGTAAACAAATAAATATAGCGAACCATCGAAATTACTCGAACCTATTAATATGAGCAGCACAATTCATTTCAATAATTCACTACCACAACTATTAGCAGTTCATTCATAATCAGCGCCAAACAGTAATCTACCAGCAAAGCTCATTAGAGACGAAAAGCAAATGCTACATCACTTAGACTGCAATTTAGTACAAAATATAAACCCAAACATAAATGATTAAAAATTTAAATTAAAAAAATCCTTTCAATACCAGTCATGTAAAACAGTCGAAACAGGAAACACATTGCATGCACGCTGCCGTGAGGCACAAATCCTCGACTACCTACGGGATATGTTCCATTTGAGCCAGTATATTCCGATTTCTGATCCTGACGGCTTAAAACATTTGTGATAAGACGGATTGTCGTACAAAAATGACATAATTGGTTCTGCACCAGACTACGACGGCATAGTGGAAAATGCCTAATCTGGCCGCGAAAGTATCGTGACACCTCAAAAAGTCCAGGAGTCATTTTTAGAGGTTCGTATGTAGATGTGTCCATTCACTTGATGTGATGAAGAAATGAAAATTTGCCACATGCGCGGATCGCTTGCCAAACAAGGATTGTGTACCGAATTTCGATATCTCTTCCACACTGTACAGCTTTCTTGTTGCAAATTCTGCCACCTTGTTGGTTGCCGCTCCTGCTTGGTACCTTTTTTTTGCTCAAAATGAATTGAAATTTTAATCGAAATGCTTGATTGACGTTTGAATTTGTCTAATACCATCCTGGTCATGCAGTGCCTCGTTTCCTACCGCTACCATCACTCCGCTTGATTGTATGATGCTCTCTAAACATGACATGGAAAGGCTCAATGTGCAAATCCGAGCAACTGATCCATTGTTACCGACACGCTTAAGAGTTATAAACAATTGAGTGCCACTATTTTTTGAAACATGGCCTTCAGAATGATTCTATATTCATCTTAAGTTGGGGGCCCCTAAAAGCCCGGGGCCCCTGGCCCTGGCCCAATGTGCCCATGCGTAAAGACGGTACTGCCTCAAGCTTGTTTCTAATTCATTGAAATTGTCAAGATCGTCTAAAACTGTGAAAATAATATGTGGAAAAAATCACACTTTTTCCGAATTGGCACGTACTTTTGTGAAAATTTTGAACAATTCAATCAATTGAAATATGTGTGAAAACTTTCCTGAAATACTCTCACTCTATTCTTTCCTACAAATACACTAGTTCACAAATTTAAAAAAAAATATTTTTTTATCATTTCCGTAGTCAAATGTCTCGCTGAGATCGAAAATGCTGTAGGAAATTATTTTTAAGGATCGGATTTTGCGATATTCTGAAAAAAAATTATCACATTTAAAAAGATTGTATCGTCACTGAATCTCAAATAGCTCCAGTTATACTTAGCCGATTTTGATGACGTTTATATACAATTGTCGATAATTTTTGTATATATTGTACATATAAAAATTTTAATCTCAATTACAATTTTTTACAATTACAATTCTTTCACCTTCAATAGTCATTTATGTTCGGAGTACTGTCAAAATATGAATGTTCTATATAAAGCTGAATTAATTCGTAGTAGTTTTGGGAGTCTTAATAACGTATATGCTCTATATATGCATTTAGAGCTATTATATAATGTGTAAAATATATATTTTGATAAAAATATTATTCTCGGCCAAATGTTAGAATTTGTTTGACTATAAACTTTCCAATGAAATGTAATTTCTAAAATTACAAACTTACTTTTCGTCTACAATCCCTACTTTTCTAATATTTTTCCATTTGTCTATGTTATGTTTAATTTTTTTTGTAGATGACAAAATTTTACTTCCAAAGTCTTCCGTAATAAATGGTCGACATTGTATTTTCACTATACTGTCATTATATAATAGCTCTAAATGCATGTATACAGCATATACGTTATTAAGATTCTCAACTATGAAATATTTTAGCTTTATATAGAACATCCATATTTTGACAGTACACCGAACATACATACATTGCTAACGCTGAAATAGACTTTATATGCTCTGTTAGTGCTAATATATGGCCAATATAGTGTCATGGTGTAATACTTATGGTTGCCTGAGTTGTCCTATCAAAAAGATCCTCCATACCCCTCGTACCTGGATCTATATTGAACGAAATGAATCTCATTGACGTTTTGTTTTGCCATGCCGAACCAGGGATCCGGCCATTTGGAGCACTTTTTGGTTCCAACCGACCAGTCACAAGATCGAAAACTTCTTTTTCGGTGACGTCTTTGCCGATGTTTGAAGGTAGTAATTTGGGCTTGATTTGCGATTGTTATGCAATATAAGCTGTAGATGATAGCGGATGCAGCGTTGGTGGTATGTTCGTACTACAAAAAACGTTATCTCAAGAACTGCCTGGTCGATTGGAATAGTTTTGAGTTTACTGGAAAGAAGAATGATGGTGTTAAACTCTAGATACAGATTTTTCAGCAGGTACTTTATTTCGATGTTTTCAAAATCTAGGGGTACGATAGGTCACTATATTCGAGGTTAAATAAAACAATTTACACGCCTAGAAAATTTTGACTATTCAACTTTCTATTTGAGGAGTATAAATACTTCTGATTATTTAAAAATAATAGCAAAAATAATAAGTGGAATCCATTGACGTCATTCAGGTATTACAATGAGAAAGTGACAAATGATGTGAAAAATCATGAAAGCACGGAAAGAAATGTAAAAAAAGTGTTTTTAGTAGCTGCTTTCGGTGCTGTACTAGTGAATGATTTCTGCGATGTTCTCGTCGTCGCCAGAGTGCAGAATGGAAGTTGTGCATTCCGGTTTAAATTATTAAATTGATAACTCACGCGATTGACGATGCTGACGAGCTGCTTACTTTCCTTTCATACGAGTACGAAATTTTTTTAGAGATTGATCGAGTAGCTTGAACACACAAAATTACGCACCATGTCCATGTCAAAATAATTCAAATTTACATGATAGTAGTGACCTACAGTGCCCCTTAGCGAATGTTTTATGTCCTCATTTTTTTAATAAATGATAATATAAATATCGAATAACCAAAATCAAATATCGAAATTCCAACACAAAATTCGTGTTCAGCATTAATTTTTACGTAAGGAAATACTCACTTGACAATTTTTTACATTGAATATACAGCTATGTTCTAACTTATACAGCTGATCCGTAGGGGAGAGTGAGGACACTTGATCCTTGGGGATATTTGATTCCCTTGTCACATCTCATAATCTATACGCATAAAGTTATCACAATATTAAGAGAAAATGAAATATTTGGTCGTTTATGATGTTTAAAAAAACAATCTGACGTATTACATTTGGTTTGGAAAAGTTATATAATATTTTAGAAAATATGTGTTCAAATCCATCTCGAGGATCTTTTTACAAATTTTTTTGAACGGTTGTATGTGATCGTCGAAGTAATTGTATTTGAATATTTTCAAGTACGATTACTTTCTAAGGGCTTTTGTCTAGAAAAACACGTTTTTCGAAGAAAAAGTTTCACAACACATACAAAAAAATTTAAATTTTGTTCACCTCATAAAACAGGTATCTTTGATCCCTGTGACACTGGGTACTCTTAATCCATATCATTAGTTTTTTCAAACACTTTAGAAATGTATAGAAATAGAAAAACATCATTTCCATAATGTAAATGGCACCATTAATTTATCTAAAATGTTTTTTTTTCGTAAACAAATATGGTACAAGTTATTGAAGATTGGAAAAGCAAATTAAACAGCACTGATTTGCTTTAAATACTTGACTTTCTACTGTAGTCAAAGTTTGTCGTGCATCTAAAAAGTTAGTCTTATTAATTAATTTGTCAGGATAGGTGATTAGCTGAACTTTCGTGCCTAGAAGTCATAGTGTGCTTTGTTTCTTCAGGCCTAGTAGGCGGGGGATCAAGTTACCACACGTTTTTACAAAAACTTCGTTTTGACATGATTTTCAAAACTGTTCATATTACTGACAGGATATAGTATTCGGATTTAAACATTATTCATAGATCTTACAATATGAATTGAATACAAGCTGGCGAACTTTGCAATTAAAATTTTTATTTTATTGAAAAGTTATGAGAAAAAGTGTTCAAGCGTACTCACTCTCCCCTAATAACAGGCGGAATGACAGTCGTCAACGATGTCAACTTAATTCACACTACTAACTTAGTTTCTAATAACCAATTCAATGGCCAAAAATTCTATGTATGTCCAATTTTTGAGTATTTATCACAAAAAATTTGTAATATGAAAACACTCATTATTTTACATAAAACATGAATTTCACACCAGTACCCATCGGTAACCGTTGTAAATGTTCATATTGCAGGTTAAACTTTCACAATGATGGATCCTTGATATACCCAATTAACAACAAAAATCAACTTTTTATTACCAATGTTGATAATTTACAAATAGTGTAGTAATTACTGAATAAAAACCAAGATAAAAGATAAAGCATTTTTTCGGTCCAAAATGCTTAGGGCCAATATGGCGACGGAATTGAATAAATAAAATATCCAAGGGTCGTCCTTTTTCTATATAGAAATTGGCCAACTCTTCTAATTTTGGTATTAATTAAGTAATTTATTGATCTTTCACCAAATAATGTTAATGAATTACCAATAGTGATAACATAAAGTTGATAAAAAAAATTGCGGCGAATGACTATTTTTTAGGTAGATTAAGGATCCATTATTAAGGAAGTTTTACCTCCAATATTTATGATGATCAATGGGTATTGATGTAAATTCATATTTTTATGCAAAATAACGGATGTTTTTATTTAAAAAAAAATTTGCGATGGAAACTCGAAAATAGCTTAAAAATGACCAATTTTTGCACTGTCTAGACATTGTGCTGTTTACTATAAACAAGTTAGCGTAAGAAAAGTTAGAACAAATAAAACTTAATGCAACAAACAATAAAGAAAACTTTTGTTTTATATTATTAGAATAATACTTTGTTAATTCAATGAAACAGTGAAATTGGCAATAATTTCAAGTGATTTGTGCCAATGGTACTGGTTAAAATTTTAATGAAAGAAACAGGTTAATTTTTGTTTGCTTATATTTTATTTTATATGTATGTTTTAGCATTGTTCGGGCGAGCTCATTCTTCCGACCGTCGGCGTTTGACCTTGTAGTTTTTCAAATCGGTTACCTCTTGAAAATCAAAAAATAAGATTAAAGGTACTTTCTCAAATAACAAATAACAGTCCTGACAACCTACAGAATTTACTTGAAGGGTCAGTTGTCTACTTTGGTCAAATTTTGCGAATCTGGAATATTGTCCCACAGAATTACTTTTTCAAACAACTTACTTTCATTGCTAAGTGAAATTTTGCTCCTCGAAAGGGAAAAATGAATAAACCTAATTTGTGCACCTAACTTGGAAAGGTTGGATTTCGTTGTTTTGAAACCAGAGAATGCGGAATTCAGTCCAGGATATTTACTTTTATCAAATATCAAATCATGATCAGTTTATTCCAACTTTACTAAGCATAACCCGCATCTTGAAAACCTTCAGAACTTATTGGCTTCGTTGGCAAGTTCCGACAGAAAATTTTGTTTGCTGGAATGAACCCAAAAAAATCTGTTTAATCTACGTGATACTATGGCTGTGTGAGTTCATGAGAAAGCACTCAACAGTTACGAACC
Source organism: Topomyia yanbarensis (assembly GCF_030247195.1). Classification (NCBI taxonomy): domain Eukaryota; kingdom Metazoa; phylum Arthropoda; class Insecta; order Diptera; family Culicidae; genus Topomyia; species Topomyia yanbarensis. The sequence goes on from NC_080670.1 coordinate 191,145,874, forward strand.
TAATTAGGTACGTGTCGACGTTGATTGTTTAAGGACATTATACATGCGAGCCACAACATAGCTGCTACGCCGCATACACCCCTCTCCCCTGCCTAACCATGTATCTGACATGAGCAAATATAAAAATACGTTTTTCAACACACTAACCTTGCTGGTGTGCCACGAAACTGCTACTTAAGGAAGCTAGAACATTTTCCTATACAACCAATCCGAGTTTATGACGGAATGCCATCTGTAGCTCCTATTTTGTGCGAAAATATTACCCCTCTTCACTTGGGGTTTCTTTTCGAAACACTCTTATTTTTCTTCTTCTCGTTTTCATTGCACTTTTTCAAATGCACTTTATTCACACACCACTGCAAAAACACTCGCGAAATTTTGATCGTTTACTAACAAAACTTCAAATTTTCTGCCAATGTGCAGATGACCGAAGGAAAATGTTTGGAAACTCTCATTTGTGCGATTGAATTTTCACTTCAGATTTCAGTTTTTCTCAATGTAAACAAGCGAGCCGGTGCCTAGCAACGTGGCTTCCACATATCTTCACCTTAATAGAACATTTGAAAAATTCTATTCTATTCTAACCCTCACACAGCCAGTATTGAAAAGCATCCTGGAAAACACTGCAGTTATTCTTTAGTGTCCTTCTTCTCAACATTAATATTTGAAGCATATTATAATATGTCGCAAATATTAAAACGGCCAGGCCTACTGTGCAGAGTTGGGTTTGAAGATGTTTCAATATTATACGGCAATTGAATTATTCAGTCAATGAATAATTCAATCAACGAATCGTTTTGAAACTTGAATGAGGAAGAAACGAGGACAACCGTACCGTCCGTTTCATTGTATATGGGGTTAGAATAAAACGTTGGGAGTGACTTTGCTAAGAAGGTTAATGTCACTCCTTTGGTCCTTTGGGATGGGACAGAGGTATTTACACCTTGCCCTGGCTCATTAAGCCTAGGTTAAAGCGCCTTTACTCGCTCTCCTCCAAACTAGTGCTGACTTCGGTCTTCGATCCGAGTCGCCCGAGGTCCGCTCTAATATTTATTACAGCCATATAAAAATGACAATACAGAGCGAACCTAGAGCGACTCCGATACAAAATTGAAATCAGCATTAGCATGAGCCTGTGTCACACGGTGTGCGATTAGTGTTTTATTTTTTAGATAACCTTATTATTTTTCTCCGCAATAGTTTTCTGGAAATCGGTTGATACTGAACTCTTGCACTACGGATATTAACATTTTGAGGATTTTCTCAGTAGATTGATCCTTGTTGTTGTGGGCCTATCTGAAGATTTGACTGCGACATGGCCATTCCGGAGCACGTTTGGTTTTAAGATAAATAGCAGCCTCCTAAGAAAAGCTCAAGAATTTTGCGACGCATTTTTCAACAGTACAGGCCTCGCGTGTAACATAAGAAAGAAGAATCGTAACAATACTCGCCTGTAACAAAAGTATTTTCCCCTTTTCAATTTTTTTTATTTTCCAGCTTCGATTTTAACTTTACAAATTTGCACTTTTATCAATTAACAAAGACCGTTTTGAAGGTTAAACAGAAAAGCACTAAACTTTGCGTCGGACGTCGATATTTTCACTAGAAATTTCGGAGGCACGATTATTTCGTAGAAATATGACGGATCATATACCGAATGTTTTACTACGATTCTTTCAAAACTTCTAGAGCCAAAAGAATGCTTAGCAATCATAAATCGCTTCTGACAAAGCGCAATAATCCCACTCAATGCTTCGCATTCATGACACCGCATAAAACGAATCTCGTCGTTGACAGCAGAGATAAATTTGAAGAAACGTACACTGCGTGGCATTGTGTCAGCCTAGTATGCTTCGTAGATTACAAACTGATGACATCAATTCCCATATAAACTACTAGATGAGCAATTTATAAAAAAGCCTCATGACAGATCATACAACCGTGAAACAAATAAAATGAAACTGAAGATGCTAGATTAACACGCTAGGTTTTCCATTCACGATTACAACATAAAAAGGTTTGTGATATATGCATTTCACTGTACTACTGGATCCACCGACACCAAGCAATGGCATCAGAACTTGCACAATTTGAGTCGTTTAAGTTTGTACTGTTTGATTCTCTTCTTGAAAAAAAATTGTAGCCACTTTACATTTTACACTCAATAACGTGAGCAAATAACAACTGCGGAAAATTTTCACTTCCTTTCTTGTCAAAGGTTGCTACGATTCTCCAAATTGAACATTTGAAAAACCTCAATATTATTATTAGCTTTTCTGTATAAGCTCATTTGTTTTCATGTTAACTTATTTTTATCAGCGGACACACAACCTTCAATCTCCATCGGCTTCGCTACCAATTTTTTTTTTTTTCGAAAAATGGAATTAGTTTGTCGAGTTTCTGAGTGATTGCATATCCTTTAAATATATGAAAAGTTAAAGTCCCAAAAAGTCGATTTTAGTCAAATTTTCAAGAGTGCATCAAATTTCAATGAATATTTTAAAGACATTTGGCATCGAAATTAGAAATTCTAGCTTTGAAATTTCAGAAACATTTTAAAAAAACAGTTCTTGCTTATATTATCGTTGTTATTATATTGTCGTTGGCGACCAATGCTTTGATTGGTCATTATCCGATCCGAAAGAAATAACCAAATTATTACAGGCTGTGTTACTTTGTTATGACAACAAGTTTTGTTATAACTATGGTCTCGTTAATTGGTAAAATAACAGAAAATATAATAGAAATTCTTCTAGTATATATCAAAAATGTGACAACCTGTGATAGGCTTCTATCAGCATTATAACAAATTTTGTTAGGTTCTCCCACGGCCAATGTAGCTTAAGCAATTGTATTACCTACTAATTATCAATTTTTCAATTACCTAGTTGATTGACAGTTGATACTTCTATCTATTCTGTATTAATCTCTTAAATATTACAAATATCTTACAAATGTGCATGGAAAATTTTCCATACAAATAAAGCATCAATTTATATTTTTTTTTGATTCTATAAACAATCGGTTAGATGCATTTTAAAGGAAATGAGTTAGGGAATCTAGAAAGAATAGTATTTTTTTAGTTACAGTGTTGCCAAAAATATTTCCAGTTTAAAACCTAAAATGCATTTTTCTCATAATTCAAGGATTTTTATTTTGAAAATGATTATTATCAGTAAAGGACGACCACGAAATTATTGCGACACATTCAACTGGGCATAACTTTTTTACCATTGGGTAAAAATCAACCAAATTTTGCACACTTTCTCATTGATGTGTATTGTTTACATGCTGTCAAACTCGAAGCCGTGTTTTTCGATTCAACGAAAATGGAGGTGAACCAACGCGAGTCGAGAGAACAAATTCTTTCCAAACACCTGGAATTTCCTGACCTGTCGCACCGGCAGTTGAGAAAAATGTTGAACATTCACCATTCAACCGTGTCCAGAGTGTTGAAGCGGTTCCAGGAGAGGTTGACGTTGGACCACGGCAAAGGAGCTGGAAGAAAACCGGGATCGGAGAAAAAAAAGACGGAGGGAAAGGTTAAGCGGATGATTAAAGCAAATCCCAACGTCTCAAGCCGTGATTTGGCTAAAAAGATCGGCATGTCGCAGAGCTACGTCCAGAATGCAAAGAAGAGAGCTGGACTACATACCGGAAAGTTTTTCACCAGCAAGAGCAAGTTCTATGTGGACGACAAATTTAAGAGGAAGAAAATGTCAAAGTTAGCCTCCAAATATCTCATTTGGCAGGCCATCTGCCCTTGCGGACTTGAGCAGTGAGCCTTTCGTGACAAAGGGCACAGTAAATGGCGAGATCTACAAATCTGAGTGCCTCGAGAAGCGCCTTTTGCCGTTCTTGCAGTAGCACGACGAAGCTCCGCTATTTTGGCCAGATTTGGCATCATGCCACTATTCTAAAAGTGTCCTGGACTGGTATGAGGCCAATTCTGTCCATTTTGTTCCAAATGACATGAATCCGCCAAACTGTCCGGAGCTGCGTCCGGTGGAGCAGGAAACTTCGGAAGAGCAAGAAGACAGTCAAAGACGAGAAGGACATGTTAAGAAAATGGAAAAAAAAAAACTGAGAAACTGGTACCGGATGACACTGTAAAGACTTTGATGGAGGGCATCAAGCGAAAATGCGTTCAATTTTACAGTCAAGGCTCCATCGATTAACTTTTCTTTTGATTTTTGAAGTAAATATATGTATAAAACTACCCTAAAATTTTGGTTTGATTTTAAAATTGGCATGACATTTTCGGTGTCGCAATAATTTCGTGTTCGCCCTTTAACCAAGCAGAATGTCGAAATTCTGAAAACGCCACGTTGAAGAGATTTTTTAGACAAGGATTGTGACATATCTAAATCAGTTCACCGCAATATGGCGTTTGTCATAAGATAGCACAACAGCAACGTTTTAGGCTGTGAACCATTTGGCGAATTTTTCTAACTTATAGTTAAAATTTGACAGTTTGAAAGTTACCGGGAGAGCGACTCATTTCAAATGTTGACATTTGGATAGTTATTTAGAATTGGCAGCTGCGAAAACTGTAAGTTAGTAGAGCTGTGAACATTTGTCGATATTTTAATATTAGTTGTATGCTCATTACATTAAGTATGACAGTCACAGCCTCGAAACGTAAATATCCACATCATGAAATAACCCAAACCAACCTTGACACAAAATGTATTCGTTCCCATATTTCTCGCTTCATTTTCTATTGAAAAATATTGACAACCTCAATTAAGTACAGTAAATGTTCCCACCTTTTAATTCTGCTTAATGGGCAAACCAAAGAGAATATTTTCTCTTTCCCTATTCTCTTTGGGGCAAACATTTTAACTAACGAGCTGTCAAATTTAACTATGTTTTATAGCAGGGTAATTTTGCAAATAACTTCCAAAGTGTCAGATTTTAAACAAACGTTAAAAGTCGGCAAACGGATGCACGGGATCAAATTAGCATTGTGCATTTTTGTTTCTACACAAAAATCCTTAACGGGGGACCACAGAAAAGTTTTTTTTCTTTTTTTTTTCGAAAGCCCAAATCGTTTTGCAGTGGTCGCGAGGACTACTTTGAACATGAATTAAATACTCGCGAAATGCAGAATTCTGAATGGTACATGACAGCATGACAACTCAGTTTGTCAGTAAGCGTGACCGCCACTCACCCCAGTGGGTCTAGATTCAATCCCAGCCGATGTCGTTGAGATTTTCTGAGGTGTAAAATCTGTAGTCACGTCTTCCTTCGGAAGAAAAGTAAAGCCGTTGGTCCTGGTCCATATGTGTTGACAGGCCGATATCTGGGGTCCAGATGGTGGAGTCACCTTTCTGACGTCGGGGATTCGCACTCAGTGCGGACAGAGCCCGACGGAAAATAAACAAAAGAAAAAAAACTCAGTTTGTTGAAGATCCCTTTTGTGTTCGTCGATTTTATGATAAATATATCGTTTTCGATCTATGAATTATGTAACCATGATGAAATCTGGTTACATCTGGACATGTCACGAGTGGTTCTCGAAACTTCGAGATCCGGTTCCTAGGAACGTTTATTTACCGTGCAATTTACTTTCGTTAGAATTAGAACCATAGGTTCAGGCATATTTGAAACGCCAACCGGTGTTCCTCAAGGAAATCACCTAGGGCCACTTATCTTTTTCTCATTCATCAATGACCTCTGCACCGACTCCAAGCTTAGAAAACTACAAAATCAATGTGATCACCCCGCATAAAGGAACGCTTCTCCCATCATTAACACCCAGATTTCGGGAAAATAATTGCAGAAAAATCTCTCCCGCCCAAGAAAGGCAAACATTCCTTTCCGAAATCTCTTTTCGTCTAAATTAGTTTCTACCTCCGCTGACCGTAAGGAAAGGACCGGTTAAAAAAGCTAGCTTAAATTGCTGTAAAATGATAAAGGAACCAAGCTTTCCTGCTGCATGCCACCTCCAGCATGGGTTTGCTGTTCCGTGGCGCCGGCACATGTGGGTGGTGTAAAATACAAAACAGCACTGCACCAACTCTCTCTCTCTCAGCAGAAGCCGTGCGGTAGGAAAGTCGAGCAACTGTAAAAATCAGAACCGCACAATGAAGAGTATACTTTCTGAAACAAAAGTTAGCTCGCATGGATTGTACCGATACTAGTTATACATATACATACGGTAGTAGATGGAAGTGAATGGAGCCGAGTAGTAAAACTTTGTCATCCTGTTTTTCCTATACCCGTTTTTCGCCGGCCCCCTGCGAAGTCGTACATGGTGTAGTGTTGGGCTATACCTACGTGAATGCGAGGAAGTGATATGCGAAAATGTGCTTTTCACTGAACGCTCCTCCCTTCAAAGGCAAAAGTTGCCTCATTCGGACGAACGTTTGGCTTTGGGTTTCTATATCTACACACGGACACTGCTGTAATACTGTTATCATAAATGAACATTTTAACCTTTGGATGAAAAGTCCATCGCAACAACAAAAAACGGTCCACGATTAATGCTGATTTCCTTTTTGGATCCGGTTCAGGTTCATTTTTCTGTGTAGATTTTGTAAACATTGAAACGAGCCTACTTTGATTCCAATCTAAAAACGATGTGACGCACCAGGCTTCCCCTCCATGGTTAACTATTCAATTGTTACGATCTTCGGTAGACGTCGTACCGATGGAGACGCGTGGTTGATTGTGAGTTACTCCGCTCGAACATCTTCGCGATTTTTTTTCTTCCGGTTTCGACTTCTGTAAATCAAAAACCCGAAAACCGAAGGGAAATTTAGCGAATGCAAAACGAATTGTTTATTCATAGTTTTGAAAACCGGGGTCCAACGGGACCCAGCCAGTCACTGTCGGTTCCCATCTCATACGTTACCGGGTTCTGGAAATAGCTGCGCTCCTTCCGCCAACTGCTTCTAGTAGGTAGGTAGGTAGGTAGATGGATCAGTTGAAAAGTCACACACTGCGCTCTCGTCTACTTGCTCAAGTGCTGCGATGTGAATTATGGATTGGACTTGCCGAGCGTAAGGGGATACCAACCAACCAGCCAGCCATGGCCATGGCGCTAGTAAATTACCCTTTTGTTTGATGGCCAAGTATATGTGTGTGAGATGATAGAAGAACCGGGAGGAAGACGTCGTCGTCGTTTCATTTACTCGAAAGCAGCGATTTTCCAGACTATGAGTGATGATGGTGGAATAGAGCCCAGCAGCAACAGAAAAGATCACGTTCACGTGCTTTGAGCATTAAGAGGGGGGCAACAAGAAGTACCGCGAAGTACTCTCTTCGCAGTGCTCCAGCAACACGGAACCGGAAGTGGCCTATATGGTAAGTGTCAATCTTCACACGTCCGTGGGTAGTCCGGCGATTATTATCACATGTATATCCACTGCTTGTTATTATGGCTGTGCGTGTGTATATGTATGGCGAACTCGTTGCATTTTTTCCCTTTAGAAGTCAGATGCAATTAATCGAACGCTTTGGGTTGCAGCCGAGGCTTGACCTTCCTTTAAAAGTAGTTCCAGTTGCGGTATCGCGGCTGCTGTGTCTTTGATTGTGGTTCTGTAGCAAATCTGTTATGGAATTTGCGTCTCATCAGTATCTGACACTAACTTAGTGACAGGACTAAGCTAGCGCCGGACTGACGCTACAACAACAAACAATGACTAGGAGTTCGCTCAAAAACACAAATTGTGTCTCCGTTTTTTTGGAGCTAGCGTCAATCTGGCGCCAGCTTAGTCCTGTCACTAAGTTAGTGCCGGATTCTGATGAGACGAAGTCGAAATTCCATAACAAATCTTCTCGCGCAAAGATAGTCTTGAACAATTTTCTCCTTAATGGTGTACCTAAATTGTTCTCCACTAAGAAGAAATACAGCATAGTATTCTGTACCGAGATTCTGCGAGATGGACGCCATCTTTTTGCATGGCCGTTCATTCTTACAATACAACTAACTTAGTTAAAAGCAACGGCCAGAACCGAACATCTAAGACAACTTCGACAGCTAATCAACTGTAAACCACAAAGTCAATAGGCAAAAAGTTGTAACTCTAACATTGCGGTTCTTTCTCTCTCTCTCTATCTGTCTCGGTTCAACTAAACGGACGATCAGAGCCGCCCAGGCACCGGCCACCGGAACGAGAAGTGTAGAATAACTGTCGGACACGTAATCGCCTCTGGCAGCCGATATTTATTTCGTTCGTTCACTTACTGCTTCTTCCATCCTATCCGGAGCTGAGATGGTCCTGTTTGTCGAGTTTCATGTGCGAGCTGCATGTGTACCATGATGCCAGAAGTTTAGTGCATGAGTTAATTTAATTCAATCCGTTCCAATTTGTTTGCTCATCTCATCACCACACAGTTGAAATTGTTGTGTAATTTTACATCTAATTTACACTTTCTGAAATGAAAAAAAAAAGTTATTTGAAAATGAAACAACGGCAATAATGTCGCGTGAATAGAATGAGGATAGCCGCAAATATTCAATTTGTTTATCTCTGTCTGTCTCAGTGACGAGTAAAGAATGCGGTTACTAAGCATTGCGTTTATCCAACCGGAGATACACGCAGATACCCCATGACCGCGTGTCGCTTCCAGAATAGACTGGCAGGACACATTGTCAAAAGCACCCTCAATATCTAGAAATACACCCAAGCTAGATTGCTTGCGTGAGAAGGCCTTTTCAAGGTTGTAAACAACATCGTGAAGCAGAGTGAACGTGGATTTCCCAGTACAGCCATTTTACGGCCAAAGTAAATGGCTAACGAATGGTTGAAATGCCTTTAGTCACACATAAATCAGCAACCAGCATAAATATACGAACGACTTCAAAAACAAATCTTTTCATCAAATTCCTATAAAACTTTTAAAAAAAACCATTCACCTAAGGGTATAACCAGTTCAAACAGCTTCTAACGCAAATCAAGGTCAACGAGAGCAATTCCATTTCCCTCGCCCTTCAAATATTGCCTACACTTATTTCAGCACAGTTAGTGGCATGTGGCGTCGGTGGCCCTCTTCCTGCAGGCTGCCATTGTCATATATGTACGAGAGCGAGCGCAATGAAAGTAGTTGGGTGCTGCTTACTGAAGCGAATAAGGACCTTTTACACGCGGTACACCGATCGCTGAGGGTCCTTCCCGTATGATGTGCCAACCAACCAACCAACCAGCAAGCAAGCAAGCAAATAACCTGTTCACAATATTCATAACTTGTGCTTAGTTATTTACGGGACCTGGCATCGTCGAGTGAAAATTTATGGTTACATTTACATGCATATGCATTTGTGAGTTTCCTTGCGATACAGGAAGGTATGTAGGTGCCGGCCGGGTTTCGACGAAGTCAACGGTGACGATGTTGCGTGTTTGTGTATGGGCAGGTTTTTTCTTTATTTTTTGCATTTGCGGCAGTTTCGATGCGCTTTTCGTCAAGCTCAGAGGCAAGCAGGGAAAATGAAGTAGTTAATGAAAAATCAGCTCCGGCTTTTACTTCACGGGTAGTAATGACGAAGTTTTGCTGCCCAGAATATATAGCTTTGATAGGTTTTGTTTAGGCAGGCTCGTAATCAGAGGTACGTATCCAAGAGGATTAGAGCCTTTCGAAATTGAAAAATTTTAGAAAACGAAAAATAAAAACTAAAGTTTGTCACAAAATAAAAATGTTATTGCCAACAGTAGACAGTTAAAAAACGTGTATTTCGGTGACTCTTAACAAATAAGTCACTCGTGAATACCCTATTAAAATGCTAGAATAATTTGATGTGTCAACATTATGTTAGCCATCCTATCTCCCACTGGCCGGCATTGGATTAAGGTAGGTGTTAGCTCAATTGATTTTCCGAGTACCCATTTCGTATACAGGGCCAACCTTGTTCCGAGGTAATCGCCTGTAGATGGCGAAATGAGCGCGCTATGTTCAAAAATTAGTGAGGATTTACGCATAAGTTAAACAAAACATAACGTAATTTTTCACTGCCAAACTGCACTACAGTATCCGACTTTCTTTTCGATGTTTGTCATCGCACAACCGAAAATCAACAAGCTTCAGAATCCCCACTAACCAAATCAGCAGGACAAAATTTATTCCGTTCATAGGGCCGACGGAATACTTTTTTCCCGTGTTGGTTGTAAGATTCGTAGTAATTTCTACTCGTATTGATGAAAGTTTAGACATGGCGTGTGTAAGTGAAAATGAGAACTCCCTGATAATAGCTTGTATTCAATTGGAAGCACCCTTTGTTAACGGGCTCCTGTATGACCGACGGCTTAGCGAAAATGTGTTAATTGATAACTGATACTACATACACTCGAGCGGGTACGAACAAGTATTTGTATACGTACCCGCCCGGGAAGTAGAGATTGATGGTGCAGTCTCCGGGAGGTGCCTTAAATGTGAAATATGGCATTGGCTCCTTCCAGAAGCCTTCGCTTCAGTCAGTGAAAATTCTGGTATGCAAACAATTGCGTTAAGCAACAAACGAGGAGTATAAGAAAACAACTTATTTTCCATTGGCCTTATTTCGAGCCTTTCGCCGGATCTGTTCTTCCAAACTTTGTTCTTTTGAACGGGTCTCGTTTAGTTGTTCGCCTTTTTGTGTATGAACTACCGACGTTGCAAACAATAGCGTTATATTGGCGAACAATGCGGAGAAAATCGTGAAAAGTTTTCCTCCTGTGGAGAGACTCCGCATGAATTGTCGACATATCCGACTTATAAATTATACGGCGAAACATTGAAACATTCATTTTTTTATTATTTCGTTTATTTGACACGGCTTATAGCGGTAGCTTAACGGAGCCGTGGATCTGTTTACAATATATAAAAAATAAAAATAAAATCAAATATTGATTACCCGTTGGATCGCGTGCGCGCAACTTTTTCTTGCGAGCGGAGACCTTCTTTCGCGGCTCGCCTACTGCGTCATGGGGATCATTTGATTCTCTCCTGTCGTTAAAAGTGTCTTGGGGCTCGCGATCAGATGTTCTTTCCTGCTTATTGCCCTTGCGGGTGATCAGTGCAAATCCGTCGTCGTTGTTATTATCTTCTTCGCCGATGCTGCTCACAGTGGTTTTTGGGGTGCTGGATGCTGCTTTTGCAGTTGTCAATATGAACTGAACAGCTGCTACAAACTTTGCAACCGTTTGTGGTTCAGGTATTGGTATTGAAAACTCTTTTTTGGATTGGTTTTCTGTGGATTCGTTGGCAATCGGTAGAGATGCATTTTCCTCTGTATCTTCCACGTAAGATTGTCCGTGGTGCGCTGTTTGATGACAATACTTGCGCGTAGGAGTTTGCCCCTCATGGGTGCATAACGTAGTTTGATTAACAGTAGCTTCGTGGATTTTGAGTTCTATAGTCAAGTGGGAGGGGATAGGTCTTTCGATCCGCATCCTTACCGTTAGGTGTACCCGGGATGAATTTTCTCCACGTATCAGGTGTAACGGATTCTACTTCTCCGTATTGCGACATGTATTTTGCAACTAGATCAGAAGAGGTATGTAGCTTTACATCTACATAGTCTTTTTCTATATACACGGAAATCTTAATTCCAACTTTATCACTTACAAAATTAAGTATAGCGCCCGGGGACTTTGAAGTAAACATAAACATCCGAATAAGCATCCTGATTCTTTGGCGCACGATGAAAAGTGAGAAAAGGCCGAGCTTCACCTCGGATCTTCAGATTCGAACACTTAGGAGGACACTTTTTACCTCGAAAATACCGATTAAACATAATTATGCCCGAACCGAAGCAAAACTCATGGCAACAGAAACGCCAACTACGTCATTTGTTTATACTTTTCTTTTACATATCCTCCTGTTTTATTGGCTTCATCGAAGTTGAGATAAACAAACGGATTTCTCGAAAGTTGTTGACAATATTTGAGCTCTTACGGTGGAAAAAAATAATGTGCAACGAATTCTTGACGTAAATTACGCCATAATTACACTAGACACAGTGGATAATCAGTGCATCTATGTGATTATTAGCAAAAATCGGGAATTTGGCTGCATTCCATAGAAAACATATCCCACCGTAATTTCCTTTTCCCAGCTAAGGTTTTGGACATCGCCGTAGCTTCCTTGTGATTTATCCGGTGCTGATCATTCGTTAGCAGTAAACAATACAATGAATTTCATCTAATTGTTTCCGCCGACGATTTCTGTGACGCGCACTCCTCAAATTATTACACTCTAACGAGCTAACCTAGTATATGTAAGCCGTGGACACCTGTATACAGGGGTGCCAGCATTTATCTGGATTCTTCCAGATTTTCAAGCTTCGTCCAGACATACAGATTTATGTTTGTCTGATCCAGATTTCAGGGAATTTGTCCAGATTTTTCCAAACAATTTGAAAAATAACAAAATAAGTTTCAAGAGCTCTTCCTTGATTCATAAACCATAAACTTTTTGAGAAAGCTGGAAACACAAAATACCACAGTTTTTTCGTTGACAGTCAACATTTTTTTGCCGAATTATATCAGATACAAGTTCTAGCAGTCCAAGATTCTGGAAACTCTGAGATTCAAATTTAATCAATGTGCTCTATGCATTTGACATTTCCAGATTAGCAGTGCAATCACCGAATTTTTAGTAAGCCAATATATTTACTAGAATACAAACATGTTTCATTAGTAAAATGTAACAAATGTAGCCCATTGGTGAAAACGCACCTTTTCCTAAAGAATTTAGGTCATTCAGACAATTCCAGATTGTTTAAAAAAATATTGCAGATTTTTTGGAAAAACACTTGGCATCCCTGCTGTATCCGTCTTGCGTGAATTCCACCACCTAGGAGAAGAGTCGACAACAGGCTTCTTGCTCTTCTTAATTTTATTTATCAGGGCCTGTCGTAATTCCAAAGACAACAAGCATCCATCGGTGCCAGATTTCATTTGCCTGTTTTTCACAATTGCTGAAAATAATTGTACCTCAAATATCGATCCTCTGTCAAGAATTCACAATACTAGCTGCATTTGAAAATTAAATTTTATGTTTATTCGTGTCTCTCTTAACAATACACGTAGTTATATCGTCATTCAGGGTATTTATTCAATTTGCATGAAATGTTCATGTGTATGAAAAGTAGCCAAAATAAATTCAGCAGCACTGTTTTTCATTCCGTTTGAAAATATTATGAACGCTCTTGACTGTCAAAACGACCAATCAGAAGCTGGTTCAATATTGAGGTTAGGACTGGATCAATTTGGCTACGCGATTGTCTTCTCTTCTCTTAGTCCACCACCAAAAATACGCCCGCTTAGGATCCACAGCGCCATCTGAACTTGACTAGTTGATCCAACGATTTCACTGATTGGGCACAGAGAACAGACGTCCATCTTCAGCATTCAACTTGTGTAAAATCTCTAACGGTTTCGAAGGTAGTTAGGATATCCAAACCAGGTGCGCTACTGTCGTCATGTTTTTTTGTGGCTGAGTTCGACAGAATTGACAGCGGTTATTCCTCGACCCAGTCAAACTAGTCCGGAACCGGTTCGGACTTCCAGCATGAATTCCAGCTCAAATGCACCAACCGATAGAGACGGAATCGGTTGTTTTCTTTGAGCAAGATTCCATACTGAATCCATTCAGGATTTCGATCCGGTTCCGGAATGGATTTGACGGATAGTTGGTATAGGTTGGTGTGGCGGCGCTAGTGTTTATCGTACATTAATTCAAATGTTTACACACGTTTTTTAAATATTTTTGTTCGATCATGGATGTCTGTTCTCTGTGCTAATACACTTCTACTTTTACATTTTTTTAAAATAATTAGCACGATGGCGAAGTCGACCGATAAATCGACACACAACCCGGTCAAACCATTCGGAATTTGATTCGGAATCCTGAATGGAGTCAGTATGGATTCCAACTCAAATGCATGACTATGAGATGCAGCTAGAAATATTTTTAAGGACAATATATGCAATTTGTAATGTTTTAACATTAACAATCATTTGATTAAAAATTGGAACAAGGAGAAACAATAACTAGACAATCAGTAGACTTTTTATAAGGAAAGCAAAAGATTGTTGATTCCAACATTAGTAGCAGAGAAGGCGGGGAAAGGATGGATAAAAATAACAGGGATAAAAAGAAATTAATCTTGTAGCTTTGTAGCAAACGGAAGAGCACTATCAGGACATCCTGAACCGGATCGCCGACTGGCCTCCATGGATCCGCTGGGATCTCTTGGGATCACATTTGCAGGTAGCTGTTAAGCAAGTCAACCAAAAGAGAAGATATAAATAAATTTGGAGGGTAGCCAGCACATCTCGGACTAGAACCAGGTCGAAGGGATTTGTTTACCGGAGATCTGGCGCTACACACATAAAAAATCGTGTAAATTTACGTCTCCTGACCATGACATAGACGAACATAAAAAATTACCTAGCTTTACGTTTGATTTTAATTTTACATGTTGAATTTTACGAGTCACGTAATTTTACTCCACATATGACGTTTGTTTAAAATATGTAGTGTAATTTTATGGCACTGCGCCTAAAAAGTACATCTTTCATGTAAACTTATACAAAACACGGTTATATTTCGTCAATTACGGTTTGTTAAATCGTGGCAAGTTTGTAATTACCTCAACGGTAAAATTCAGATTTTCTGGTGCGTAGAACACTAGGCGCACGACCTGACAACATGTTTATTGTCGCGATAGCTTTCATCGCAAGCGCAGATAACACTCTCGCTCACCCCAATACGCTGGAGATGCGCATTCAACGTATAATGATTGCCACCCCACAGAGAACAGACGTCCATCTTCAGCATTCAACTTGTGTAAAATCTCTAACGGTTTCGAAGGTAGTTGGGATATCCAAACCAGTTGCGCTACTGTCGTCCTGTTTTTTTTTGTGGCTGAGTTCGACAGAATTGACAGCGGTTATTCCTCTACCCAGTCAAACTACTCCGGAACCGGTTCGGACTTCCAGCATGAATGCCAGCTCAAATGCATCAACCGATAGAGTCGGAATCGGTTGTTTTCTTTGAGCAAGATTCCATACTGAATCCATTCAGGATTTCGAACCGGTTCCGGAATCGATTTGACGGATAGTTGGGATAGGTTGGTGTGGCGGCGCTAGTGTTTATCATATATTAATTCAAATGTTTACACACGTTTTTTTAAATATTTTTGTTCGATCATGGATGTCTGTTCTCTGTGGCCACCCGAAGGAAGTCACGACCTTCATCCTTGCTATTTAACCAAGTGTTAGCCGACCGTACTCGGCCTACATGCGCACCTTCCATTTATTTTACGAAATATTTATTTTATAATTAATATCAACAGACACAGTGTGGTCCTAATGATAATTTCTTAATCTATTTAAAAAGTCAAATTGTAATCTGCTACGTGGAATGTGAAGATCGAACTCGGATGAAACTCTGTTGAAAGTCCGCTGCAAACCAATGATGGCACCGTTCACTCCATAGTTAGTCCGGCGAAGAGGTAATCGGAGGAATAAATTATTGCGAAGGGCGCGAGGGCGAACGTTCATGTTTATCGCACTGAGAAGCTCGGGGCAGTCAATTCGATCTTGCAAAATATCCGAAATCGTCATAGCACGGAATAGATCCCGTCGCACTTGCAATGTATCGAGTCCAATAAGCAAACCCCGGCTTTCATAACTTGGCAGCTGGTGAGGGTTGCTCCAAGGCAATCGACGAAGGGCAAACCGAACAAATCTGCGCTGTACTGCCTCAATTCGATGGACGCCGTTGAGATAATGAGGGTTCCACACAACTGAACAATATTCCAGAGTTGATCGAACGAGTGAGCAGTAGAGAGATTTCAAGCAGTAAATATCTGAAAAGTGCTTAGATATTCTCATTATGAACCCCAAACAGCGTGATGCCTTTGCGACAATATAGCTGATATGCTGTTTAAACGTCAGTTGTTCATCGAGAAAAACTCCGAGATCTTTGACGCAATTCGCTCTGTCAATTGTGGATTCAGCTAGACAGTAATCGAATCGAATTGGCGTTTTTTTCCTCGAGAACGTAATGACCGTACATTTCTTGGGGTTTAGGGTCATTCGGTTGATCTCGCACCATTCCGCAAAGGTTTCCAGTTGGCGTTGAAGGAAAGCTGCATCATGAGTATTCCGGATTCTATGGTATAACTTGAGGTCGTCGGCGAAAGACAACCGTGGTCCTTCTAAACACACATTGGTCCTCACACACCAACTCAGCCAGAGTACTTTCCATGCTCCATCGATCGAAGTGCCTACTGTAACGATGTTGACATAAAACCATAAGTTTTCTGGGGAGAATTCTTAGCGCGAGTATCTTTGCTGTCAGCTAAATTTGTGTGCTTGAAGAACAAATATTACGTTTATTTACATTATTGTATTTTAATCGCGAAACGTCTATCATTTGTGAATGTGAATCTACGTGGAATGCTGTTGTCGCCGATAAATGATTCTTAGTTCCATATATTCCGATCAAAGGCCGAATAGAGTACACAGCGTACGACCCAGCTGCCAGACAAAATATTGTTTCTCTCGTTAATCCGTTGACGAATCGGTGCCAATAACTACGTTTTTCAGTTTTAATCAAGTTTTTTATTTGCGTCTCTAACGTCGCGAGTATTCGAAAAAAATTGGGCGATCCGACGTTGAAAAAGTCCCCATAGGATCATTTCGCATACAATTCTGAGCACTCTCAGACAATAACGGAGTGGAAAAGCGTCCACGGTTTTTAGCGCCGAATATTCGTTTCGTCTGACCTTTAATTGCAGTGTAAAGAAACCAGCCAGTCAAAACGTTGGATACTTTCACCAGAGGAATTTCTTATTTTGATTCGATTGTTTCGGATATAGTGGACGCGTTGCTCTTTCGATCAATGAGCACAGTAGTGAGTTAGAGTACAACGATAAATTCATTTCCACTGTATTCAAGATGGTCATATTGAAATTGTCGTGAATATTACGCAGTAAGGTTATCAGAATGAAGACAACCCAATGACATAGCGTGGGAGTTGAAGTCTTCTAGAACCAGCTAAGGTGCAATGTATATGGAAACAATATCAATAAATCTTTGTCTATGATTCGGATTTAACAAGCGACATTTTCTACACCGTACTTTATTTCTACAATGGGCTTGTTGTTTCAAACAACGGCAGTCCATGCCCCGCTGTACAAAAAGGCGAACAAATAGACGAGCCCCGTTCAAAAAAAAAACTTCCGAAGAACAAATCCGGCAAAAGGCTTGGAATGAAGCTGATGGAAAATAAGTTTTCTTTTACTCCTCGATTTTTGCTGAACGCAATTGTTTGCATGCCAGAATTTGCACTGACTGAAGCACAGGGATCACTCCTTACTTCGCAATTAAAGCCCTTCTCGGAGACTACACCATCAATCTCTACTTCCCGGGCGGGTACGTAGACAAAGTACTTTTTCGTACACGTTCGAGTGTTGTTTAGTTAGATCACGCGATATATCGATGATGTTAAATGGCTTGTCTTTAGTCAGGAAATAGACCAATAGATGTTTTCTTTCTTCGTTGAGGAAAATGGTTTTCACACAAATCTTTCTCCTCAGGGTGAAATATATCAAAATGAATCTTGCATTGGATTGCTAAACCCCACTAATTGTTTCGATTTCACCAGTTCTCATCAGCTTAAAATGAAGCTCCTCTTTCTTGCGGAACATTACGCATAACTAAAGATTTGCTCAGGAACACAATCAGAGTCTCCGTTTTTGGAACTAGCTTCAATCCGGTGCTAGCTTAGTCCTGTCACTAAGTTAGTGTCTGGTTCTGATGAGACGAAGTCGAAACCCAAATTCTATAACTAATTTAACAATTTGATTTTTTCTGAAATTGCACTACAAACAATCTTCTCGTGATTTTTCCTGCTATCAATTAAGCACGATTGCCAAATAATCTGCTGAATTCAATACTACGAAGGACGACGTTTACTTTGGCGAAGGTCATCCAACTCACATCTAGCATCATATACAGGCAGGTAGCGGCTGCCAAACAGAAAGCCGGCAAAATGTCCCAAAATTTGTCGCTACACTTTTTCAAACCATCCATCCAGTTCCACCGGCTTTCCGCTTGTGTCCCGGTTTTGGCGAACGGTGGTGAATTCCTGGCAAAAGGAAGCCAAAGTCGAACGAAATATTTTGCGAGGGTGATGAAGAGAAATTTATTTCATTGTTTTTGTCGGCCTTGCCAAAGCGAAGCGCTCTCTGGCTTACATTCTGGCACTGGGAAGGTGCAATGGTACGGGTAGTCGCCCTTCTGAGGGCGGTGAAGCGAGAACCGGGGGGCAGGTTTTGGGAATAAACCAAACATAACCTTAGACTGCCGCCAGGCGGTGGCGGCAGGGACTTGCTATAGTTACAGCAAGTGGATTGCAGTAAAACGGCTATCGTCGCGCGCAATCAAGCCAAGAGTTATGAATTGCGGAAAGTTTACGCTCCATTAACTTTCGGTATGACTAACAGTGTTGAATTCCGGTCGGGAGCGATTGGTTTGGGGGTCATTGACGGGGGGGGATGCAGTAGCTTTTTTTAAAGTGGTTCTTATAGTTTTACATGCCGATGGTGAGAGGATCCATGTATCGGATGCATTTGACGCATGAAATTCTGTTTTATAATTTTGATCTACACAAGCTAAAAACGATCACAAATACCAATACAAGAGATATAAAATAATTCACAATTGTTCGTAACACATTGAGCTTGAAATCAATGGAAAATTATCATATAATGTAAATATATTTCCTGCGACAACAGAATGCGGACCATATGATTCCCTAGAGTTCCTCCCATGTATAGACGATAGCTTTGCATTGCCTTTACTGTTTACTACTTCAGCGGCAGGATCCGGAAAGTTTGACGAGGGGAGGTAATATTGCACATGGTGGTATATCAATTCTACTTATTGCTATTGGCGACTGTTCTGCAACTTGAACAATCGAAAGATCGATGGATTTATTTGGATTATTGGGTTGTTTTGTCTCACTTGCTGAATTTTCAATCCAGGTGGTGACCGTTTTAGGCTTTCAGGATTGCACTGGTAGTCAAAAATTGAGTCCAGATAAATTAGTTAACATTCCCACCACCATGCCTCAGAAAAAGTCGGTGCGGTTTTTTCAAATCGCTATATCTCAGCAGTCGCTTGACCAATTTGGACAATTTTGGTATCAACGGATTTTTTGGACTCTTTAGATTACTTTGAAATATTGAATTTGAATTTGACTACAATTGATCTTTTTACGACAAAAACAGTTGGAGCAAGTACTACAAAAAATTGGAAATTTCCAATATTTGTGAAGAACTTAAAATCTAGCGCGATGACCTACGCATATTATTATGTTGAATTCTTTGGATTGATGTAGGCAGCCAATTTCTAGCAGATTGTTCATAATTTATAATGAAAGGAACTACAATATTTTCACAAAATTGCATACAATACAGAAAATGACAATTTTCGGAAATATTTCAAATTTCATAGCGATGGTACGCATAGAGCATTGTTCATAGTTTTTAATTCAATAAACTACAATATCTTCACAAAATCACGTATTTTACGGAACATTTCTTTATTTTCCATTGTAGCTTGAAATTTTCACAATGAATATCGCATTTTATGATGCTAAAATATTCTTATTTACGAAACAGACAAGTTTCCAGAACATTGTTTATAGTTTCTAATTCAATGAACTACAAAATCTTCACAAAATCACGTATTTTACCAAACTTTTTTTTCCATTGTAACTTGAAATTTATATTGTGAAAATTTCAAGTTACAATGGAAACTAAAGAAATGTTCTGTAAAATATGTGATTTTGTGAAGATATTGTAGTTCATTGAATTAAAAACTATAAACAATGTTCTAGAAACTTGTCTATTTCGTAAATGCGAATATTTTAGCATCATAAAATGAGATAATTATTGTGAAAATTTCAAGTTACAAGGGAAAATAAAGAAATGTTCTGTAAAATATGTGATTTTGTGAAGATATTGTAGTTCATTGAATTAAAAACTATAAACAATGTTCTTGAAACTTGTTTATTTCGTAAATGCGAATATTTTAGCATCATAAAATGAGATAATTATTGTGGAAATTTCAAGTTACAATCGAAACTAAAGAAATGTTCCGTAAAATACGTGATTTTGTGAAGATATTGTAGTTCATTGAATTAAAAACTATGAACAATGCTCTTGAAAATTGTCACTCGCATATATACGAACATTTCCACAGTATAATATATGCGTGTCATCGCTATGAAATTTGAAATATTTCCGAAAATTGTCATTTTCTGTATTGTATGCAATTTTGTGAAGATATTGTAGTTTCTTTCATAAGAAATTATGAACAATCTGCTAGAAATCGGTTGCCTACATCAATCCAAAGAATTTAACATAATAATATGCGTAGGTCATCGCGCTAGATTTTAAGTTCTTCACAAATATTGGAAATTTCCAATTTTTTGCAGTACTTGCTCCAACTATTTTTGTCGTAAAAAGATCAATTGTGGTCAAATTTAAATTCAAGCTATTTCAAAGTAATCTAATTTGAATTTCGAAACAGGAAAGCGGAACATTACGTAGGACTAGCGGCTTACTTAGAAACATGAATAGTGTTTTCGCTTTTTTGGAACTAGCATCAATCTGACGCTAGCTTAGTTCTGTCACTAAGTTAGTACCGGATTCTGATGAGACAAAGACGAAACGCAAATTTCATAACTAACATGCTCTTCACGGGTAAGGATGGTTTAAAACAAATTTTCCCTCGCTGAAGTGCGTATACGTTGTTTTGGTTTTAGCATCACATCCCAGGTGCCTTTTCAAGACGAGGTTGCCCCAACTAATCCGAGTGATCATTCTGGGGCAACGACACGACGAAAAGTCCGCCAGAATTCGCAACCTCGCGATCGTCAATGAAACTGATGATCGTTCAGGCACCCTGTAAGTTCCGATTACAGTTTTAGCAACATGAAAGTTCCCACAAGTTCTTCGTGGAACTCTTAGTAGGCTCTTCTAAGCAAGAAGTGCGCATAAGTAAGGAACCAAGCCCTAGATAGCTTCGTACAAGGTAAGTGATTTACTGTATTCGTCCACAGATCATTGTTTTGTGTATAATATCTTTTGAAGCAGTTTGATCATCCAAGTATATTTTATTGGGAAGCAGCTCGACGACAGCATTAAAGAGCTGTCGGCGATGCTCCAGTATCCAAACCGAAACGTAAGAGTGAATGCTGCAAAATTCTCCCGGAGCATATCGAAAGCATAGATATCGGCAAATTGCTGATAAAGTTGCGAGTCTGCGAAAGGTCGGTATAGTCTGACGCCATTAGATACGACGTTCGTTGTCGAAGTCGGCAAATCCAACCGAAGCGACAAAGATGTAAGTAACGGTGAAGTTTCGGAGGTACCGCCCAGTAGCTGCAGCCGCAACTATCGTCTTCTGCGCGGAGATCTATCGCTGATCGAATCAACAGCGATCAGTAAGCTGCTCGCGAAGTGATTTCACAGAACCTTGTTGTTGTCGGCATCTTTGAGCACGCGTTTGCTGTCTGCGAGTGATGAATCGTAGAGAGTCTGAAGCGTGCGCTGGGTTGTCTACCGAATGACGCACTTGAGACGGTCAGGAGTAGTGTTCAGAGAGCTTCGGAATCTGTTTCAAAACCCGGAGTAGCTGCTCAGAATCACTGAAAGCTGGTATCGCTTATCTAAAAGTTACTCGAAGGTCCCATTGCACCCAGAGTACCCTGAATTTTTCGTGAACGACCAATCTCCTTTGGAGGTGACATTCGAGAAATGTACCATCTGATCTAAATCAGAACCGAGGATAAGCAGGCGCTGCGACTTCCGAACGAATAGTGAGCAGAGAGATTTGCAGGACGGACGGTACTTTGATTCCACGTATTCAAGCCGCCTAACTGAATTCGTGGATAATTCGGATGCAGCAGATTCTGCGCAGAAATACCCTGTTGCTGTAGTGGACATCGTGAAGCGTCATTACGTGGAGGACTCCTACGGCAGCGTGGACACGATCGAAGAAGCGAGCCAGCGAGGATCAGAAAAGTGCGCGTCGAACTCTGCTAGATTCCTCAGTACATTCATACCAGGACAAGAACATTAAATAGAGCCAGTGTTAGACATCGTCAAGAATCCAATGGAGGACGTGTTTCGTTTTGCGACCGAATAAAAAGTAGTGTTCAGCGAGGTTGTCGAAATGGAAGAACACTCGACGTAAGGAACCGTTCTCTGCATTATGGCGAAGTTCGCTCCAACAGGACTTCTCGTTACGTTTACTGGAAAATGGCGAAGTTTAACTATTGACATCCTGTCGTTCAGTAAATGGTTACGGTGGATCTATATTCTCACGGACATACCTTCAAGTTATTTCGAGAATGCCTAGATTAGACGAGGGTGAAGAAATCCAGCTTCACATTTCTGTCAACGCATGTGAGACGGCATACGGATACGTGGCCCGGTACAACCGTGCGGGGTTGACTAGTGCGGAGTCGAGCGGACATTGCACCGTTAAAGTTGCATTCGGTTCCGCGTCTGGAACACCTCTCGGCGGCTCTTGCGGTAACACTGTCACGAACTTCACGATTAGGTAGAGTGAAGTTCTTGATCGATGCAAAACTAGTGCTGCCTTGAATTCGATCCGATCAAAGCCGTGACAAACAATTTGTCGGTTTTCGCATTAGCAAAATTTTCAGTTCGACGAAGCTGACAAACTGACGATGGGTTTCGATATCCTGAGATATACCCGAATAGCCCATGGGTACGTTGGCAAAAATTTGTATACGACAGTTCGGAAGAATGGACGAAGATTTTTTCAGGAGCGACATACCGCATCTCGAAACGAAAGGTTTGTTGTATACAACCTTGTATGAAAAAGTCGTTTCAACTTGGTTCCATAGTAGGACCCTAGGTTACACTACGGAGAAGTTCCGGGTTCATTTGTAGCTACACGGTGTCAAAGTGGTCCATGCTATCGCTTCTTGAAGTGAACGGTACAGTGCTGGTGAGGACGATGGCTTGCGTAATCCAGTTCACGCCGAACTATAGACGGCAGAGACGCCAATAGCAATGATTGAGCTAATCAGAGTTCTGAAACCGAGTACAGAGCGTGTGGCGCTACTGCAAAGCGGGTGCGAGAAGCCTGGACTGTGGTTGATGAGGTTCGACTCGAAGGGTCGAAGGTACTGGTCAGGAACAACGATCTCTCGGTGAGCTAACGATCGAGAAGTCCAGTCCGCCCTTCAAGGCGACTCCGTTGGTTAATGGAAATGGACTGATTCGAATAGAGGGCAGAGCCGACAAAGCAGAGTTGCTGTCATTCGATCTACGATCTACTGTCACACGGGTATGGAATCACGCAGTTGATCGTTCACCATTGGGACAGGAAGAGCGATCGGGATACCGTGCGAAGAACAAGCTATAGCAGTTCCGGAAAGTGTCGTCGCTTTGTGGCCTCGAGTTCCACGATTGACCCCACTACCAGTGCAACGGGTAACACCGAATCTTCGTCTCCTTAACTGTACGAATGTGGATTAATTGGGCCCTGTTGAAGTAACCGTTGGACGCCCAACCGAGAAGAGGTGGATTGTACTGTTCACCTACTAGATAACCCGTGCCGTGTAGTGTCAGGTGGCCACGGACTGACTAGGCTGTTGTACTTGATGACGATTCACGAGTTCATTAGTCTTCTAGGTTGGACTATGGAGTTTCCATCAGAAAATTGGACGAACATCCTTGGGGCACAGTGAGACGCCGTTAGGGAAACGATTGTACGGATCAGCTACGAGAACTAAATGGACGGTCAATCCCCCTTCGACATCTCATATGAGAGCTGCATGGGAGCGTCTAGTTCGATCGGTCAGAAAGCCGTTCGTGGCACTTGACGAGAGTTGGTTGTCGGACCAAATTCTACCGGCGATAGTTGTTGAGGTAGAGAAAATGATAAACCCTCGATTGCTAATGTACGCGTCTCTCAGAAGTCTGACGAAGCGGAGCCGCTCACTCCAAGCTACTTTTTGTGGGGACCTTCCCTGAATCATCCGTGAATCTTCCCCTGCATCACCCTGAGGTAGCGCTTCTAAACCCGTTCCAGCAGTTGGTCAGTGTGATGTTGGGAATGTTGAGAGTCCTTCACTGATCCAGCGGACCAAGTGGTGTGCGGTGAGTCAAGACAGTCTACGGTACTGTTGCTCTACGTAGTCGAAGGTAGTATCCGGTAGTACCGGATTCACGGAGTGCTAGAGGAGATCATCGTGTTCGGCGATGGACGGGCCCTGGGTCCGCACCGACGTTATAAGCGAACAACAACAAAACTGGTCGCGATGGAGTTGGGTAACTATGAAACGGTTGTGATATCCGGAACAGGGGTTCGGGCCGGGGAATGTTCTACTGTTGCATCCGTAAAAGTTTGCCAGAAGGGTGAATGTGTCGACGTTTCCTTGCAAAATGAGCGAAGTCAATTTGGTGGTTCGATTAGTTGCCAAAAGTGACAGCGGGCTCCCTTCAAGCCACGTTCATATTGCCACGTGTACTTGAGTGCTGCTTAAATGCCAAGAGACACTCTCAGGCCTTTATAACGAAACTTACCCAGTTCAACCCATGCCGGAACCGGTTCGGATTTCTGAATGGAGTCAGTATGGATTCCAACTCAAATGCAACAACCGATTCCGACTCAATAAGTTTCAGAATCAGGTGTTCCATTTGAGTTGGAATCCATACTGACTCCATTCAGAATTCCGAATCAAATTCCGAATGGTTTGACCGGGTAGAAGAGAAAATGATTTTCCTCTTTCGAAAATTTATAGACACATTAGAAGATGTTCCCAGAATGGGATGGTCAGATCATCGCTCTTTAGTGAGCAAGAGAGTGTAGAAATTAGTCGTGGCCGATGGCGTTGCCCACTTCATCATTTTTTCTTAGAGCGTGTTTTAAAAAAAATGCTTAAATTTTTTCCCGCATAACTTATACGCGAGTTATTGTACTCGTATTGTACAGAGTCGCTCCGCTGTAGGAAAACTTTTCATGATTCTCTTCGTATTTTCCACATCGTGCCTTGTTTTTGTAATAGGTAGCCCAATTTTTTACAAACGACGGCAGTTCATGTCCTGCGGCACCAAAAGGCGACCAGGTAGACGAGCCCCGTTCGAAATAATAAAGTTTGGAAGGGCGGATCCGGCGAAAGGTTCGAAATGAGGATAGGAAATACGTTGTTTTCTTATACTCTGACTGGAGCAACGCGTTCTTGAAGGTGCTAACCTCATACTTCGCAATTAAGGCCTCTGTCGGAGACTACACCATCGATCTCTACTTCTCGGGCGGGTATGTAGACAGGATAATTCTTCGTACACGGTTGAGTGTTGTTTAGCTAGATCACGCTTATATCGAGGATGTAAAATGGATTATCTTTGTTCTGGAAGTAGACCTTTCAGGAGCCGCGCTTGAATTAGATGGATACACTTTATACCGAAAGGGATACTTATCGGTATTATTTTTGCTTTTGGCGAAATATTCAAATCGACCTCCATTGAGCCTAAAGGGTCATCGGAGATACCTTCCTCTCAGCCAACACTACGATGCGGGCTTCAGTACCCACGAAAAGAAGGGTTTATCGGAGGGAATGGAAAAATAAATGCAACGAAATTTAAAAGAATGAAGTTATTGATACTTAGCAGTGGAACATTTGTAATATTAGTAATTGACAAACACCTTAGCCGGGAATTTTCATTTTCACTTAGACACGCCATGTCTGAACTTTCGTCACTACGGGTAGAAGTCACTCCGAATCTGACTACCCACCACTTTTGCCGAAATATTCAGCTAGACGAGTGAATAAAATAGAGCGTCGTTCTTCATTCACTCGACTACGTTTACTGCGAAAGGACGTAGTCACAATGGAGAGCTCGCAGCGAACTACAAAAGTTCACGAAAATATGCTGCCTACTACTACTTTTTCCAGCGCGCCTATGAAGATATGTTAAAACAATTTATGGAGCGGGTAGAACCAACTGACCGGATAAAAAAAACTACAACAGGGAAGAAACAGTTAGTTCTTCTCGTTCTTACTGTCATGATCTTTCTGTCACATGTGCCGTTTCATTTTTTTTCAGTACGACGTACGTTCCAGGCTCGAAATTTTGTCTTTAAAAGATTTGGGGGTTACTTTGGTCCAGCTCGCTTGCCGTTTAATCCATTTAAGCGTTGGGTAATATAAATGAAAATGCCAACCATAATAGGCATTAAAATGGCATCGGTGACTACCGTATCTGGCTTATAGCTACAGGGTTTTTCGGCTTTATATTAGCGCTTTACATACCCATGTACGGCCTGTTTTAATACCTGATTTTAGTAGTGCTCATTGGTATTTGCCAAGCTTGCATAAAGATAAAAAAAATATTTGCAAAGCTTGTATAGAGCCTATAAACATTTGAAAGCTGTTATATGGCGAATATAGTGCTTGCTTTAGTTGTTTCGTGCGTCATTGTGATGTGTTAGGGGCTTAGATGGTACTACCGCTAAAATTTAACGGGGAAAAATGTGATTTGTCATATATTATTAAGCATTTGAAATGTATCGCTGCGGACGTCTCACAGTGGAGCGGAAAGCTACTTTCGACGCTCAATTCCTCTAGCGCCCTTGGCATGTATCCTGGAAAATTAGTGTCTTCAGCCAAGTATCTTGGATGGAAAAAGAGCAGTATTTTGACAACTTTGGTTTTAATCTAGATCTAGTAAACACTGATCTAGATCAGTTTTATCTTTTGACAGGGATGTCCTACCAAAAAACTTTTTTCAACAAAACAGTTTCTTTCGATATCTTTACCAAAGATACTTATACTGTATAACCTATGTAGATGGCGCCACAGGATATTTATAAAAAAATCTTGGAAAAATTAACTTTAACGTTTTTTGTGAAAAAAATCTCTGGAAAAATAAAATAAAAAACTTGCAAAAAGCGATAAACTTTATCATGACATTTAAAGGGTGTTTTCATCATAAATATTGAAAAAATGTGACACCCAGATGGCGGCAACTGATTTTTTTTTTATTAACAGATTAAGGCCAAAGTGGCCTGTGCCGTATACAAAAGATTCCTCCATTCCACTCGGTCCATGGCCGCGCGTCGCCAGCCACGCAGTCTGCGAAGGGTCCGCAAATCGTCTTCCACCTGGTCGATCCATCGTGCTCGCTGCGCGCCACGTCTTCTTGTACTGGTCGGATTGCAGTTGAGAACCGTTTTCACCGGGCTATTGTCCGACATTCTGGCTACGTGCCCGGCCCACCGTAGTCGTCCGATTTTCGCGGTATGACAGATGGGCGGCTCCCCCAACAGCTGATGCAACTCATGGTTCATTCGCCGTCTCCATGTGCCGACTTCCATCTGCACTCCACGAGCATGGTCCAGGTCTCGTGCCCGTAGAGAACTACCGGTCTAATCAGCGTCTTGTAGATGGTCAACTTCGTACGACGGCGAACTCTGTTCGACCGAAGTGTCTTGCGGAGGCCAAAGTAAGCACGATTTCCCGCCACGATGCGTCTACGAATCTCTCTGCTGGTATCATTGTCGGCGGTCACCAGTGAGCCCAAGTACACGAACTCTTCAACCACCTCGATTTCGTCGCCACCGATGCAAACTCGAAGCGGGCGGTTCTTATTCTCTTCTCGTGAACCTCTTCCTATCATGTACTTTGTCTTCGACGTGTTGATGGCAAGTCCGACGCGCTTGGCTTCTCTTTTCAGTCTGATGTAGGCTTCCTCCATCTTCTCAAAGTTTCGTGCAATAATATCAACGTCATCGGCGAAGGCAAGTAGCTGAACGGACTTTGTGAAAATCGTACCACTCGTGTCGATCCCTGCTCTTCTTATTAAACCTTCCAGCGCGATGTTGAATAACAGACACGAGAGACCATCACCTTGCCGTAACCCTCTGCGTGATTCGAAGGGACTCGAGAGCGTCCCTGAGACACGTACTACGCACATCACCCGATCCATCGTTGCCTTCACTAATCGCGTCAGCTTGTCCGGGAATCCGTGCATAATCTGCCATAGCTGATCTCGATCGATTGTGTCGTATGCGGCTTTGAAGTCGATGAACAAATGATGTGTGGGCACATTGTACTCGCGGCATTTCTGCAGTACTTGACGAAGAGCGAACACCTGGTCCGTGGTAGATCGTTCGCTCATGAAACCCGCCTGGTACTGCCCCACGAACTCTCTTGCAATTGGTGATAGTCGACGGCATAGTATTTGGGAGAGTACCTTGTAGGCGGCGTTCAGCAGGGTGATTGCTCGGTAATTACAGCAATCCAGCTTGTCGCCCTTTTTGTAGATAGGACACACGACACCTTCCATCCACTCCTCCGGTAAAATCTCCTCCTCCCAAATCTTGGTAATCACCCAGTGCAGCGCTTTAGCCAGTGGCTTGCCACCGTGTTTTAGTAGCTCGCTTGGTATTTGGTCAACCCCAGCGGCTTTATTATTTTTGAGCCGGCTGATCTCCTCCTGGATTTCTTGGAGATCCGGAGCCGGTAGTGTAATGTCTTCCGCGCGTGCTCCCAGGTGCGTTACCGTGCCATCCTCGTTGTCTGCTGCATCGCCGTTCAGGTGTTCTTCGTAGTGCTGCCGCCACCTCTGGATCACCTCACACTGGTCCGTGAGAAGATTCCCGTTTGTATCTCTGCACATGTCGGCCTGTGGTACGTGGCCCCTGCGCGAGCGGTTCAACTTCTCGTAGAATTTCCGTGTGTCTTTAGCGCGGTACAGCTGCTCCATCGCTTCGCGATCTCGGTCTTCCTGCTGGCGCTTTTTGGTCCGGAAAACCGAGTTCTGCCTGTTCCGTGCCTGTTTATATCGCGCCTCGTTCGCCCTCGTGCGGTGTTGCAGCATTCTCGCCCATGCTGCATTCTTCTCTTCGACTAACTGCTCGCATTCGCCGTCGTACCAGTCGCTTCTTCGGTCCGGGCCCACCGTACCTAGTGCAGTGGCTGCGGTGCTACCTATGGCGGATCGGATATCTCTCCAGCCATCTTCAAGGGCAACTGCGCCTAACTGCTCTTCCGTTGGTAGTGCCACTTCCAACTGCTGCGCGTATTCTTGAGCCACTCTGCCATCTTGTAGCCGCTCGATGTTTAGCCGCGGCGTTCGGCTTCGACGAGAGCTATGCACTGTCGAAAGTTTTGAGCGCAAGCATACTGCAACCAGGTGGTGGTCCGAATCTATATTCGCACTGCGATAAGTGCGGACGTTTGTGATGTCCGAGAATCTACCGTCGATTAGAACGTGGTCGATTTGATTTTTTGTTACTTGGTCCGGTGATCTCCAGGTGACTTTGTGGATATCTTTGCGAGGGAAGAAGGTGCTTCGGATTACCATTCCACGGGAGGCTGCGAAGTTCACACATCGTTGGCCGTTGTCATTTGATACGGAATGCAGGCTGTTAGGCCCGATCACCGGTCTGTACATTGCCTCCCTTCCTACCTGTGCGTTCATGTCGCCGATGACAATTTTCACGTCTCGCAGAGGGCAACCGTCGTGTGTCTGCTCCAGCTGCATGTAGAACACTTCTTTCTCGTCGTCGGGTCTCCCTTCGTGTGGGCAGTGCACGTTGATGATGCTGTAGTTGAAGAAACGGCCTTTGATCCTCAACTTGCACATCCTTGCGTTGATCGGCTGCCACCCGATCACACGTTGGCACATCTTGCCAAGCACTATGAAGCCGGTTCCCAGCTCGTTGGTTGTACCACAGCTCTGGTAGAAGGTAGCCGCTCGATGCCCGCTTTTCCACACCTTCTGTCCCGTCCAGCAAAGTTCCTGCAGCGCCACGATATCGAAGTTGCGGGGATGTAGCTCGTCGTAGATTATCCTGTCACATCCTGCGAAGCCGAGCGATCTGCAGTTCCATGTTCCGAGTTTCCAATCGTGATCCTTTATTCGTCGCCTGGGTCGTTGCCGATTGTTCTGGGTCGTATTCTCTTCTGTATTGTTCGTTATATGAGTTTTTTAAGGGGCGGCTTATAGGGCCTACGCCAACCACCTGTCTCGCCGGTGGGCCGTCGTGCCAGGACTGCTTAAGGTCCCACCTGGACACCAGGACAGGTTTACACCTTCCGAAGAATGGTAACCCCCCCTTCCTTGCCAGCATACGACCAAAGTTCCCACCGGGGTTGGTTACCCGATCTTCACTCGTATCCCAGTCGACGCCACGAGGAGGCCAGAGCTAGGAGTTACTGGGCAGGAAGCTAAGGACCGCAAGTGGGGTCTATTTTATGCCTTCAGGTACAAGAGGCTTACGCACTGCCCAGTCATTGTCGAACTGAAATTTTATTTAGATCTTTAACTTTACAACCACGAGGAGAAAAAAGTTGGGTAAGGTGGGGCTTTTTATTTACAGACCATAAGGCTAAGTGAAAAAGATGTATTTCTACAATAAATCGCACTAGATACAGCGAGAAATTACTATATAAATAACCTAATAAATTTATTCTCAATCCGAAATATTATATTTGAATTCAAAAACAAGAAAATATTTTCGTATTTTTAGATTACTTATAAGTATTTAAGCAAACAAGGAACTGTTTCACGTGAATTATGTTTTTTTCCTTATATTATGTTTGTAGAAAAAACCCGCCATACGCCACGCTTTTCTCTTCGATATCTTCGCGAAGGTATCGACTGGTCACAAACGAAAATTTAGGTGCCGCTTCGTAGGCTATCATAAATTTTGTGGGACATACTCTTCCAAAATTTATGATGAAAACACCCTTTAAATGTTATGATAACATTTATCTGTCTTTGGAACATTGTTTATCAGTCTTTCCAAATGAACATTGTTGTATGCAATGTTCGCTCCGGTTCTGTGCTCATATTGAACCCACATTTTGTGTACGAACTCGAACACGCTCTTTCGTACCAAAACACATGCACATGTTCGTCTGCACAACCAAACACCATGTACGTACACGGTGTGCGTACGCCAGGCGAACACACAGGTTCGTGTTACAAGTTTTCTCTTTCTCACTCTTATCATCACTAGCGTTGACTGTTTTTGCCTTGTGCGAATCGTTTTCGTGTGCGCACCCGGTGTACGTACACGGATGTTTGAACTAGAGTTTGTACACCGTTCGCTTGGGTTCGATGTTAAAAGCGAACCTGTACATCGAAACGAAGCATGTTTGAGGTTGAACGTGTGCACGAATTTTTGTACACCAGGTACAAACTTGTCGATGTTCATGGGAAGTCTGTTTTTTATTATTATATATTTCTGAAGATTAAGGAATAAAAGTATTTTTGCAGATAATTTAAAAAAAAAGTGTTAAATTCCAGTATTGTTTTCAAATGTCAAAATAAGTTTCGGATAAACGCTGGCACCATCTGCCGGAGTATAGTTGTAACTCGATTAAATTTCATCACAGTGAGTCCGAATTCTGTCTGATTTCATGCATATCCGGTTTAAAGTGAATTTGAACCAAAATTTCGAGTGAAATTAGCCAAAATTTGAATTCAAACTGTAGCATGAAATGTTTTGCCCATCCGGGATCCCGCGAGGCGAAATTCAATCGAGTTACCACTATTCCCCGACAGATGGTGCTAGTGTACAGCCGGTGTTTATTTCGATTCCAGTTTGGAATCGTCCGGCCGAAAGATCGTTTTCGAAATGATTTTCGAACTAGATTTAAGTCAGAAAAATGCGGAAGCTTCAGAAAATAAACTGACAGACTACTTCTACTATTAATAGAGAACAAATGCAGTTCAGTAGCATGACAAGCAATTGCCGGTCGGAGCACGTGGACAGAGATAGCTAAACATAAAAGGGAAGAGGATGCTACTCGCCGGAGGCACTCTTTGATATAGGTATCACATATTTACAGTGTGCATCCTTGTCCAGGACCGGGAGCTAAAATCGATAAAAGATTTGCGTTAGTTTCTGGGACACGCTAGGAGTAACATCTAACATCAAAACAGTACGGTTTCATCGTAATGCTACTTATATGAAACTTCTCCTGTTGTCAGTTTTAAGGTCTAGTCCGATTCGTTTTTTTTCGAATTTATCCCTCATAATCCCATTTATCAAGTGTACGTTTCTAGTTGGAACCTAATCTCTCTCTCGATTGTTGATCGATCCTTGACAATCACAGCAGCCTTGTGGTTTGGGTCTCCCATTCGGTTTAAATGTTCCGTCCGGTGGCCGGCAACAGGAGGAGGTTAGTGCTGACGATGTTTTATTTTTCAGTAGCGCTTCACAAGTCAGCAGGAGGCATCATCATCGTCTTCGTCGTCGTCGTCACACAAAACGTCGACGACGAAGAAAGAAAAATGATTCTGTAATATTTGCACAGCACTGTTCTCTTTTTATGGCCTTTGGCGATTCCCTCTATCGAATTGTGTTTGTGTAAGCGAAGAAACTTCTTCGCTGTCAGGCTTTGCCCGTGGCACGCAAGGCACTGGAAAATCTCGGTCTAGGGTGGCCATGATTGCGACTGTTGCCATTTGAAATTTACATGACTGTTTTTGTTGATTTTTCGGCGCAGTTAACCTCACTTTTTTGACAGTTCACCAGTACATCCCGGTCAAACCATTCGGAATTTGATTCGGAATCCTGAATGGAGTCAGTATGGATTCCAAATCAAATGCAACAACCGATTCTGAGTCGGAATCGGTTGTTGCATTTGATTTGGAATCCATAATGACTCCATTCAGAAATCCGAACCGGTTCCTCAGTTAAGCTCAGCCGGAAATGAACCGGAATTCTGGCTGGTTCCAGTTCGTATTCCGGCTCCAGTGACACAACCGATTCTAACCGGAACTGGAACCAGCCAGAATTCCGGTTCATTTCCGGCTGAGCTTAACTAGGTTATGGGAGCCTCCGTGATGCCAGTTTACATTCATGGTTGCTAGTTTTACTGTTTTTCTCCTCGCAAGTCTGTTATATAAAGCGTCTGTATTCTTCTAACGTTTCTTCACTGGATGAAAATCGGTTTTCGAACCGGTTCAATAAGCGAAGTTAGCCCGAGAAGCTCATAAAATTGTTTCAAAATCGTTCAAAACGGACGTCTGTTGAACGGTTATTTGGGCGTTGAACAACGTAGGTCCAACGAACGTCCTTCATTGGACGATTTTGAAACAAATCGTTTTCATCTAAGTGAATAAATTGGACGTTAGTCCATGTAAACAGTAAGAACGAACTGTCAAATATGAACACTAGAGTTCATTTGTGACGTTCCCGTATTAGTATGTATTTGAGGTTATATTTCGGCTTTCAGGCTGGAGAAAATGTCAATCAATGGTCTATATACTTTTTATCCGACGTTTCGGCGACACGTATTGCGCCTTCTTCAAGGAATTATTTCCTAGAAAAAGACGCAATATATGTCACCAAAACGTCGGATAAAAAGTATATAGACCATTGATTAACATTTTTTCCAGCCTGAATGCCGAAATATAACCTCAAACTCTACCAACAGTGGAAAATCTTCCAAAAAAAAACTAAAGTATGTAAGTAGCCACCCTAAGCATCACCGAGCCATTCAACCAGTGCAGCAAGCAGAAGAGTGAAGCGAAAGCAATGGTTGCAGCAAAAATATACCTTGAACTTTATCGTTCTGTTTGTGTTTGGGTTGCATCCTTCGCTTCTTACATGTGCACCGAACTTTTTTACATCCCCATCTCTGGCCTGGCTCTGCTGAATTGCAAACAGGTTGGTTTTCAAAGCAGGGATGACTGTGGCGAAAAAAAAAATGAAAAGGAATCGTTGGAGGAATTTAACTTACTTCCAAGGCTCACTCCGGCATCTACGTCCTTTGGTGGTGGTGCTGCTGCTGCCTTGCGGGATCGGTGTGCTTTCAATGCACCAGGGCTTTAGGGGGCTCTATTTCAGTCGAAGCTGTTTTTTTCTCTCGCTCTCTCTCTCTCTCTCTCTCTCTACCATCGCACTTTCGCTGCCAATTGACATAGATTCCGCCCCGGCTTTGTTGTAGAACCGTGGACGGCTTTATTTAAATGTGTTTTCCTCGGTGGATTGTTTTTGCGTCACTTCTGTTTTTCCGCTCGCAGCACCACCGGGTCGCTTTTGTGCTTCCGTCTACGAGTTGGGTTCCTTTTTTGTGTTTGGAAGATGTTTAATCTTTTACATCAATTATCGTGTCAACGAATCTTATGTTTGTTTGTTTATGGGTCTGTCCCGTAATTATATTTTCTCGTATTGATTTCGTTTCAGGTAATTTCAAACAACGTCGGAAGGACCATTCCCCGTAAGTTATTAACCAGTTCAGAAAATGTATGGGTTTCATTGGTTCACCTCTGGAAGAAATGTTCCCGGTAGGTTCGAGTCCGTTTTCACTGATTAATTTTCTATAAAAAAAACTTCTGATATGTCAAGCAATTTGCAGCTGCGATCTGTAAATTCGGGTGTTTATTTCAATCAATCAATCAGAAGGAAAAAAACAAAATTATAACAGTTGCTTTGCTAACAAAATCTGTTATAAAGCAGAGACCGTTGGTTGTTAAAATAACAAAATTCTTGCTGAAAGTGTTCTATTCTAGACATAAAATAGTATAAATGAAACAACAAGTTAAAACATTTCAATTTTATTTCCAAGGCAGACCCTCAAAATTAATAGTAAAAAGCAAATAAGCTTACTGGCTTAGCTGTTCGTTTTATGTTCATATCAATTATTTCCTCCGTAGTAAGCTATAACACGAGCCTTTGGGCGACCGCATTCATCCGACAGAGCTGGGCAATTTCCGCAGTCGATACAATGCCAATTAGCCGCTCTTAAAAGTGGAGGGAAATTGAAATGAGGATTGTTCGAATTCAATAAAAGCATTAATACCTATTACGTATTGTACCTTCTCGTGTTTGACTGTCGCTCGTTTCGCCTAAATTCCAGCATTCGTTTGGATCACGTCCGGGACATTACGCACCCATGTTTCTATACATGTACATGAAACAAAGATGTTTTTATGATCTGTTGCTGACAATGGTTTTCACAAATTATTTGTGCCAGTTGATAAGAAAATCGGTTGCACCCAGTCATACATCGAGTAATGATCGGTGACCAGATCTTTCAATTCTTTATATACCCCTTAATTTCAGTATCTTCCTCTGTAGTCTTAAAGTTTTCACTTTGCGGCGGGGTCCAGGCCCGTATATCTGATAGTGAAATGGAACAAGATTCGTTATCGAACATTCTGACTTCCGTTCAAAATCATAGATATTGAACTCGGTCGGACCATATACGATCTTCTTTCGGGTCGAAAATAATCCCCTAGATATTCTAAAGATTTCGAAAGAACTGACGCAGAAGTATTTATTCGAAATAGATATCTCGCGGAATAGAAAGTACGCTTAGATAACTGCAGAATTGTCTAAAGCAACCAGCTATTGGCGACAACTCTTATTTGGTGCTTCACCGCGTCTACATGCCTGTTCAGAGAGTTGAGATCGACGGTGTGGTCACTGATTTGAGTTGGACCTAAATCACAAAATGAACCCAACTGCTGGTAAATGAAAATCTCTTAACTTCACTGTTTCAGTTTTTTTTCCGAAACCGTAGCGCCAGAGAGCCTCAACATAGACGAATTTGCGGCAGATATAAGAACTGACACACGTTTGGCAAAGTTTACCCTTCCAACCGGTTTCACCGAATCTCCCCTCCCCTTCTTCCAAAACTAGTTCACAAACTAGTTCACATTGAGCGCGTCCAGCCAGGAAAACACTTGAAACTTTCGCGTGAACTTCATGAAAAGAGTAGCGAAATCCCACACTTTATGCTGCTGCTGCTACAGCTAGCAACCCAACTCTCAATTTTTCGATGTGGCAAATTTTCCATCCGCCATCCTCCGGATGGCATGGAAGGAGTAGGAGGGTGGTAAATTATTAAATGCAATTTGTTACACTGGAGCAAGCAAAATTATCTTCCTCTTGCTACCCCGCGTGAACCAACACGCGGAGAAATAAGTTGGTTTGGGACTTGAAGAAGCCGGGAAGTCAAGTGTAAAGATTCGCGATCTTTTGCCGATGCGTCGAGAGCTAACTTCAAGCAGCAAGCAAGTCGATTTAAGGAACGAAAAGAAAGGCAAGAGAAAAAAAAGAGCGCGGTGATTATCACCAATTAAGCTATTGTTTATGATTATGCCTTGATGGAGGTGGTAGTGGTGGTTGGACGGGTTCCGTTTCACCTTCGCCTTCGAAGAGTGCGCTGTTGGCTGGCATGGCATGCAACACGGGGATTTTGAGCTTAAACGTTGTTGAGCGGCAAAAAAACTTTCTCTTCCACCAACTTGGTAAACAATGTTGTAATCGTAATAATAATAATAATAATAATAGTCATATTAATTCTGTTAGAAGTTGTTGGCGTGTTCCATCGTGTGTTCGAGCAAGTACCTGCGCTTCCTTGCCGGTGTCGGTGCCGGATCAGAGGAAGGGGAGCTACGTTTAAATTGTCGATGCTCATGGCAACTATGTAGTTTGCAGCCCCTTAAATTAATTGATTACGGTTTTCGAGTGTATAACGAAGTTGTTAAGCTCAAGTGAATCAATTTGGTTGGGGAAGATTTTTTGTTGTGGAGTTATGAAGAATGGGGTTGCGTGGGAAGTGACAGCACTGCCGAATCACCCGGGCGTCTCCCACATTATAATGGCAGATGGCCAGTTAATGTGAGGCGAGATACCCCACTTGTCAACACCAATTGCCTCAATGCATGCAGGCCATCAGTGACGGGCGAACGAAATGCAGATTCAGATGCAACTACCAGGCGGGTGGCTGCGTTTTTCTGCATCCCGCCTCCCATAGAGTAATAAATAATTTAACGTTGTTTTAAATCGATGGAGCGTGTATACGCTATCTGTAAACGTCAAAATTTGACGTTTGGAGACAGCGCATACTCGTTTCATCGATTTAGAATTGTTATTATTTACGACAAAAACTGACAAAAGTTATCAAACTTTTGTATTTCTGAATGTTGTAGTGCGAATTTCTGCATAATTTATTCTGTTTTGGATTTTCTAACTGATCATTTTTCAACTTTCAAATTATTGAATTGTGTGATTTCTCAGTTGTGCTTAATAATACTGCTAACAGTGATACAATGCTCTGCGAAGTGAGCATACCTGAGGCCAGGTTTTCGCCAAACCAGGTGTTTGTAAACCATCCGTCGAAAGTGCAAGCAAATCTGTGACCTACTCGTTTAATTTACTTAAACATGTTAGCTAGGGTTGGTTTAAGCCGACTAAGCGGCAGCGAAAAAACCGATGTAACGCGTCCACGTTATGCGTAAATGATATAGTTAGGCACAATCATAATGCGTTTTTTGGATAGCAAGTTACTGCAGATAAAATCACTGCCGCTCAGTCGGTTTATAACTAGCTAAAGCCTCTACCCAGTCAAACCATTCGCAATTTGATTTGGAATCCCGAATGAATTCATTGTGGATTCCAGCTCAAATCCAACAACCTCTCAAGTGTTCTGGAACTCAAACACAGACTTACAGACATATTGCTATGAGGAAATTCCTCCAAAAAATATCAAATACCACCTCCACCTTTCATGTACCATTCAAAACACTCATTTGTTAGTGGGTTATCCCTCAGGATTGGGAACAATTTTTCACTAGTGGTCTATTCCCTTCATACTTTTGCATATATCAGTGGCACCATCCTCACTAATACGACCACAGTTCCAACTAAAAATATATTTGAAATGGTCGTTAACGCGGGCGAATTAATATCACAGACTAACAGACATAACACTCGAAAACAATGCTTCGCCCGCTTTAACGGTCATTTTAAATATATTTGTAGTTGGGACTGTGGCCACATTTGAAATTATGGCGCCACTGACATATGAACTAGCATGGGGGATAGACCACTAGTGAAAAATTGTTCGCAAACCTGAGGGGTAACCCACCAGTAAATGAGTGTTTGGGACTGTGAATAAAAGGTGGAGCTAGTGTTCTGGGAAAATTGTCGGATCGATGTTTTTTGAGGGAATTCCCTCATAGTGTTATGTCTGTTAGTCTGTGGTAATATTTCCGAGTGTTATTTATGTCTGTTAGCCTGTGACTCAAATACACAAAAATTCAAAACATTGAATGTTAAAAAATTTCACGATTTTCAAACTAAAAAAGTAAAATTATAAGCTCCAGAAATTCTGTGATTCTGAAATCTAAGAATTAAATGCTAAAAATTATGAACATGGAAAATTTAAAATTTTAAAGAGTAAGACTCAAAAATTCAAGATTATGATTCAAAAATTCAAAAACTACAAAATTCAAGCATCCAAGAACGAAATAATAATAAATTCAAATATCCAAGAATACGAAAATACAAATAAAAATATTACAACAATAATACTAAAATACGGAATACGAAAAAAACAAAAATAATTCAAAACCGCAAGAACACCAAAATACTGTAATATAAAAGTAATAAACTAAAAAATAAAGAAATTTCAAGATTGGAGAGAATAAAAATACAGAACAATATTTACAGAAATACTGAATACAATACGAAACACATAAAAATATAACAATGCAAAACTACGAGTGTTCAAAATCAGAAAAACAACGATCGCGAAATAAAAAAAATGCAAAAATACGCATATATAAAAATTAAAACCCAAAAGAATTAAAATATTCAAAAATGCAAAAATTCAAAAACAAAAAATTGCAAAAATAAAAATGTTAAAATATAAAAATATGAATACATAAAAATATAAAAATATAAAAATATGAAAATATAAAAATATGAAAATATAAAAATATAAAAATATAAAAATATAAAAATATAAAAATATAAAAAAATAAAAATATAAAAATATAAAAATATAAAAATATAAAAATATAAAAATATAAAAATATAAAAATATAAAAATATAAAAATATAAAAATATAAAAATATAAAAATATAAAAATATAAAAATATAAAAATATAAAAATATAAAAATATAAAAATATAAAAATATAAAAATATAAAAATATAAAAATATAAAAATATAAAAATATAAAAATATAAAAATATAAAAATATAAAAATATAAAAATATAAAAATATAAAAATATAAAAATATAAAAATATAAAAATATAAAAATATAAAAATATTTAAATATTGAAATATTAAAATATCAAAATATAAAAAAGCGAAAATATAAGAATACAAGCTCACAAAAATACAATATACAAAAATACAAATTTCAAAAAAATACCAAAATTCAAAGATTCCAAAATTCAAAAGATAAAAAATTGTAAAATTCACGGATCCAAGATCCAAACATTCAAAAACTGAAAAATAATGCTCAATCAGGAATTCATGAAATTATGAATTCAAAAATTTAATGGCTAACAAATTTAAAAATTCCAGTCTTCAAAAATTCAAAAACTTAATAATTTAGGAACTCGAAAATTACAAAATCACACAAACGTCAGAGAATCGAAAATTTTAATAATCACCAATGCAAAAGTTTGAAATTTCATATATTCAAGGATTCGGAAATTCCCAAATTCGAAATATGAAATTTCAGCAATGCAAAACTGCAAAAATGCACAAATACGAAAAGAGAACAAGAAAACAAAATTTGAACATACAAAAATACTAAATTCAGAAATACAAAAATATCAAAGCACACAAATACAAAATTACAAAAATATAAAAATAAATTGCAGGAAGCAAAAATTCAGAGATTCGAAAATTCAAAAGGTAAAAATTCAAGAATTCAAGGGTCCGAAGATTGAAAAATTAAAACGAATAAAAATTTATAAATTCAAGGACTCAAAAATAAAAATTTTGTTTCTGAAAATCAGGAAGTCAAAAATTTATAGGCTCAAAAATTTTAAAATTTCAAAATTCAAAAACTCAAAAGTTAGAAAATTCCAAAAAATCTGAAAATAAAATATTCATATATGCATATATTAAAATATGCAATCGAAAATTTCAACAATTCAAGAATTCAGAAATCCGAATATTCTCAAATTCTAAAATTCAATATTTGAAATTTCAGAACTTCAAAACGACAAAAACATCAAGAAACAGGAACAAAAAATGCGAGAACTGTAAAATACAACAGTACATTATTACAAAATAACTACAAAAGTAAACTATTTCTATATATTAAATATTTATCAATTTTTAAATATTTGACTATTATTTTAAATTCTCGAAATTTTTATATTTTTGATTTTAAAATTTTATAAATATCATGATTTAATATTTATAAATCTTGAACTTTCAAATTAGTAAATTTTCATGCTATGTTCTTTAATTTCCAAATTTTTAATTTTGAAGTTCCCAGATTTCTAAATTTTTGAATCGCTGAATTTTTATATATTTCTAGATGTTTAAAGCTTTGAAGTTTTGAATCTTTGACTCATAATTTTTTTATCTCAATGTGTTAGAAGTTTTAAAATTTTAGATTCTAAAATCTTCATATTGTTGAATATTAATGTTTTTAAAGTTTTTGAATTTGATGATTTTGGATTAAAAAAATAAAAATTAAAGAAGGTAATGAAATTTTTTTTTTAATTCCTTTATTTTTAAATTTTTAAATCTTGAATTTTTAAAATGTTAACATTTTTAAATTTTAAAATGAATAAAATATTAAATGTTAATGTTTATAATATAGTTTTTTATTCTTTAAATTTTTTAAACATTTTATTTTCATTTTTGTGAATTTTTAGAATTTTAAAATTTTTTAGCATTTAAATTCTTGAAATTCAAATCTTTAAATATTAAAATCCTAAGATTTTCAAATTTAAAATCTAAAATTCTTGTTTTTATGTTTTGTGGGTTTTGAAATTTAAAAATGTCAAAACCAAAGATTTCAAAACATAAAATACGTTATTTAAAAATCATTAAATTTTGACATGCAAAGATTTTTATATTTTAATATACTATATTTTTTAATTTTCAAATTTTTATATCTTAAAAACCAAAAATATTTAAGTTGTCATATGTATAATTTCCTAAATTTTATAATTCTAAGCTTCGAAAACTATTTTCAAATTTTTAAATTCTTGAACTTTTAACAAAAATTAAAAGATTTCAAAAAATCAAAATATTAAATCAAAATTTCAACAATACAAGAATTCAAAAATTCATAAATTCAAACACTCCTATTTTCTAAAAATTTCATATTTAAAATTTTAGAACTTCAAAATTACAAAGAGACAAAAAGAAAAAAAAATTAAAAATTGAGAAAACAAAAGAACAATAATACAAAATAAATACAAATAGACTATTTTCAATTGTTCAAATTCATAGTTCTTAAAATATTTGAAGATTTAAGTTTTTAAATTCTCAAAATTTTTATTCTCTAATTTTTTTAAACTTTTTCTAATTTTTTTAAACTTTGTAATTCAAGAATTAACACTTTAAAATTTGTTAATTTTTAAGCCATTTTTGCAAGTTTTTAAATTTCAAGGCTTCTAAATTTTTGAATAGTTGAATTTTCATATTTATCGATTAAAGCATTAAATTGTTGTAATGTTTAAATTGCAAAATTTTAGAACGGTTTTTAGATTATTAAATATCAAGATTTTTAAGTTTTTATTATCAAATTTTTAAGTTTTTTAATTTTTAATTCCTATTTTGTTAAATTTTTAAATTTTCAAAAAATTATAATTTTTAGATCTTGAAATTTTTATATTTTTTCTTTTAAATTTTTAAATCTATAAATGTTTAATTCTCTAAATTTTTGTATTTTTTATATTCCGAATTTCTAAATCTAAATTTTTAATCTAATTTTTTAAATCTCCAGATTTTTAAAATTTTTGGTTTTAAATTCTTAAAATTTCAAAAATTTTAATTTTTAGATTTTAAAATTAACCAAACTTTTTGAAAATCTTTGGTTTCTTAAATCTTTAAATTTTTGAATTTTCAAATTTTCAAAAATTTTATATCCTTAAATTATGAAATTTTTAATACTTTAAATTCTTATATATTCAAATTTTTATATTTTTAAATCTTTTGATTTTTATATTTTTAAATTCTTAAATGTTTACATCCTCAAATTTTTGCATGTTTAAATTTGTAATTCTTGAACTTTAAAATTTGTAGATTTTTCAATTTTTGAATTTCAAAATTTTTTAATGTTCAAATTTTTACATTTTTATCGTACTAATTTTTAAATCTTTAAATTTTTAAATTTTTACATTTTTATTTTTTTTTTATTTTTAATATTTTAAATCATCAAATTTCTAAATCTACATTTTTATCGTACTAATTTTTAAATCTTTAAATCTTTAAATTTTTACATTTTTAAATTTTTTTATTTTTAATATTTTAAATCATCAAATTTCTAAATCTTCAAATTTTTAAACTTTCATTGCTTTAAAATTTTGAATTTTTAAATCTTAGATCTTTCAATTTTTGAATTTTTAAATCCTTGAATTTTAAATTTTTTGTATTTAAATTTTCAGATTCTTAAATTTTTAAATTTTCTTATTCTTTAAATTTTTAATTTTTTCAATTGATAAAATTGTCATATTTTTGAATTTTCAGATTCTTAAATTTTTAAATCACTTATTTTTAAATTTTTATGTTTTTAAATTTTAAAATCCTTGAACCTTTGAATTTTTAAATTTTTTAATTTCTTGGAATTTTTAAATTGTTGATTTTTTTGAATTTCTAAAATTTTTAAATTCTAGGTCATGAAATTCTTGATTTTTCAAGTTCATATATGTTTAAATTTTTCTCTTCAAATTCCTTAATTGTTAAATTCTAGGCCTCTAAAAATTTTAAATTTTGGAATCTTTAAATGATTAAAATTTCAGATGCTCTTCAATTTTGAAATTTTTTAATGTCAAAATTCTGCATTTTTGAATTTG
Organism: Topomyia yanbarensis; assembly: GCF_030247195.1. NCBI lineage: Eukaryota > Metazoa > Arthropoda > Insecta > Diptera > Culicidae > Topomyia > Topomyia yanbarensis. The sequence goes on from NC_080670.1 coordinate 191,188,667, forward strand.
TGCATTTATAAATATTCAGGATTTTTAATTTCTATTGTTTAAATTTTTGAAATATAAATCTTAGATTTTTAAATCGAATAATTTTAAAATTCATGAATTTTTGAAATTTTTAATCATAAAGTTTAAAATTCATAGATTGTTAAATCTGTCAATTTCAGAATTTTTATATTCAAGAATATAAAAGTTTTTAAGTTATTTGCTGAAAATGTTGAGTTTTTAAATTTTACAATTTTCACATTTTGAAATTCTTAAATCTTTAAATCATCAAATTGACGATTTCATAAATTTTTGAATTTGTGGATTTTTATGTTTTTCAATTTCAACCTTTTTTTTATTAAATTTATAAACCTTTAAATTCCTAACTTTGTAAATTTCCAAATCTCTAAATTTTCAAGATTTTTAAATATGGAATTTTTAAAATCAATATTTTTTTAAATATTTACATTATAGAGTAATTTTTTTTTAAATCTGTATACTTTTAAATGTATGAGTTTTTTATACCATACATTTTTGAATTTTTTTTAATTATCTGGCTATTGAAGTTCTCAAATTTTTCAATTTTTAAATTTTCAGCACGTGGAATTTGAAAGTTTTTTAAAGTTTGGATTTAAACATTTTAAAAATTATGTTGTAAAATTTTAAGTTTATAAATTTTCAAATGCTTGAATTTTTTTATTTTTAAAGTTGTTAACCCTTGAATGGCATTTTTCCTTGGTACTCGTTTTTCGGGTTGGATACGATGTATACCTCTCGTTGAGGCTTTATATCACAAAGCTCGGTATGTTGCCAAATGGCAACAGTATGTATTTAAGGGTCAAATTTTTAATCCTTAATTTTTTTCCAGGTCCTAAAATTTCCATATTTTTATTTTTTTAAATATTTACAATTTCCATATTTTTGAGTTCTTTAATGTTTAAATGCATAACTTTTGCAGTGCAAATCTTTTAAATTCTTGAAATTAGATTTTTTCATTTCTAAATGTTAACAATTTTATATTCTCAAATTTCAGAAATTTTTAAATTTCTATATTTTAAATTTTCAAATGTTTAAATGCATAAATTTTAAAATTTTGGCTTTTTCAATTCTTTAATTTTTAAGTTTTTTCATTTTTAAATGCTGGAAATTTTAAAATTTTAAATTCTTATATATTTTCAAATTTTTTAATATTTGCGTTTTCAAATTTTTAGGTTTGAGATTTTCAAATGGTAGAATTTTCCATTCCTTTAATTTTTTTAATAAGTAAATTTTTGAATTTTTTCTTGTTATGTGTTTTGAAATTTTTGAATTTCTGATTATGATATTTCAAAGAATATTTTCTTATTTTTTATATATTTTTTGTTGTATAGCTTCAATGACATTTCCAGAAGCATATCGAAATCTTGTTGTGTGAGCATAGATGTTCTTAATAAATAGATTTCTGCAACCTGTAATTATTTTGACAAGTACGTGCGTGTTTCGAGCCACCAAAAATTACATCCATTATTTTTCTGCTTAGCGTCGGTAGCGCCATCTGAATATGACTGGCCGATTTACTGCTTTGGATGATCGATGGTAGAGGAGCTATTCGCCGAAATGTCACAAATTAACCTTTTCATGTCCAACTTTTTGCCTTTCTCATATAGAAAGGTTATGCAATCACTCTGAAAAACGTCAACCTAATCCCGGCCCGGAGGGCCGAGTGTCATATCCCATTCGACTCAGTTCGTCGAGATCGGAAAAAGTCTGTATGTGTGTGTGTATGTGTGTATGTATGTGTGTGTGTATGTGTGTGTGTGTATGTGTGTGTGTGTGTATGTATGTGCGTATGTGTCAAATAATGTCACTCATTTTTCTCAGAGATGGCTGGACCGATTTGCCCAAACTTAGTCTCAAATGAAAGGTGCAACCTTCCCATCGGCTGCTATTGAATTTTGGATCGATCGGAATTCTCGTTCCGGAATTACGGGTTTCAGAGTGCGGCCACACAGAAATTTCTCATAAAAACTATAGGAAAAATTAAAAATAGAATTTTTATTTTTGATGCTAAATGTATTCAAGGTGCATAAAACGTCGAGATTTGATGCAAACACGAAAAAAAATTGACGAAGATTCACTTTTTTGGATTTTGCACATTTTTGCCTTTCTCATATGGAAAGGTTATGCAATCACTCTGAAAAACGTCAACCTAATCCCGGCCCGGAGGGCCGAGTGTCATATCCCATTCGACTCAGTTCGTCGAGATCGGAAAAAGTCTGTATGTGTGTGTGTATGTGTGTATGTATGTGTGTGTGTATGTGTGTGTGTGTATGTGTGTGTGTGTGTATGTATGTGCGTATGTGTCAAATAATGTCACTCATTTTTCTCAGAGATGGCTGGACCGATTTGCCCAAACTTAGTCTCAAATGAAAGGTGCAACCTTCCCATCGGCTGCTATTGAATTTTGGATCGATCGGAATTCTCGTTCCGGAATTACGGGTTTCAGAGTGCGGCCACACAGAAATTTCTCATAAAAACTATAGGAAAAATTAAAAATAGAATTTTTATTTTTGATGCTAAATGTATTCAAGGTGCATAAAACGTCGAGATTTGATGCAAACACGAAAAAAAATTGACGAAGATTCACTTTTTTGGATTTTGCACATTTTTGCCTTTCTCATATAGAAAGGTTATGCAATCACTTTGAAAAACGTCAACCTAATCCCGGCCAAATTTTTTTTTCGACTCGCATAAGGTTTCTGGATTTTAACAGGGGCGTAGTTGATGGTTTACGGAGAGGGGTTACACCCCCCTCTACTGTTCACTCCCCTCCTTTAAAAATCTCCTTAAATCACCCCTCAGACCACCACCTCATACCCCTCCCTTTCAACCCAATTATCTTTAAACCACCACTATATTACAAAGCATACCAATTTAAGCTGGGGAGTCGTTCGTTCATGGGACTTTCGCCCTCCTCACATACCCATCCCCGCATGACAAAATGAGTTAGCAAGCAGATAACATTGATCTAATGCTGATTAGGCTAATGGAGTATGATATTTTTTTGTTTCAAGTGTTTCACCGTCGACACGTAGCTCATCAAGTTCGTGGCTGGCATGCCATTGTGTAAAGGTGCAAAGTGTACTAAGAATGTAATGGACATTTCCACAATTATGTTGAACATAAAAAGCCTCCGTGCCATAGTTTAGAGAAATGAGAAAGGCACAATTGCACCGCTAGGTGGATTAAAACAGGTTTTTTTCTAGCACATAGGGTAAAGTGCCTATTTTCACCATACTAAGCAGGGTGCCTCACTAATTCATTAATTTCTCGGCCTACAATCAATGGAATGCGAAAAAAATGACATCAACAGCTTTGCTTCGTTGTTAAGAACCAATATAATAACACGATTGCGCTTAAAACAGTGAAATTCTCGTGTTTGAGCGCAACGAAAATTCGAATCGAGTGCCCCTATTTTTGCGCTACCATTTGACTCAATGCGTTGAACAAAGATGGCAGACACTGCTCTAACCAACGGCTTCAAATGGGTAGGGTGATAATAGAAACATGGCGAAAATGGGCTCAACACCCTACCTGATTCCACAACTATTTTTCCTTAAGTGGAAGTGGATTGTTAGGGTCGAAAAACACGAAAATCCGGTTTTGATTAAGATAGGTGCTTTCCTAACAGTGACAGAAGCTGCTTAAAATTTATCTTTCGATGTTCAATACAGTTTGCTTAGAATATTTACAACAGTCCGAATACGTGAAAAAGATAGTCAAGGACAGTCTAAATGAAGAGGTTTTATCACTTTTCAATAACATTGCAAGATAATGAAGATTGTGGCTGTAGCAGTAGAAACTGATTCTTTTGATTTCTCTTTACATTCCACGGTAGAGTGGACATCAAAAAGTTGTTAGTAAACCCAAAACTCTGCCATCTTTTGGCAACTGTTTGCACTGAAGGACTGATCTTCTTCGAAAGCTACATAACTATCCCGGAACGGCCAACTAACTGAGCTGATATCAGCTCTGCTGTCGCTAGTTTCGACCAATTCGTTTAGTGACGCGGCGTCTGAAAACTATTTTTCCCGCGGGTAAAGTTGAAATCGCATACTCGAAACCCAAAAAAAAAAAATCTATTTGGAAATTTGTAACGCTGAAGGAAGCCGCTTCTTTGGGGCCAAATTTGATGGAGCAAAGCAGGTTCCGCGCCGACACATCTGCCGCTGTTTATAGAAACTGGTTGGCAACTGGCCAAAATATACATTTATTAGTTCTACTATATTACCAGTCAGTGTGTGACCACGTCGCCCTTCTCGACCGTATCTCGAGGAGGATGACGTCCCAAGATGGATCCAGAAGGAGCGTTTTTTTACAATAACTGCCCAAAAAATGGAAGCTCCACCGTAGCCAGCCAGTAGCGCAGCTCAGCAGCCATTATCAAGTTACGGAATTTCGTTTGGTTTTACGGCAAAATAACCGGAGCCCGCCGCCCCGGTCGCACAATAAACTGTTTTCTGCCGGTGCTAACTTCCGGGTCATATGTGCTGCTGCTGCTGCTGCTCCGGCTGCTGGACCTGGAGCCAATTTCTCGTTTCGCTTATCGATGACGATGACGGTTTTGGGTACGTACGGCGAAACTTTGGTTGGTCCCCCTACTCTGCCGCGCTCCACTGGACTTTGGCAGAGGACGGTCCGTTTAGTGCTTTTTAAAATTTGTCCGTTTTTTTGGTTCACTCTCAAAAGTTACTTCCCATCCCCTTCTTGCGGCACCCACGTATTCGTTCACTCGCGGGGGGTTCCTTCCTAATAGGACTTTTACGACACAAGCAATTTACCCATTGACGGAAGGGCATCTCCTGCAGTCGGAACCGTCCCGATCGGACACTATTAGTCGGGTTGGAGTAATAATGATTCCGGAGTAAGTGACTGGACGGGAGCATGGGTGGCAGAGCGCGACGCGTCGGAATACTGCACTACACTATATAGGTACGGTGGGGTTGGTTGGAAAGTGAGTTACAGCTCCGTTCAGTTGGCACTGGGAATGCGATGGAAACGACTTTTACAGCCTTGAGTGGATTATGTTATTCTGTTTCAGGGGGTTATTCTGGAGGAGATTTAACTGGATTTTGCACAGGATACGTATATAACAGAAGCAGTAAAAAAATCAAAACATCAAGCGTGCCAAACGGGGGTAAGTGAGGTAAAACATTTTTTTTTGTTCAAGAAACTTTTTAAACAATTCTTGCCATCGAATGGGATATGTTTAATAGTATTTAGAGACGAGTTTGCTGATTTTTTACACTATTAGCGGATTGCCTAGCCTTGAATTTGGTTGTTGGAATACAGTAAGCTATACTACCTTCGATGTACAGTGTCCAATATAGAATAAAAAAGGGTGGGTATTATCAGAGACATAACAGCTGTTCAATGAAATATGAGAATGATTTCAATACCTTTCTGTAATTAAAGTAAAGAGCGTAATTTTTTTTTCTCTCCAAGAGAATTGCTCTCTAGACCCCTAAAAATGGGTGGTATGTTTCTTTTCGCTCGGGTGCTGTCAGTTCTATCGAAGATGGCGTCGAAACAGCAAGCACTCCGCGAGTGTGTTGTACGGTTTTACGAAACGCATGGTCGTCGTGGAAAACAGTTGACGGTACACCACTTTCGAGACCAAAACGTACCCGTGAGTACAGTTTACCGGATATTGGCTTTCTCTGAGCGTAGAGTAGAAAGAAGGCAGGTAGCGGCCGTCCGGCGAAGATAATGATGAAGAAAAAGAAAGCATTGTAAAAGCTGTTCGACAACAAGGACGGTTTGCGTGACGCCGGCCGAAAATATCACCTTGATTCACCGAACACTCAAGATGAAGGACATCATCTGTCGGAAGAAGACTCACTCCCCCGAGTACAAGGACGAGCAGATAGCGATAGTTGCAGTGCCGGTGGATGACGAAGAACTATCGCGGTATGTCATTCGTGCTGGACGACGAAAGTTACTTTGCGCTCTCGAAGACCCACATTCCAGGAAATGACAGCTACTATTCCAGCGACAATTGACCGCCCCCCCTTCCCCTCGACGTAAAATATAAGTTTAAGCATAAATTTGAAAAAAAGTTATACTTGACATCACCATATCGGACAGAAGGATTTCAAAGCAGTGGTTCAAGCCGAGAGGTCTGGCCATCAATCAACAAGTGTACCAGAAGGAGTGTGTTGAGAAAATTCTTCTGCCGTTCTTAAAGGAGCCTCATGCGCATGGGAAGTGCCTTTTCTGGCCGGACAAGGCGGCTTCCCAGTACGTCAAGAAGACGCTGGAATATCAGAAAATGATACCGTTCGTGCCGAAAGAAAGGAATGCGACCAGTGCCGTCCCATTGAGGATTTTTTCGGCTCCCTCAGTGCCCTAGTGTACAAAAATAATTGGCGGTCCAAAGATACGAAGCAGTTGACTACCAGGATCCGGAGTTGTATCCGGAAGATGGACGTCAGCGCCGTCCAGCGTTCTTGTGAGAGCACCGCAACTAAGTTCCGTCGTACGGCTGACCAGGGCCCCTTCTCCAATATTTATAGACGTTTTTTGAATAATAAACATAATATTTTTAAAAAAAAAGTACTGAATTCACTGATTTTTTTTTATTTTTAACTACGTGACTGAAAAAATTCTGATTTTTTATTTAACACCCGTTATGTAAGGTTTGCACGCTTGTAACTCCATTATTACTAGATGGATTTTAATCATTTATACACTAACCGATTCAGAAACGGCTAGCTTGAATATTGCTAATAATTAAGTCTATTGAAAACGGATAAAATTGAAAAGTTCGTGAAAAAAGGAAAACCACCTCTTACGAAGCCGCTTGTTCGGGCAGAGCCGTCAATAGGAAGCACCTCAGTGGCTCAATGAAATACAAGAGGTTTTTAATAGAGATGCCGTGTGTCTGTTTGAATCATTTGTTGCTCGCATGCCAAACGAGCAACATCATGACTACAACTTCCGGACGGTACAACAAGCGGTAGACGCTTCGTCGGTGGGGGCACTAACCCGCACACAACCTTCTCGGGAGCCGAGAGCACTTGCATCCGCCTCCCCGCTGTGTGCAAAATTCATCGTGCACTCTTCACTACTCTGTGCGGCCCGAAACCTTGCCTCCACGAACCATGAGACAGGTTTAAGTCGCGTACACACGCTCTGCAATGTGGGAGGGCTGAGTGTTTCCGGATTGAGTTCAACACTGCAGAGTGCAACGTGTGTACGTTGTTCGTGTTCGTGATCATACCATTTGTAGGTACGCAGGGTAATCAGCCTATTTTCACACACGTTCCATGTTTCGGATATATGTGATGCGTTTTTTTATAACTAAGGTATCTGATAACATGCTTCTGTAGGTATTTCTAAAGTACGGGCGGACTGAACTGGATTTGCGCCTACTGAAGGGCGGATGTTAGTTGCACCTGTCAATGGCTTTCGTTCGAGAAGGATTTGAAGAGATTGTCAAAAGCAAACTATCCGAAGAAAATCTGTTCGATTGGAATGACAATGTCAGATAAATGGTAGACAAACGATAAAGATGGCTAGTCTTTATACCAGAGGGATTCAGCTTCTATAATTTTAATAGGAGAAGAGATTGAATTATGTTAGATTAAAATGACTAGACGTTCCAGATTAGGCTGGCCAGCGCCGCTTTCTTGTACATCGCTTTTTGTACATCTTCACATCTGAATCCACGCAGCTGTGAATCCCTTGCCGGATCGGGAGTTCTCTACCAAATTTATCAACAAAAATGAACCTGAACTTGCGGAGAAATTCTTCTTGAATTGTTTCACATAAGCAAATCAAAGAATTAAATTAAAGTGGTTTCAGTGCGTGGAATTGGAATAGCGACGAATAACGTCAACAGAGTGGTTACGAGCATACTCTCCGAGCTGCAGAGGAAGTGGCGAAGGAACCAACAAGAAGCCACAAATCGGGTTTCGAGAGAAATTCCGCCGACGGGGACTGTGTAGACTAACACCGAGTTTGGGTCGTCAGGGCGCCAGTGAACCGGACGTCAAACTTCACCAGAATCGCCCGAACCGATCTCGACACCCTACCGGGTAGGTCGTGAGTAGGCTAGATCCACCGCCGGGGATTAGACCGAGTAGACCGCGTCGCACAGCTTTCATTGGGTCGTTGGAGCGCTGGTGAACCGGAAGTTACGCTCCACCCGGAGTCGCCGGATAGACCTCAGTACCTACTGGATGGCCCGTTGAGTAGGCTAGATCCACCGCCGGGGACTAGATCGAGTAGATCGGGATTACGCGGAGAGCTAAATGGCTACCGGAAAGGAACATCGGTATCAGGAGAAATCTACCGCTCGGTTTCAGGAGAACAGGCTAGATCGATTGTTGGGGACTAGAACAAGTAGTTCGCGAACAAGTGAGGGCGGGAGCTGAATGGCTCATCGGGAAAGTAGAGCGAAATGGAACGAGAGGGAGCCAAAGGGCTTAAGAAATTGTGGTGCTAAAACCAAACAAGAATCGCTATCAGGGGAACTTCCTTCGCCGGGGTACTCTTCGTCGGCGTAAGCTAGATTCACCGACTAGACTGAGTAGACCGCGAAGATACTTCACTAGTCGCGGGTCGTCGGGGACACCAGCGAACCGGACGCCCTGCTCCACCGGAATCGCCGAACTGACCTTGACACCTGGCTGGTTGGCTCGGCTTCGGGAGAACTTCTCTCGCCGGGGAACTCTCCGTCGGAGTAGACTAAATCCATCGTTGGGGACTAGACCGAGTAGTTTGCGAACAAGTCGGGAGCTTAACGAGTAAATGGCGCTGAATGGTACAAGAAGGGAGTTGTGGTGCTAACTGGCACAAGGGAGTCAAAGGGCTCGGTGAATTAGATAAGCTGAAGTCTGCCGCCCAGATTGTCTTCGTAGGGGAGGAGCAGTCTCGACTCATAGCCAGCTTTCCGACTGCCATGCAGAAATTGCCAGTCTGTGTGGATGGTGGAGAACTGGTGGTGCGTCGAGGAGTTAGGCTGTAACCCTACTGAAGGAACAAACTACAAAATAGTTGAATTAGAGTAGATGCAATGCACATAAAAACCCCTCCCCGCAGTAATACCGTAAGGTAGTGCCGGGGAGGAATCAAGTTCTGGGCAAGAGCAATTGTTTTTAGCGGGTCGGGTGATGGCAGCCCAAACCCGTTCCCTGAAACACTTGGCTTTTCTACATTTTCCCCGTCTCAGGGTTTTCTTGAAACTTTTTTAATGCCCTCAAAACAAAAAAAGAGGGGCCGGCGTAGGCATATCCGGTCGCAGTGCTTTTCCATACCATACCCGGATGATTGGTGATAAGCTTTGGGATCTAGCGCATTTGCAATATCCAGCGCTGCTTCGATATGCTTCTGAATATGGTTAGCATCATTTGCGGAATCTGAGCAGATATAGACAACATCTACGCGGATATTTGTTCCAGGGCTATTGAAATTAATCCAGAGTTGTTCAAGACCATTGTTATGATGTATTTTGTTTTTAGACGATAGCCGATTTAAGACAGCAATCAGAACACCACCACCTCTTGTTTTGCCGGAAGTTATTTTATCACGATCGTTGCGATATACCGTGTATCTTTTTTTTTTTTTACAATGGAGAAGACCTTTATGTCCTAGACCAGTACACGTGCTAACGGTAGGGTCCAATCTACCACACGGGGTGCACTGGGGGCGTGTCGGACTCGAATGGTGACCAGCCATTAATACCGACTAAACTCCATTGGGCTCCGCCATCATTCCTCCCAGGAACTACCTCTCGGTATTACTTCTGGGGGGATGGCTGTACTCAATGTACTCATTCACTCTCACTCACGCGATCATACATCCTGTATGAGGCTTACTTGGGTGCTCTCTCAATCACACTTTGATTCATTCTCAAACACTCCCACATGAGGCTGACTTTTGTGCTCACCTTTTACGTTCCATGCGAGGCTGACTTTTGTGCTCACCTTTTTCATTCCTTGCTAGGCTGACTTTTGTGCTAGCCTCTACCAACCTGTGAGGCTGACTTTTATGCTCACCCTTAACATGCAATGTGAGACTGACTTGGATGCTCACCCTTTCACTCCTCTGCCACGCCATGAGGCATCGATAGCTTAGTTCCAACATACTACGCTACGACCCTCCCGTCTTGGCATGAGGCAGTCCACTTATACGCCTATACACTCACTCTTCTGTCTTGCTTTGGGGTGGCTGGGTTTACCCCTTACGCGGTTGCCATTCGCTGCGCCAACCTACCTCGGCGTGAACAGACCATTCACTCTCTTATTTTGCGCTTGGCCTTTTTCGCTCCAGCTAACCAATCACTAGTTAGCCGTGCCCGCCGTCTGTTGCTCGGTTCGCCAGATTACCTGTAGCCTACTGGCAATCTGGATGGTAGCAGCCGAGACTGCGTTCCACTTCTCCACCGTTTGACACATCCGCTGGATAAGGGTATCCGGGGTTGTGTCCCAGCCACAGACGTCAAGCATTGCTCTTCTTTCGACGTCGAACCGATGACATACGAACAGTATGTGTTCGGCAGTTTCATCTACACCTGGGCAGTCCGGGAAGACTGGGACCTCCGCGTGTCCGAACCTGTGGAGGTACTGACGGAAACAGCCATGGCCTGACAAGAATTGTGTCAGGTGGAAGTGAACTTCCCCATGGGGTCTTCCCACCCAGCTCGATATGCTAGGTATCAGCCGGTGGGTCCACCTACCTTTCGAGGAGTTGTCCCACTCACGCTGCCATCTGGCGACCGAGGTCACCCTGGTGCGCTCGCGGGCTCCCCTATTTCCACGTAGCTCAAAGCACTCCTCATCTTCCCGAATGACCAGCCCGACTGGCATCATGCTCGCTATCACGCAGGATGCATCGTGTGATACCGTGCGGTAGGCAGATATCACTCTGAGGCACATCACGCGGTAGGTGCACTCCAGTTTCTGTAGGTAACTGGTTACCCTCAGTGCTCTTGACCATGACGGGCCGCCGTACCTGAGGATAGATACGGCAACGCCTGCCAGTAACCTACGTCTACTGGCGCACACCTTTGAGCTGTTGGACATCATTCTCGATAGTGCCGCAACAGCAGTCGACGCTCTCTTGCACGTATAGTCGACATGGCTGCCGAAGGTCAGCTTGTCGTCTATAATGACTCCGAGAGACTTCAGACTTCGCTGTGAAGTGATCGCGACTTCTCCTACATGGATAACTGCATGTTGTGCCGACTTGCGGTTGTTGACGATAACTACCTCCGTCTTATGATGAGCGAGCTCCAGGCCTCTCGCGCTCATCCATTCCTCCACCGTGCTAATCGCGTGTTCTGCGGTTAGTTCTACCTCAGGAATTGACTCCCCGTAGACCTCCAAGGTTACGTCGTCAGCAAAGCCGACGATCTTGACCCCAGGAGGGAACTTCAGTCTCAGAACCCCGTCACACATGAGGTTCCATAGCACCGGGCCTAGGATCGAGCCCTGCGGGACTCCGGCGGTAATCGGAACCCTTTTCTGACCGGCATCGGTCTCGTATATCAGTACGCGGTTTTGGAAGTAACTTTCCAGGATCCGGTACAGACCCACCGGTAGGCTAAGCCGGTGTAACGAGAGCGCGATGGCATCCCAGCTTGCGCTGTTAAATGCGTTCTTTACGTCAAGTGTCACTAACGCACAGTATCGAATACCTCGCCTTTTTCGTTGGATCGCTATCTCGGCAGTATTTATCACTGAGTTGAGAGCGTCCACTGTGGACTTACCCTTCCGAAAGCCAAACTGGTTGCTTGACAGACCGTCCGTACCTTCCGCGTACGGGGTGAGCCTGTTGAGGATGATCCTCTCAAGCAGTTTGCCAGTCGTGTCTATCAGACAGATTGGTCTGTACGCCGATGGGTCGCCTGGCGGCTTCCCGGGCTTCGGCAACAGCACCAGTTTCTGCCTTTTCCATCTATCGGGGAAACGGCACTCGTCAAGGCATCTTTGCATAGCTAGCCTGAACATGTTCAGGTTCGCTATGATCGCTGCCTTGAGAGCGTTGTTTGGAACTCCATCCGGCCCTGGAGCTTTGTTCATTGCTAGGGATTTAGCCACTGCGAGTAGTTCTTCATTCGTCACTGGAGCCACCATTTCGACCGTGCCCGCACTGTCTCGTAGTGCAGGTGGCCAGGGGCTTGTGGCTCGAGACGGGAAGAGTACTTCGATAATCGTTGCCAACCGGTCCGGAGATACCGTGTATCTAGGACCGAATAACTGTAGCACTCTTCAGCATCTATTCTAATGGTTTAGATTTGTGAAGCAACAATGAATCGGTAGGAAGATTTTCACATAAGGATACAAAACCCAACTTGAAAAATTGGATTTCAATGGTTCGTGGTCTACTCGTCAGTAACTGACACCAACTTGCTGAAAGTTAGAAGATATATCCAAACGAACACCAATTTGGCGCAAGATAAATACTAAATCCAAACAGTTCACACAACGTGTGTGAACGCCTAAAGAAACTGACAGGAAGTGATGTCTCGGTTAGCCAAACATAGAAGCACTGGCTCGCTGCCATTATCGTCTAACCGGCAGCTAGTTGGTGTCAGTTACCGATGAGTGGAACACGAAACATTTAAACCCAAATTTTCAAAGAATATATCAAAATAATGTTTTTTTTTCGAAATTTTCTTATTATTTCGAAGAAATAATATACATTTCCAGTGTCCAGTATACCAGCAACACTGCAAGCTTCTGCTATAGTAAACAAGTTCTTGTTGTATGTTTTATGTTTTAAATTTTAGAATTGTCATTAACTATGAATCGAGAAGTGAACCACTCCAGTCCCAACGATACTTATTATATAAAATTGTCAATTACACAAATCGCCTTCTATTATAATTTTGTTCGGTCCTTTCGATCGGGAGTTACTGCCAGTCGGTGTAACATTCATCCGACCAGCTTTTTGTGTTACAGTCCCAAAAAACTGCTGACATCAGCAGAATCATTGAAAATTGAATTTCAGATTGAATCGTTAAGCGACACATATTCTGAATGACGCACACACACACACGAATGGGACGAAAACCGAGAAAAAGCGGAACAATTCAGCATTGTCAGGTAAATCGGTCGGATAACGTCGAGAATTAGGCCCGGAAGGGCCGAGCAGACGAGCCCTGCTCGCAGTTGAGCGTATGGGTATTTGTCTTACATCCGGTTTCAATTTCAATCGATTCTTTTTCCTTCATTCATAGGATAACTTCCGATTCGATGACTAACAGTACCTTGCTACTTGCCAGAGCCGGAGGGTTGATTGATTTGCATTTTCATTGCATTTCTCGCTGGTTTTAGTTTTACAGGAAAGGATTACGATGTAAAAGGTGGTAGTAATGGAAAATTACTTAGCTATCACAGTCGTTTTTCGCTGGATGGACACGTTTTAGCTGGATTACTTTTTAGTTGGAGTTTGTCGTTTTATTCAAGCTTAGAGCAGTTGCAGCTTTGTTTGATTAGCCGAATGGGAATTGTTGTCCCCTCGCCTTAAGGTGTCCATTTTTCCATAAGCTTATGATAAGGTTCCTTTTCAAGCTTTTCGCATCCAGTCGGATTGATTGTGAGATCCTATAAGAAATCAGCAGATCATCCTCTGCATCGTGTAATATAAGAGAAATATTCAGTCATTCGAATCGAACACGAGACCTGTCAGTGGCCCTCGTTCGAGAATGACTCGAAGAGATTTTCTTCGTATTAAATGCTTTTGACAGGTCTCGTGCTCAATTGGAATGGCACTGACGGATCAATGGTAAACAAAAGATAGAGATGTCGAGTCTTAATTCAAAGATTGGTTACTTGTCTAGAGATGCACGAAGACTGAAACCAAAAGTTCCAATCGAACGATATTCACAATATAATATGGTGGAATTACAAAGAAACGTGGGGGAGTATTGAGATTGAAATTAAATCAAATCCTTTTAGTAATTTCAAACGTATTCGTTTAAACGATTTATTTCCCTCCAAATTAAAACGTCAAAACGATTCACTAACCCGCTCGGATAAGTTTATAGACAATATTTATTTTTTCTCTAACAGCTATTTTCACCAACAAACAGTCAAGCTAAACACTTGAGCACTAGCTGATGTGGTGCCGATCCAGCAAAAAAAAAATAAAAACCGCTGAACCATAATTAATGATAAAATATGCAATGCTTCCAGTGCTTTGCCTAACCTCGCCGTCCTTCCCATCGTTCCCCGGGTATTGCGTTCCTACGCCTCCTCCTGGTCAATCCCTGACGACAGCAGCAGCAGCCCTGTGCACAGTAGGCACTGCACGTTCCACATACTTCCACACATTTAAGCTTCATCCGCTGTGGAACTCGTAGTGGCCACATACCACACACCGCACCACATGGGACGTGATGACATCCTCGAGAAGGAGGTTCAAGAATTTCCTCTCACCGCGCCGCGCCGCTCGCGTGCAACGATTTCCTCCAGTAGTAGTAGCAAACGCAACCGCCCCACTGCCAACGGGTTTGCAGCAGCAGCACCACCATAAGGGCCAATCTGACCTCCACCCTTAGACATTTTGTTCACGGCGGTGGACTTCCACACACACACACACACACGGGCGACCATGCTTATAACGTGTAAACTAAATTATCATAATAAATAGGCGAGGCGAGCCGCACCAATGCTCTATTAATTTTTTCCTCGTACACCCCCACTCAGATTCTTTTGACCGAAACCGGGACATAAGTTGAGATTTTTTTTTCTCGCCTACTGCGCTTCTGTTCTCAGGTCAGCACTCCATCCGTAAGTTTCGTCGCAGTTCGTGTGAAAAGATTGAGCTAACGAATGTGTCGAGACTCTTACCCCGAGTAACAAGTACCCGGGTATGGGACAGGAAAAAAAAACAAGGGGACGTCATAAGCTGCGGCAACGGTGGATAGTGCGGTAGCACTGCCCTCGCCGGAAACCCCGAACAGATGTGTCCCCATTATTTCTCGTGACCGCAGATTTATATAAATAGCGCAAATTTAAAGCCTCTTTGCTTGCAACCAGTCGGAGATTGGGGAAGAGAAATAGACCGGAATATCCTTCGGTGCCGCCCGTGTCGGTAGGGAATAGCCTTTTGGGTATGCAAGCTGGGACACGTCCTCGCCGGTTTGCCGCGTGGTTACATCGACGATAATGAAGATGAAGCACATGTGCTGGGGAGGACCAGCTCGGTAATTTGTGCCAGTGTGAAGGGGTTCATTGCAGTAATGACCTGGCTCTGCTGGAACGGTTCAATACTGGCATGTGAGGAGGGGATCAGTGTGATCTTAACTTACGAGCGTTTGTAGGGTAATGAGGGAGACATCCACAGTTGTGGAAATCGAGGGTTTACATATCCTTTCCATTTAATCGGTTTTGAACTTGTAAGTTCGATGACCCTTGCATATTAAAATAATTCGATACGAAGGGTGGATGCTGGGGATGAAGCCAGTGTCGACTACGTATCAGGACCATCTTGTGTCGGTTTAGCGATACACGGATTCTAAATTGCTTGAAACCGTCACAAAACCAAATTAGTTATGGAATTTTCGTTTCAACTTCATCTCATCAGAATCCGGCACTAACTTAGTGACAGGACTAAGCTAGCGCCGGATTGACGCTAGCTCCAAGAAGCGGAGACGCAATTTGCGTTCCTGAGCAAACCCCTAGTCAATCGTGATGTCCCGCAAGAAAAAATGAGCTCCGTTTTTTGGAGCTAGCATCAATCCGGCGCTAGCTTAGTCCTGTCACTAAGTTAGGGTCGGATTCTGATGAGACGATGTCGAGACGTAAATTCCATAACTAATTTAGTTATAGGTTTTGGGCTTTAAATATATTTATTAAAACGTGTGTAAACATTTGAATTAATATACGACAAACACTAGCGCCGCCACACCAACCTATCCCAACTATCCGTCAAATCCATTCCGGAACCGGTTCGAAATCCTGAATGGATTCAGTATGGAATCTTGCTCAAAGAAAACAACCGATTCCGACTCTATCCCAGTTAAACTCATTCCGGAACCGGTTCGGATTTCTGAATGGAGTCATTATGGATACCAAATCAAATGCAACAACCGATTCCGACTCAGAATCGGTTGTTGCATTTGATTTGAAATCCATGACTCCATTCAGAAATCCGAACCGGTTCCAGAATGAGGTTAACTGGGTTTGACCGGGATCTGCTGATGCATTTGAGGGGGAATTCATGCTGGAAATCCGAACCGGTTCCGGACTAGTTTGACTGGGTAGAAGAATAACCGCTGTCAATTTTGTCGCACTCAGCCACAAAAAAAACATGACGACAGTAGCGCACCTGGTTTGGATATCCCAACTACCTTCGAAACCGTTAGAGATTTTACACAAGTTGAATGCTGCAGTTGGACGTCTGTTCTCTGTGCTTCCACTTTTAACCAATGCCTCAATTGTCATCCCACACAATTCGAATCACCTCCACCGACCCGGCGAGAAGAATTTCCCCGCAACGAATTCCTCAATTAGTGGAACGACTCGGAACCAAGGGATACCCACGTGACCAAAAGTTGACCCAATCTGTCACTCTCTCGTAGTGGGAGGCGGGGGCGAGGGGGGTGGCGATAATTACAATCGGCTACATCCAGCCACCATTTTAATTATGTAATGCATTATTAATTCGCACCAATTTATCGGCAGCTCAGAGACGAGTACACATTTTAATTAGCTGGACCGGTGAATGTTTCAATCGCTCGTGGCGGCCACCGCCGCCATTGAAAATTACTCCGCTGGGTAGAGTGTCAAAATGATGGAAAAATAAAACACGTGGTTACCTGGATTTTTTTATCCATGGCCAACTGGGTTAAGGGGGGTAACCGCGTGAAAGTAAATAATCAACTATTAATAGCAAATTAATGAAAAATTGTTTGCGCTATTTTGATAATTATGTAAATATTGAGTTTGAGCTGGGAAAAAAAAATTTTAATCGCCATCAAGAGCTTATCACAGATTTTGAAATGCCGGTGAAGTCGGCCAGCAGCAATTCAAATGGTTGCGGTTGACCAGAAAAAAAACCTGGATGGCAGTAGGCCGAAAAAGCGGCCGACCGCGTGAAATGTTAAATATTTAAAACAAATACTTCGATTCAATTTTTGACAACCTTTAGCCAGTGCCCCCAGCCAGAGAGACGGACTTTCACTGTCAGTGAGTGGGTGATTGTTCGGGGCGTATCACCACAAAAGCTTGTCTGATGCGGCGAGAAGGAGAAGCACACTGATGTCGATTGCGGTTTTCATTCAGTGTGCGTGTCCTGTGGAAAACCGCATTCGAATTAACCCGATTTGATGGTTCGTCTGTGACATTCAAACAACAGTTATTCACATATGTATGAGCACTGGATGGCTGGATTGAATCGTTTATTGGTGCGAGAGTCAATATTTAACGTCGCCTTTCTCGGTGGATTATTCTTTGTGCGGTACACTCCAACACTCATGTTTTTATCTCTTACTTTTTTGCACTTTCTGCGTGAAATTCAATCATAAATAAACAAGTCACTTAAAAAGTTAGGGCATCGCTTACAGGATCAAGACCGGTTTCAGATGTCTGATTTCTTCGAATCTAACTTAAACGTGTTTTAAAGTAGACGAATTTTGCTCTAAATCGTATTCAGAGTTGGCAGCACCCTCTCAGATTTTAATGAAACCTTCTGTACCTAAGAACTTTATCACAAAAAGCTTTGCATACTTCGTTTTTTTCAAAAATGATCTAGACTGTCTTTTGAAAAGGGTCAAACTTTTTAACGCTTTTGTCCAAAAATGACAAATCCTACAAAAAAAATGTTGTAGAAGTGATTTTTACAAAATTAGTCAAATTTTTTAATTGAAATATTGAAAAAAATCCTCATCGACTGCTACACAAAAAAAAAGATGGGTGGGTAATGTCTGCGACATAACCGGAGAGATGTAGAATACATAAGGAACACGTTCTTCAAATATGTTGATACTCATTAGGATTTTCGGACAAAAGCTGATTTGGGCGAGGAATATTTCAAATTATTCTTTACAAAAATGATGGTGGTCCTGAAAAGGACCGGTTTTGTTGGCGTTGTTGGCCTTGGTGAGGGAGATGGCTAACGATGAAATTAATTGTTAGCATGAGGAAGTCGCGTAGTACTGGCCAATGGAAGAACAGATAATAATTGATTCCTGAAAATCAATTTTTCTTTATTCATGTAAATTATACATACTTACAAATCTAACAGAAGATTCCTGATCATATTTCTGAATCATTAGTGCGAACATTGTGTAATTTGGTTAAGTACAATGAAAGTTACAAACTTTCCAAACTCGACCTTCTGTTCATTCAGAAATATTGAAATGGGGTGTCGTGGTCACAATAAAAAAAGATGGGTGGGTAATGTCTGTCACATAACCGGAGCGTCGTGATTTCAATTCGAGACGTTAATTTAAATCTAATAATATTCAACAGAATCACGTTTGAATGGGAAATTTTCAAATAATTCTCTATGGTAATAATGGTGGTTCTGAAAAGAACCTTTGGTATCGGCGTTGGTGTTGATGGTGATGCGCTGGATCGTTGGATATTTTTGGCATGATAGTTACGTGCCTGGCGAACTGTTTTGTAGCCTCGAACAAAACGACAAGACTGGCTTCTTCGGGTACCATTACGGCTGAACTTTATAAGCTTAGCTCGACTTTGAAATCCTGCACAATCTCACGAATCAGACACTGGTAGGGCCATTTTGTTTGCTACTAGCACGGAGCTGCACAAAAAATCATTTAATGCAGTTAGTTCACGGGGGCTGCCAAAAAGCTTGAATAGAAGCATGCGACTTCAACGTTTCTCTTAAACACATGCAACAACACATTCGTTTTGGTAATACTGATAATAACAGTAGAAAGGAATGGAAAAGCAGTGCACGAAACGAGCGAGAGGATAATTTAAATTTTTGTTCCGTGTGCAAGCTACTTCTTTCCACCCAACGTATTATGTTGCTTGTTGAAAATTTGCTACACACCTTAAAATAAAAGTTTCAGTTTAACTCTCACTAGAACACAATTGATTGGTCCTGAAAAGACCGTTGCTTTTATTGTAATTTACGCCCACTCCCACAAACCGACCAAGTAGGCATCAGTGGCTTCATTACGGCTGAGTTTTGTAAGCGTAGCTCGACTTTGAAGTAATACACAACCTTACGAACCAGACGCTGGAATGTTAGCCAGCGGATTAGTTGCTCCGTTGCCCTTTAGTTGGGGCGAAACTAGCACGGCGACAGTTCCTGATCGGTAGTTGATTGCGATGGGCCACCAGTAGCTGGGGCACTTTTGCGGACCGTCATCATCGCCAACTGCTTTCCTCCGGTGGACTGGCTGCTTGCTAGTGCTTGAACGAATACGAATGATGAGAAAAACCGACCGACCAATATTCATATATGAAAACACGAGAAAGCACTACTATCGCTCTCCCGCTCGTTTTCGTGCCATTCCTGTGCCTTTCCTTTCCGTTCGGCTACCAATACTAGCATAACCAAAACGAATATTCTGTCTTTCCATCGCCTTCAATCTAGTGGCCAGTGCTAGCAAACTTGCATGTTCAGTTTTTCAATAACAACATTCCAACAATATTTTCAAAGAATGTTGCAGATTTGAAAAGAAGGAAGGAGAAGATTTTCACAAATTTAAATTCTTTTGTTTTATTTGTTAGCGCTGATAAAGGCTATTTAGTTTGCTACTAGCAAGGAGCTGCACAAACAAATCGATTTATGCAGTTAATCAACGGAGGCTGCCAAAAAGTTCGAATAAAAGCATGCGACTAGTGTACTTTGCATGTTCTATATTTTATCAATACTAGAGAGGATCAATAAAATAATTCAAATTGTAATAGCGACATGCAATTGTGGCAACACTGGCCATGAGATGGTGGGGGAACACGCACATTCGTTTTAGTTATGATTGTAGTAGCAGCAGAAAGGAATGGAAAAGCAGTGCACGAAAACGAGCGAGAGGATAATTTAAATTCTCTTTCTTTCTTTCCACACATCGTATTTCTTATATTGCTTTCTGAAAATTATTTGTTATACACCATAAAATGTAAATTTCAGTTTAACTCTTATTAGAACACAATTAATTGGTCCTGTAAAGAACCGTTTATTGTTTTATTGCGGGAGCATAATTCAGACGCACTCCCCGCGGACACGGTGAGCTAGAAAGCACTATTTTGCATTCTCGAACAAACCGACCAAGTAGGCATCGTTGGCTTCTCGGGGCATCATTACGACTGAGCTTTGTAAGCGTAGCTCGACTTTGCAGTCCTGCACAATCTCACGACCCAGACGCTGGAACGATAGCCTACTCTGTTGCCCTTTAGTTGGGGCGAAATTCTTGCAGGGCGACAGTTCCTGATCGGGTTGCGATGAGTCACCAGTAGCTGGGGCACTTTTTCCGCCGTCGTCATCGCCGACTGCTTTTCTTCGGTGGACTGGCTGCTTGCTAGTGCTTGAACGAATACGAATGATGAGAAAAACCGACCGACAGATATTTATATAATCGCGCTAATATGCACTACTATCGCTTTCTCCCTCGTTCTCGTGCCGTGCATGAGCCTTTCCTTTCCGTCCGGCTTCTAATGGCCTAACCAAAGGAATATGCCGTCTTTCCCCCACCAAGTGCTCTCGTCCAGCAACCCAATGCGAATAACCATACGAACAAACATGTAATGGACCTATATATAAACTTTTCATTATTTTATTGTTCGGTTGGTCTACCATAACGACGGCTCTGTGCGGGATGGGCTGAAAATTTTCACTTTTCCGAGTCGTTTTCGAAAGATTTTTCAAAACACATTTTTTTTTGTTATTAGTACATGTTATACATACTTCAAATTTTAATACAGCATAGAGGAAAATAATTGCTACAAATTGGCCTAAAAATCAAATCATTCTGTTAAGTATGATAAAAGTTATTAACGTTAAAAATCTGACGCGGCGCCGCAGCCGATATTTTGAAACGGGACCCCTATATTGAAACCTTAAATGTATTCTACATTAAAAAATAATCGATTTTAAAAGTTCAAAATCGATTTACAAAAAAACCCCTCTTTGATTTGGATGAAATTTTGTTCCAAGATAGGTAATTTTGTTCCTTACCTACCAAATTCAAGTTCGCTTTAAAGGAACCTCAAAAATTCAAGTTTGCTTTAAAGGAAAAAAAAAAGTTATTTAAAAAACTTTTCCTTGTCCAAACTGAATTTATTTTTTCAGCGTATTTTTATAGAAAACTAAACCAATGAAAGTCATAATCATATCAGAATCCAATTTCTCAACTGCTAGTTGCCTAATACATGCAAAAAATATCAGTGACGAATTTGGTATATATTCATAACAAACTTGAATGAGGGCAAAGATGAGTCATTTAACATCGGCCAAGTGGTATTTAGTTAAATCTCGCATATATCGATATTTAACTAAATACCACTTGGCCGTGTACGAAAAATTATCTTGTCTATGTACCCGCCCGGGAAGTAGAGATTGATGGTGTAATCTCCAACAGAGACCTTAATTGCGAAGTATGGGGTTCGCACCTTCAAGAACCCTTTGTTTCAGCCAGTTCTTTTTCTGGTTCGCAAGCAATTGCGCTCAGGAAAAAAAATATCAAGGAGTATTTGCACACATCTTATTTTCCATCAGCCTCATGTCAAACCTTTCGCCGAATCTGCTCTTCCAAACTTTGACCTTTTGGGCGGGCTAGTCTACCTGTTCGCCTTTCTGTGGAAAATGCATATAAATTATGTGAGGACAAAATGAAACATTTTTTTTAAGGAAGACTCCGATAATGCAAAAGAGTGCTACGCCACCGACAACGACTAATTTCTACGTTTCCTTGTACACTAAAGTGCGACAGTCTGACCATCCCATTGTGGGAACATCTTCCTAAAAATTTCCAAAAGAGGAAAATCAGTTTTCTATCCTAAGCTTCCTCGTAAAGGCCTGCGAGTGTCTCTTGACGGGTGCTGTTACAAAACTGAAGTAAGTGGTTCCTGGTCTCGGTAATCTTAGACACTAGCAGGAATTTCCACATGGTACATCAAAAACCCCAAGTGTCCTTATATTTCAGTCCCTACATCTCCCCCCAGGTTTTACACAATGCATTTGCATTACGATTAAAGGACAGACGAAACGAGTACACGACGCGAACAACCGTGAACAGTTTCCTACCTCGTGGTGGGCAGAGATTGCTTAGAATTATACGCGAAAGGGACTTTTAAACGTCGGAACGCCCGTATTTTTCCCAATATACGCGACGCTACAAATGCAAATGAAAAACTTGATGAAAGCTGAAAAACTCGATTACTGGCACCGGTCCGTCGACGGATTAACGGACGAATCATCAGAGAAACAAAGTTTCGTGTGGTGGCCAGGGCCTACGTTGTGTATTCGATTCATGCTGTGATTGGAACACACGGGACGTTCGTCATATGATGACAGCTATGCATCGCTTTTATGCTAATTATTATGACAGTAGTGGTAAGTGCAGTCATAAAAGAGGCTGTGTTGCCAACATTCTCCCCACAAAATTGATAGTTTTATATTTACCTATCAACGACCATGCCCACATCGTTACAGTTACAGTAGGCTCTCCGTTTGATGGAGCATGGAAAGCACTCTTTGTATTTCCTGGGGAAAAAATAGGAGTTTTTAATTTTTTTTTCTCAGTGCGCCATTCCGGGTAATGAGAAGACACTTGGATTAGAATGATAATGAGAAGGTGGACATTTAGACATAAGAAGTTTTTAAATATTTCTCATCAAAGGACGGAATCCCAAAGGTATCAGCAAACTTTGGTCCAAGAGAATGGATGATGGCAAGGCCCATCTCCGGCATATTGAAATCGTGGAGAGCGGTCTCTGCGCTTGTGGTGACGGTTATCACGATATTAAACATGTTGTCTGGTCGTGCGCTAAGTATTCTAGTACCAGATCTCCGTTAAACGAATCCCTTCGGCCTCGTTTCAATGCAGTCTGAGATGCTATACCAAATTCGTTACTGATACTTTTTGCATGTATGGGAAACTGTTTTCTGAAATGATTATGACTTTCATTGGTTCAATTTTCGATAAAAATACACTGAAAAAAATTCAGTTTGAACAAGGAAAAGTTTTTTTCAAATAGCTTTTTTTTTCCTTAAAAGTGCCCAACTTGAATTTTTGACGGTAGGTAGGAAACATAATTACCTATCTTGGAACAACATTTCATCCAAAACAAAGATGGATTTTTTTTGTAAATCGACTTTAAATTTTTTAAATCGATTTTTTTCAGTGTCAATGAATTTTTTTTATTCAAAAATTTGATTAATTTTGTAAAAATCACTCCTACAACATTTTTTGTGGGATTTGTCATTTTTAGACCATAACTATTTGAAAAAAATGATAAAAAAAAGTTTGACCCTTTTCAAAAGACAGTCTAGATCATTTTTGGAAAAACAAAGTATGCAAAGTGGCTTTTTGTGACAAATTTCTCAGGTACAGAAAGTTTCATTAAAATCGGAGAGGGTGCTGCCAACATTTGTTCGAGTTGGCGCGAAATTCGTCAGTATATTCGTTCAAATGATTAAACATGTTTTAATCTCCGATTTTTAGCACTGGAAATGAAAGGTGATAGCTCAACTGTCCATCTAACGACCCATTTCATGAATACATTTCGTCTTCTCATACTATAAGTCCCGCACGAATGCGATACATACGCACCTTCCAGAATGAAAAACATTTTTCATTCTTATATGAATTTAGTATATGCCAACTATTATGGTAACTTGAAGTGGAATTGAAGACGGGCAACGACAGAATGTGCAGGTTGAGGATCAAGGGCCGGTTCTTCAACATCAGCATAATTAACGTGCATAGTCCCCACGACCTCGGAAGTAGCGATGACGACAAGGACGACGAATTCTACGCGCAGCTGGAGCATGAATACGATCGCTGCCCAAGACATGATGTCAAGATCGTCATCGGCGACCTTAATGCTCAGATTGACCAGGAGGTGGAATACATACCGGTAATTGGAAGGTTCGGCGCACCAGCAGACGAACGAGAACGGCCTAAGACTAATCGATTGGTTCGATGGCGAGTGCCAAGAGATAGTGGATGAGAAGAATGCAGCACGCGCAACAATGTTACTTCAAGCCACTCGTCAGAACGTGAAGTCATATCGACGATAACTGCAGACTCGTCTTTTTCAGGACAAAAAGCGCCGCCTGGAAGAGTCTGAGAGAGAGGAGATGGAGCTGCTGTATCGCTCCCAGGAAAGGCGGGCGTTCTTCAAGAAACTGAATGACTCTCGTAACGGCTTTGTGCCGCGGGCCGAAATGTGTAGAGACAAGGAAGGGGGCATCTTGACGGACGAAGGTGTGGTGGTCGAAAGGTGAAGGTAGTACTACAATCAACATCTGAATGGTGCGCAGGCGGACAATCGGGCGTTCGAGGTTAACGAGGCTATTCAACAGCTCAAGAACAACAAGACAGCTGGTACGGATGGTCTAGGAGCGGAACTCTTCCAGGTGGGTCCGCAGAAAGTGACGGAAAGCATGCACTGAATAATCGAAAGAATCTGGGACAGTGAACAGCTACCGGAGGAGTGGAAGGAAGAGGTCATCACCCCGTCATACAAGAAAGGCGACAAATTGGACTGTGAAAGCTACAGAGCGATCACAGTGACAAATGTCGCTTACAAAGTGCTATCCAAGATTCTGTTCCGGCGCCTATCGACGCTGGTAAATGGATTTGTCAGGAGTTATCATGTTTCATCAACGGCAGATCAACAAACGACCAAATCTTGACTATACGGCAAATCCTCCAAAAAAGCCGTGAATACCCGACACATCACTTGTTCATCGACTTTAAAGCCGCATATGACACGGTGGACCGTGCAGAGCTATGGAAAATGATGGACGAGAACGGCTTCCCTGGGAAGCTGACAAGACTGATTAAGGCTACGATGGATAAAGTGTAAGGTGTTGTGTCAAAATTTCGGGCAGCCTCTCTGGTCCGTTGTCCTGCCTGCTGTTCAATATAGCGCTGGAAGGTGTAATGCGAAAAGCGGGGTTCAACATGCGGGGCACGATTTTCACGAGGTCCGGACAGTTCGTGTGCTTCGCTGACGACGTGGACATAATCGGTAGAAACAAGGAGACGGTAGCAGATCTGTATACCCGCGAAGCAGCACGAGTAGGACTGAAGATAAATGTGTCTACGAAGGCGAAGTACATGCTGGCTGGCGGAACCGATCGCGATAGGGAATGCTTGGGCAGTAGTATTACGATCGACGGCAACGAGTTCGAGGTGGTTGACGAGTTCATCTATCTAGGCTCATTGGTGACAGCGGATAACAACCCTAGAGATCCGATTGAGGGAGATCAGAAGGCGTATTATCTCTGGAAGTCGTGCTTACTATGGGCTCCACATAACTTTGAGATCCAGGAAGCTTCACCACAGACTAATAGACATAACACTATGAGGGAATTCGCACAAAAACATCGATCCGGCAATTTTCCCAGAACACTAGCTCCACCTTTTATTCACAGTCCCAAGTACTCATTTGCTGATGGGTTACCCCTCAGGTTTGGTAAAAAAAATTCCCTAGTGGTCTATCCCCCATCTGCTTGTTCATATGTCAGTGGCACCATAATTTCAAATGTGGCCACAGTCCCAACTACAAATATATTTAAAATGACCGTTAAAGCGGGTGAAGCATTGTTTTCGAGTGTTATATTTGTTAGTCTGTGGCTTCACCACCGCACGAAATGCACCATGTACAACACATTGATTAGACCGGTGGTTCTCTACGGGCAGGAAACGTGGACAATGCTCGAGGAGGATCTGCAAGTACTCGAAGTCTTCAAAAGAGGGGTGCTAAGAACGATCTTCGGTGGTGTGCAGGAGGATGGCGTGTGGAAGAGAAGGATGAACCACGAACTTGCGCGACTCTGCCAAGTGGTCAAGTGTCCGGAAAGTAGCTCAAGCTGGAAGGGTACGGTGGGCAGGGCATGTGGTGAGGATGCCGGACAACAACCTCACCAAGTTGGTTTTCACCACCAACCCGGCAGGTAAAGGGCGAACACGAAATTATTGCGACACCGAAAATGTCATGCCAATTTACTTATGTTTAAAATCAAACCAAAATTTTAGGGTAGTTTTATACATATATTTACTTCAAAAATCCAAAGAAAAGTTAATCGATGGAGCCTTGAGTGTAAAATTGAACGCATTTTCGCTTGATGCCCTCCATCAAAGTCTTTACAGTGTCATCCGGTACCAGTTTCTCAGTTTTTTCCATTTTCTTAACATGTCCTTCTCGTCTTTGAGTTCCCGCTTCATCATTGCCCAGTACTGCTCCACCGGGCGCAGCTCCGGACAGTTTGGCGGATTCATGTCCTTTGGAACAAAATGGACAGAATTGGCCTCATACCACTCCAGGACACTTTTAGAATAGTGGTACAATGCCAAATATGGCCAAAATAGCGGAGCTTCGTCGTGCTGCTGCAAGAACGGCAAAAGGCGCTTCTCGAGGCACTCAGGCCATTTACTGTGCCCTTTGTCACGAAAGGCTCACTCCTCAGTCCGCAAGAGCAGATGGCCTGCCAAATGAGATTTTCCGAGGCGAACTTCGACATTTTCTTCTTCTTAAATTTGTTGTCCACATAGAACTTGCTCTTGCCGGTGAAAAACTCCAACCCCGGAATTTGCTTAAAATCGGCTTTTATATACGTTCCGTCGTCCATCACACAGCAGCCATATTTTGTCAGCATCTTCTCGTAGAGCTTCCGTGCCCGAGTTTTAGCCGTCGATTGTTGCCGCTCATCGCGGTTTGGGAAGTTCTGTACCTTGTATGTATGTAGTCCAGCTCTCTTCTTTGCATTCTGGACGTAGCTCTGCGACATGCCGATCTTTTTAGCCAAATCACGGCTTGAGACGTTGGGATTTGCTTTAATCATCCGCTTCACCTTTCGCTCCGTCTTTTTGTCCTCCGGTCCCGGTTTTCTTCCGGCTCCTTTGTCGTGGTCCAACGTCAACCGCTCCTGGAACCGCTTCAACACTCTGGAGACGGTTGAATGGTGAATGTTCAACAATTTTCCCAACTGCCGGTGCGACAGGTCAGGAAAATCCAGGTGTTTGGAAAGAATTTGTTCTCTCGACTCGCGTTGGTTCACCTCCATTTTCGTTGAATCGAAAAACACGACTTCGAGTTTGACAGCATGTAAACAATACACATCAATGAGAAAGTGTGCAAAATTTGGTTGATTTTTACCCAATGGTAAAAAAGTTATGCCCTGTTGAATGTGTCGCAATAATTTCGTGTTCGCCCTTTACAAGACTGAGAGGAGCGCAACGTTCCCGGTGGCTGGACCAAGTGAAGCAGAACTGTGATTTCACGATCGCTATCTGCTCGTCCGTATACTCGGGGGACCGAGTCTTCTTCCGACAGATGATGTCCTCCATCTTGAGGGTTCTGTGAATCAAGGTATGGGAGCAGTAATATTTTCGGCCTCCATCACGCAAACTCGTTCCGTCCTTGTCGAACAGCTTTTTCAACGCTTCCTGCTTCTTCTCCGTCATTATCTTAGCCGGACGGCAGGTACGCCGCTGCACGCTCCAGGGATGCCAGGATCCGGTAAACTGTACTCACGGGCACATTTTCGTCTCGAAAATGGTCTACCGTAAACTTTTTTCCGCAATGACCATGCGTTTCGTAAAACCGTACAACACGCTCGCGGAGTTCTTGCTGTGTCGACGCCATCTTCGATTGAACTGACAGCACCCGAGCAAAAAGAAACATGCCACCCATTTCTAGGGAGTCCAGAGAAAAAATTACTCTCTTTACTTTCATTACAGAAAGGTATTGAAATCATTCTCATTTTTTATTGTACACCCGTTAGAAGTATATGCTTGAAAATCCCGGACAAACCGTTCCTGGCCAAACACAGTTCACAGCAGTTAATGAAAGAGAAAACCTTTCTCTTTTGTTTACTACCAACATCTGTGCTTGGCTTTTACGCCCAAATCATATGTTTGTCTAGAATAACCGCTATATTATTGCATTTGATGGCCGAGTATACTGGGGTTTCTATCACCCCAGATATCCGGGCCGGTATCAGTATCACCGGTCAAGTCAATGTTGTCAGTAAAAATGATCGCTTTACAAGCAACAAACCAAATTGATTTACGTGAAAATTGTCCACCTACCTGTTCCTTTTATTTCGCTGTCGGCTGAGAATTTGATTCGGAATCCTGAATCACAGAGAACAGACGTCCATCTTCAGCATTCAACTTGTGTAAAATCTCTAACGGTTTCGGAGGTAGTTGGGATATCCAAACCAAGCATGAATTTCAGCTCAAATGCATGAACCGATAGACGAAATCGGTTGTTTTCTTTGAGCAATATTCCATACTGAATCCATTCAGGATTTCGAACCGGTTCCGGAATGGATTTGACGGATAGTTGGGATAGGTTGGTGTGGCGGCGCTAGTGTTTATCGTATATTAATTCAAATGTTTACACACATTTTTTAAATATTTTTGTTCGATCATGGATGACTGTTCTCTGTGCCTGAATGGAGTCAGCATGGATTCCAGCTCAAATGCAACAACCTGAATCCGAAACCGATTGAGTCGGAATCGGTTGTTGCATTTGAGTTGGAATCCATTCTGACTCCATTCAGTAATCCGAACCGGTTCCGGAATGGGTTTAACTGGGATGCCTTTCCTTTGCGAAATTTTCTCCTCTATCATCGATCAACCAAAGCGATAAACCTTAAAGTCAGATTTAGATGGCGCTGCATGCACTGAGTAGAACGAACGGGAATATATTTTAGTGGCTAGAATCATTCCTGTACTTGGTAAAACTAATACACAGCTTAATGGTAGACACGGCCTAGTGAATGGTTGGTTTCGTTTTTCGATAAATTACACTGTATTTCACTCAAAAACTTTAAAAAAGTTTGAACAAAAACAAAAACACCTTCTAGCGACTTGGCAGTGCTGCCACTTTCCGAACATTGACTTTGTTTCAGATATGTATGAAGCAAAATACATTGTGTTACAAAGCGTTACTTTCCGAGCCCCAGCTCGACCGGAATGACATTTGCTGTGGTTACTGATATATTTTAAAAAAATTAAGCGCCAGCTCAATCAGCAATTCGATTTAACCTGATTTGACATGCACCGGAGGTAGAATCCAGTAAAAACATTCGAAATTTGATTCGGAATCCTGAATGGAGTCAGTATGGATTCCAGCTCAACTGCAACAACCGATTTCGATTCAATCGACTTCTACCCAGTCAAACCATCCCGGAACCGGTTCAAAACCTTGAATAATTTCAGGATGGATTCCAGTTCAAATATAACAACTGATTGAGTCGGAATCGGTTGTTATATTTGAGCTGGAATCCACCCTGAAATTATTCAAGATTTTGAACCGGTTCATGAGTGGGTTTGACGGGTAGTTGAGACAGGCTAAGGTGGCGGCGCTAGTGTTCTAACGTATATTGGTTCAAAAGTTTACACAAGTTTTATTAATACATTTGTACGATCATGGATGTCTGTTCTCTGTGTTAGAAGTATGTTCTAGAGCAGCTTAGAACTCTAACCAGTACCTGTTCCCGTATGACCTTCAAAGTTCAGCTAATATCTTGGGAGCTATTTCTGAACTTTTTTCAAGCTGCTTAAACCAACGCTTGAATCGTTACAACATCCATCCAATACCGAAAAGAGCTTACGTTTTTCCCCCGCAACTGAGTCTACACTAAAGAAACACGTTTCACCAGATTCAATCCCTGTTCGCAATCCCTTACTCGCTCCAATTGCCATTCCATTGTCGGCGTCAATTTCTTTGACACAATTCAATGCGCTACTCCGGTTTTTTATGCATTGTGTGTGTCCCGTCTCAATCAATTTAAATCATCATTAAATTGTATTATTCGTTCGGCATGTGAGGGACTGCGCTCTCTTTTCACAGTCACTTCGATCCGACGTTGGGCTTCCAATTCCGCAATTCCGCATATTGCACGCCATGACATTCATTCAATGGGAGAATGTTGTTACATCGACGCGAACAATTCACCGCATGTTTCATACCTACCACCAACCTATTAATATGTTTATGTCGGCTTCAGCCGGCGGCGGCGGGTTCGTGATTTTTATGAAAATGTCATTAAACGCTGTCTTTTGTATGGCATTGCTACCGGTATCCGGTGACGACTGTGACAAGGGTGAAGGGGGTGAAAATCGCCGGAAAATCAATTTTTCGTCAGGTTTTATATATGATTTTTTTTGTTGGCGAAAAAAAAATCGAACGGTTAATTTGCCTTTGGTGGTGGGTGCCCTGTCTGAGCGGATTCGTAATACAAGGGTGTGGCGTGTCGCGGAAGCGAGGCGCGAGAATTGTCGCAATAAGGTTTGAGTGTTTGTTTTTCGGGATTTACTGTTCTGGTGGCGGGACATTTTCTTCTCTGGATGCATTTTAGAATTTATTACTTAGATTTAAGTTGAAGAAATAGAAAGGTGAGAAAACAAAAACGCCTTTTATCTTTTGCGGGCCCGACCGCCATGCTCAATTTCATCATGTGCCTACAAGCTTTGATTCGCTGACACGACCTTCTCGATTAAAATCGCAAGCAAGAAAACTATAACAAATGTTCCCACCTTTCGATCTCAGCATCTTGGGGCACATTTGACGTCTTGCAGCGCCACCTACATATTAATGGGGTAATTAAATGTGTATGTATTTTTTAATACAGCATTTTTCGCGCATAATTTTCGTGTAACCCCATCAATATGGCAACCTTTCAAGAGACAGATCCCCGTACGCCAGCAAGGTGGATTCGCCAGTGCAATTTTTACATGCTTCCTGTCGAAAATTTAACATTTTTCAAACATTCAAATGCGATTTTAAGTCATCAATTGCTGTTGGCCGATGGAGCAACCAGAACAAAAAAGCGTCACTCTCTTTCCATGCACACGGAAGAGGAACCGCACTCCACCACCCTGGCGGAGGCCATCGACAGCGGAAGAGTTGGCATATTTTCATAAAACAGTAGGCAGGTAGCGAGCACGTGCCGCCGCCACCATCCATCGGGCGGCAACGGGCTTGGCATGGGGAGCGAAAATCAAAGCAACCCGTCACCCATCGCCAGTAGATAGATACATGGCCAAGTTAGGTACCTACCTGAACACAGTGTGGGCCGCCCTCTGTTGAGTGTTCGACGAATTGGTTCCTGGCATGGTTCCGCTGTGTCAGAGGGTGGAGCGGAAGGAACTGACAACACAAAAATTTGTGCTGGAAAAGCTTGTGATGGTTGGTTTTCGGTTAAACAGTAGCGAGTTGCGCTGTAGGAAACACTTAGCTGTGTTGTCACCTTTCACCTGTAATTTTGAAAAAAGGGGGCTCGAGCCTGCATTCGAACGATGCAGGTTGGGCTAGAGGAAGACACATTGCCAATTGACTAGAGTGATGAATTGGAGGTCGTCGAGCTTCGTGGTATCAGACTGGAGGAGTAGTTTTAAAAACGTTCCAGGAAAGTTATACTTTTTTTGATAGAGAAGATTTTTGAATCAAACAATCTTTTAAATTTTCTGGTATATGCCACAAATTTGGATCAAAAGAAAAGCTCTGCAAAAACTGGTTGCATTTTTTATGCTACCACCTTCCCTCCGGAGCCCCAGTGTAATAGAATTTAAATGTTAAAACGGCTCAATTAGGACATGTTCAGAAGTGGTTCAGCTCTAGCATAGTTTGGACAGCTCTATAAAACAAAACCATAAATTTTAAAACTATATTTTGCTCTCCCCAGTAGCAGCTATAGCGGGTATTCTATTTAATTTAAAATGTTAGAATTCCACAAGGTAGCAACTTGGAACCGCTTCTCTAACGACTTAACTCTTAACAATCATCTTCGTAGGGTTTGCTACTTTTCTTGGCGGTACTCGTTCTTATTTATCTACTAGCTGATGCTGAGAGTTTCCCGGCAGCGGTATTTCTCCCGATACCGTTGCCCATTTTCGTAATCATAGGGATATCTACATGATATCACAGAGAACAGACGTCCATTTTCAGCATTCAACTTGTGTAAAAATCCCTATCGGTTTCGAAGGTAGTTGGGATATCTCCACCAGGTGCGCTACTGTCGTCATATTTTTAGTGGCTGAATTGACAGCGGTTATACCTCCATCCCGGTCAAACCATTCGGAATTTGATTCGGAATCCTGAATGGAGTCAGTACGGATTCCAAATCAAATGCAACAACCGATTGAGTCGAAATCGGTTGTTGCATTTGATTTGGAATCCATTCTGACTCCATTCAGAAATCCGAACCGGTTCCAGAACGAGTTTAACTGGGATCCAGTCAAACCATTCTGAAACCGGTTCGGACTTCTGAGTGGATTCAGAATGGATTCCAGCTCAAATGCATCAACCGATTAAGTCCGAATCGGTTGTTTCCTTTGAGCCAGATTCCATACTGAATGCATTCGGGATTTCGAACCGGTTCCGGAATGGATTTGACGGATAGCTGCGGTAAGCTGGTGTGGCGGCGCTAGTGTTTTAAAATTCCTTCGAAAGTTTATACACATTTTATAAAAATAATTGTTCGATCATGGATGTGATGATATCCTGATTTTCTTCGTGTTCGCGTTGTTCGTTCGTCATTTACTTCCTTAGGTGCTGTTGCTAGCTCGCTGACCGACTTTTGCTGTGTAACTGATCTACTCACAACTGTTGTTAATATCGACACTTGACGAGACTTGAACCGATCCAATGATGCCGATCAACTTGACTTGCATCCTTTTACAGCCACCGTCGGAGGGTTTCTTCGAAAACTTGTTTCTAGAATGACCGAACTCAAATGACATTTCGTCTAAACAATCGGCTCGCAGTATATGAGCTGCTCAAATGGACCCTAAGTGATCTACTTTCGGCCCAACTCGAAATCGATGAATATATTAGAGATCTCACGGGAGTTGACGGCTCACTACCCGGCTGTGAGTCAGATAACACGTGCTCGAGCTAATAAGATACGTGTTATAGTGAATTACCTCGACCAGGCAAA
Source organism: Topomyia yanbarensis (assembly GCF_030247195.1). Taxonomy (NCBI): domain Eukaryota; kingdom Metazoa; phylum Arthropoda; class Insecta; order Diptera; family Culicidae; genus Topomyia; species Topomyia yanbarensis. The sequence goes on from NC_080670.1 coordinate 191,221,730, forward strand.
CCAGATTGCTTGCTACGAGCGTTTTACGAAGCAATTTACGGTATACGTACCTTCTGAAGCAGTGGAACTCGACGGGGTCGTCTCCGAACCGGGTCTGAAGTGCGAAGACCTGTTGTAGTGCGGGGTTTCACTTCAACAGGTGAAGATTCTAGAATGCAAAGGGAGAACACATTGACAGCTGAAGGCCGCGGCGCCGTCGAACTCTAGAAAGAGAACTGCGAAGAGAAAAACAGCGTTTTTGGCAACGTGTGCCTCGGGATTGTATGGCAGCACGTCCAATGTTATAAGGAAAGGCAGTGTTTTCGTTTTTTGACACCCTACAATATACTGCATAATTGCGATAATTTGATATTATTTACACCAACCGATCTGCCGCTTTTGATAAATTTGGATATTTGGAATCAATCATAATTTTTGTAGTTGTTTCGATTCTCTCTTACGGATCGAGAGATAGAGAAAGCCAGATACCTACATTTACTTCAACGTCAACATACATAGCCCAAGGAAGGCACCTGGTACTGTTGATGTTTTTGCTGTACTTCAATGATGAAGAGCTGAAGACTTCACGACTGTCCTTCGCGGATGATCGCAAAATATTTCGTCTGATTCGATCAATTGAAGATTTTTCCAGTTTTTTGTTGATTGGTAAAGGTGTGTATAAATTTGAAGAAGTTTTCGGTGGTCTAATTGCAAGATAGACCCGGTTGGAGGCAGGTAGGACAGGAGTCTATGGGCTTAACGAACCCCCTTCCCCCGTCGGCCCTACTGTTGGGGAATTTAAATAGGAAGACGTGGAGTTTGGATTGGGCTCTGCCAAACCTCTAAAAAGCCACATCTCCGAAAGCAGCTCCGACGAAGCGAGTCTGTGCCGCTTCTGTTAAGATCCTAAGGTTCCAATAATCTAAGATCTTAGCAATAAAAGCACTCTAGCCCAACTGGAGTGCGAATCGGCACATCAGGATCGACGCCAGTACCACCCTGATTATGGCATACTGGCCATGGCAAACGCCAACGGGCACGACACGAACTGAACGATGACTTTGGGCTGACAGGCGTGCTGTTCTACTCTCTGAGTAAGGAAGGATGACACCGACTTGAAATGGCGAGTGGACTAACAGCACAGCTGCCTCCGTTCTAACAAAACCCTGGCAGGTCTCCGAGTACGTTCAAAACTTGTCACTATTCAGTTGGTGGTACTAGGTCCGGTTGAAACATTCCCGATTTTACGCCGATCCGGATCTGAACACTACTCCCCATGAAGGATAGTGTCAACCATTGCATGACCTCCCTGCTGCTATTAGTATGCTTAGATATTAGTATGCTTAGATAATCATGGGATCACGAGAGGCGACTATGCGCAACGATTGGAGATAGCGGCCCGGAACTGGGACCCAATAAAATGGTGAACCACGACGACGACTGCATCCCAGCAGCACTCGGAGAGGCGATCATGTTCGCAAGAAGCGGAAAACTTGCGAGATCGCCAGTATCGAACCAGGTAGTCACCTCGAGTTCGACTAATGACAACCTGCATGAAATGTAGCAGGCGGTCCAAGAAGCCGTAGGCCTTGTGTCGCAACAGACGTTTATACCCAGAACTAGTAATAGTACACTCCAAGTAGGACTGCAGCTTTGGCGGACTAACACGGCGGAGCTCAAGAAGAAAATAGCGGAGCTCTACGAGTTCATAAAGGACAAGAACAACGTCCACACTAAGATTAAGCATCTAGTGACGACCATGAAGTTCGCCATGAATGTCGTCGAACGAGAGCAGATCGCGCTGACGACGCGTGCCGAGCATGCCGAAAAAACGCTTGACGAGGCCAAGGTGAAAGCAGTATCGGAGGTAGCTGAAGAGACGCCGAAGAGTTCCCGGAATCCACGCTCCTTCGAAAAGTGATAGATGAAACCCGAAAACCCGTCGTACTCAGAAAGGTGAGATGCTCTTCGAGCTGCAAAAAAAAGACCGAACGGTCAAGAGCGTTGCCTTCATGGCAGTCATTGAAAAGTCTCTAGGCGAGGAGACAACCATAAGGAACCTTGCCCACAAGACAGTGATCGGGTGCAGGAACCTGAACGAGATAACACCAAGAGATGAGCTGAGAAGTACACTGAAGGAACAATGTGATCTGGGAGATACACCAATGGTAATCCGGATGAGGAAGGCGTACGGCGGTACGCAGGCGGCGTCGATACGGCTTTCCATGATCGTAGCTAATAAATTGTTGGAAAAAGGCCGAATCAAGGTTTGGTGGTCAATGTGTTCGCTGAAGGTCACTGTCCCCAGAGTTTCCAAAACAAATAGAAACATGTTTCAAATGCATGGACTTTGGTTACCAGGGGAGAAATTGCAAAGGCCCTGGCAGATCTGATCCGTGCAGAAAATGTACATGCTCTGTTCAAAGGAAGGTGGCAAAGACCACATGGCGGGAGGGTTCATATACCCAGCGTACAAATGGGCGATGAAGAGCCAGAAGTGATGGAGGTTACCCAGTTAAACCTCAATCATTGCGACCCTGCACAGCAACTATTGTGGCAGTCGACAACAGAAGCGAAATGCGATATTGCAACTATCGTGGAGCCGTATCGAATCCCTATCGACGACGGCAACTGGGCGGAGAATGGAACGGGAATGGCTGCTATTCGTGTGATGGGCAAAAACCCTACACAGAAAGTGGTCTCAAACTCATACGAAGGCTTCGCGATTGCAGCACCTAGATGGACGGCAGAGCAGTTCCATCGGATGCTAGATGAGCTTACTGGGGAGCGGGCTGGACGAAGACCGGTATTCATCCCAGGACATTTCAATGCTTGGGCAGTGGAGTGGGGAAGCTGACATACCAAAACCAAAGGGTATAGCCTGCTGAAAGCTCTAGCCAAACTGGATTTTATGCTATGCATAAAATGAGGGCCCCAGAACAACTTGCCACAGAAATGGACGGGAATCCATCGTCGACGTTACCTGCGTAGTGATCACCTGGCAATCCGATACAATTTTGGTCAACGATTCAAAGCGGCAATACAGAGGGCAAGAGCTCACGAGCGGAAGTGGAAGGTGAAGTCATTTGACAACGATCTCTTTGTGGAAGCACTTCAGGTAGCGAGCGACTCCGCTGACATGAACGCGGAAGAGTTAACAGAAACACTAGCAAGAGCATACGACACTACAATGCCAAGAAAACTAGAGCCAAGGAACAGACGGCATCCAGAGTACTGGTGGAGCGTGGAGTTCGGAGCCCTCCGCGTAAGCGAGCTAGCACCGAAGCGGACAGAGAGGAGCGTAATATAGTGCTCCGCGCCACAAGGGTAGCATTGAAACGTGAGATAAAGCGAAGAAAACCTATTTGCTTTAAAGAGTTGAGCCAGGGTGCTGACGCCAACGCCTGGTGCGACGTATCTTGTGTCACGATGGCAAAGATCAGAGGTCCCATGACGCCTCTGAAAATGTACCCCGATAAACTGAAGGTTTATCATAGAAGGGCTCTTTCCGGAGCACGATCCAATGATATGGCCGATTATACCGTATGGCGAGGTAGAGCGCGGGACAACGCCGAAGTGATACAAGACTCCAACGAGGAACTGTCGACGCATTGGCAAAGAGTTTAAAGGTGAAGAAAGCAACCGGATCAGATGGAATCTCCAACATCGTATTGAGAGCGGCAATCCAGACACTTCCGGATATGCTAAGAAAAGTGGTTCCGAAAGCTTCTAGACGAGGGCCACTTCCGTGACAAATGCTAGATACAGAAGTTTGTGCTACTGCCTCAACCAGGTCAGCCTTTCGAGGATCCACCGTTGTATAAACTAACAGGACTGCCGGATACGCTCGGGAAACTCTTGGAGAGGATTGTCTTTAACAGGCTGACAGCATTCATGGAAAGTGATAATGGGATGTCGGAAACCCAGTTTGGATCCCGGAAGTGATCGAGAGAGCCGATATGGAGCGGAAATAAAGAAGAGGAAATCGATAATGTGCCGTGATAACGATAGACGTCAAAAACGCGTTCAATAGCGCAAGCTGGGAAGCCATTGCGGAATCACTTCACAAAATGAGGGTCCCCAGCAGCCTGTGTACAATTTTAAGGAGTTATTTCCTGGACCGGGTCCTGATCTAATGAGACAAACGGAGGACAAAAATCAATTAGAATTACGGCAGGAGTCCCGCAAGGCTTTATCCTGGGTCTAACGCTATGGACCGGGATGAAAAACGGCGATCTGACGCTTAAGCTGCCTAGGAGCGTAGAGTCTCGAAGGTTACAGGTTCGAATCTCGCCTCTGGGGAAAGTTTTTCACATAACTGCTTTCGTTTCACTCACCATTATGATCAATTTTTCTCGTTGGATACCTCCAAAAAGTATTAAATAAAGTATTGGCACTTACGTCGAAGACCAAAATAAATTAATTTTTTTTTCGAGAGTAGTTTTACTGGAGCTGTAGAGATAGATTCTCGGAAGGGCTCCCCTTCAGAATCACATACTTCAATTTGCAGACGAGACAGGCAATGTCGCCCACTACAACACTGCTTTAGGCCAATTGTAGCGGGCCGTGATTCTGAATGTGATATTCATTGTACGGTTCAGGTATGTGCGGGCGTGGGGACTCGCGATCGCGTGTATCATCGCGAAGAGCTCGAGCATTTGTGCGTTAACGTGTTCGATCGCGTGTGCGTTGGTATGTCGCGTGTGCTAACGTGTATGTAACTTCGCGTGTACAAATTCTATTGAAAATAATAAAATCGAATTGTTAAATTGAAAACTCACTGAATTTTTAATAATCCGAGCAAGTTATTCAGTCACATTTACCCTCCCATGCGCCTTTCCAACCGTGTACATTTCACCAAAGCTGATAAAATAATTATGAAAGTGACGACATCAAATATTAATTCGCTCCGACAATAAAGTAAATATTTTATTTAAAGCGGCGGTAATTTTTCATCCTTCCCGACAGCCTGTTCATTTGCAACGTCAGCAATTTTTGATGCATCATATTTATCCTTCCTTATTTTCACTTTCATCCCACCAGGAAAACACCACCACCACCACCACCAGCAGCATCGCTAGTGACAACCGTGTGAAAAACAATGGAGATTGTCAACTGAGCCCATCATCATCCAGGTAAGTCCGTTCGGATTGCAAACAGAAGCCCTACCAGACCCCCGTAAAGTTGAATTGCGACGCGGATAAACGAGGGTTTGTACCCTCCGGGAGGGGACACACTTTTGATCTGGATTGGTCCACAAAAACCTCCGGAAGAAGAGGCACCACGACCGGACCGTTGTTGGGCGCACCGTCGTTGACCAGCTTCGCACGGCTCAATGGCTTTTTAATTTCCTGCTCTTTCTCGTTTTTCTCACATTCTCATCACCCTCGCATTCCAATTCTGGTCCGGTTCGGTCCGGTCCGGTCTGGTCTGGTCTGGTTCGATTTCTGGCAGGCATATTCGATTCGCGTGGGCATTCCGCAGCAACCAAACAGACAGAGAACTGTTGGGGCCCCGAAGCAAACTCGTCCGAAAAAAACCGGGTGAAAAATTCGGCGGCTAGTTACTTCTGGGAGTAATTTTCCACCACAGTTATTTCTGGGAGCAATCCGTTTGCCACCACACACCGCAGAAACAGAACCGCAAAATATTTCCCCCACTTGGTATAGGATGCAGGACACGCTGCACTGGATGAGAAGGCTTCTTTTTTTTATGGAGCACTTCTATTCTCGATTCTTTTGAGTTTGTGAAGGGTTCATTGCCGGTTTTACGAGTTGATCGCACAGGAACCGTTTGGCGAAGAGTGCTGGTGCTTGTTTTTTGGAGATTTGATTCCATTTTGCTGATTGTGACTCTGGATGGACGAAAGGGTGCAATAATTGAGGTCATGGATGGGCTCGTGTAGCGTTCAGTAGCTGCACTGAAACGGGATTCTAAACGGATCTTTAATGGGTTCCAGTTATTCAGTCTTGGTTCTTTTGATTAACGAACCACTTTTAATTTACGCTCTGAAATGGTACAAACAACGGTGAAAAGTGCCATGACAGTGTAAAACCGGATTCTTCGTTTTGTGTAGTGAAAAGCTTGAAAAAACACTGCATCAAAATATAATCAAACATTCGCTTGCATATGTCCAGTAACACTCGATTATATCAATTTGCAATTCGAATTGTCGAATACGAAAAAAAAACGAGGTTGACAACTGTCCAGAACATGCTTCTCCGAAAGGCAAAAAACCAACCTAAAAATATCCGGGGATCGGTAACGAAACACCGAATCGCCAACCAGCAGCCCCGGAATTATCTCCAAAACTCCGAGCTGTCGATGATGATTTGCATATTTACAAAACTGTTTCCTCTGCCAAACTCACACTTGCGGCGGTTGCAATAGAAAACGGATTAGAATCGGCTTCGGAATAGAACCAACCAACAAGCAAAAAAAAAAAAAAAATCCCACTGAAAATCCTATGGCTTCATTCTGCAGAGACAGTCGCGAGCGCTAGCTATTTGTTTATTTTCCGCTGGGTTTGAGCGCATCTGTCAACAACATCAACGCGCGGCGGACGATTCTTGGTTGCTAACCAACATGGTGGAATATCGCTGCAGTTTGTGCCATAGCAGGCGAGGTGTGAAAATGAGACGTTTTTATTCCAGCAGGTACATAAATTGAAAATTCATCGGTCCAATAAGCTACCTGGTTTTTTATCGGATTTTTTTTTTCAGGGATGTCGGGAAAATCAACACATTTGGATGTTGGTTTTTGGTCGAATTCGTGTTTTGTCGGACCAGCAATCAATCCTTAGATCGTCTAAATGTTCTGAGTAAGCCTAGCAAAGACTGGAAAATATCGTGCGGTGGTAGAGGATCAATAACGAGACCGGAATCCTATTAAGTGTATCGTTTCATGAATTATTATTAGATTTAAAATTGTGTGCAATGACGGGAAGATGTTTACGCTAGGTACATGCAATCAGTGCAGCGGAGCGGCAGGCATCTTCCCACTTACCGAGGAAATCCACATCCTGTCGCGCTGGTTTTGTTCAGAGCTGTTTTTCTTTCCTGAGGAGGGCGGAAAAACGAAAGCTATTAACGGGTGTTCAATAAAAAATTTCAACGATTTCAATACCTTTCTGTAATTAAAGTAAAGAGCGTGTTTTTTTCTCTTCAAGAGAATTGCTCGCTGGACACCCTAGAAATGGTTGGCATGTTTCTTTTCGCTCGGGTGCTGTCAGTTCAATCGAAGATGGCATCGAGACAGCAAGCACTCCGCGAGCGTGTTGTACGGTTTTACGAAACGCATGGCCATCTTGGAAAAAAAGTTTACGGTAGACCACTTTCGAGATGAAAACGTACCCGTGAGTACAGTTTACTGCATCCTGGCATCTCTTAGCGTGAAGCGGAAGGCCGGTAGCGGCCGTTCGGCGAAGATAATGACGAAGAAGAAGAAGGAAGCGTTGAAAAATCTCTTCGACAACAAGGGCGGAACGAGTTGCCGTGACGCCGACCAAGAATATCACTGCTGACATACCTTGACTTACCAAACGCTCAAGATGGAGGACATCATCTGTCGGTAGAAGACTCAGTTCCCCGAGTACATGGACGCGCAGATAGCGATCGTGAAATCGCAGTGCCGATGGATGACGAAGAACTACCGCGGGACGTCGTTCGTACTGGACGACGAAAGTTACTTACCGCTCTCGAAGACCCACATTCCAGGAAATGACAGCTACTATTCTAGCGACAAGACAGGCCACATCCCTCGAAGTATAATATACGTTTAAGCATAAATATGAAAAAAAAGTTATGCTGTACATCGCCATATTGGACAGAGGGATTTCAAAGTCGTTTAAGCCGAGCGGTCTGGCCATCAATCAACAAATGTACCAGGAGGAGTGTCTTGAGAAAATTCTTCTGCCGTTCTTAAAGGAGCATCATGCGGATGGGAAGTACGTCTTCTGACCGGACAAGGCGTCTTCCCATTACGTCAAGAAGACGCTGGAGTATCTGGAGCAGAAAATGATACCGTATGTGCCGAAAGAAAGGAACCCAACCAACTTGCCTCAGTGCCGTCTCATTGAGGATTTTTTGGCTCCCTCAGAGCCCTAGTGTACAAAAATAATTGGCGGGCCAAGGATACGAAGCAGTTGACCACCAGGATTTGGAATTGTAACCGGGAGATGGACGTCAGTGTCGTCCAGTGCTCTTGTGAGAGCATCGCGACTAAGTTGCGTCGTACGGCTGACCAGGGCCTCTTCTTGACGTTTTTTGAAGAATAAACATTATGTTTGTAATAAAAAATACTGAATTCGTTGAATTATTTTTATTTTTTAACCGCATTACAAATTTTTTTTAATTTTTTTGAACTCCCGTTAGGCGGAGGAAGTTGTCTACTAACCGTGGAAGCTCCTGCTCTTCTACTAGAGAAATAATCTTAACGCAAGACAAGTACTTAATATCACGCCCTCCTACCCTGGACAGGGATGAGGAAACCCTTCGTACATTACGTCCCTGCAACATAAATTAAGGGGACATGATAGGATAGCAGACCTTATTATTAGGGGCCATCAGAGAGCCCAGAAATGAGGAACAACACCTCCCCGTCGATCCATTCCTTATTCTGGAATAGGAAGTACTTGGAACAAACCCCAGTAACCTCGTGAGCGCAACAAAGAAGCCAAAAGGTTTACAGTAGTTGGTTAAGTTTATAGACTGCCGAAAAGTGGAGAGTATTTCTACCCAACCCTCGACACAGTTCAGGGCGTCATCTACGAACAAAGTTTTGAAAGAAGCCAAATTAGTGGAAGAGTTCAAGGCACTGGGAGTCACGAATGTTCGCCGAATAACAAAAATGCCTGACGGTAACCCGGCCAACACACCACTGGTCATGCTTTCCTTCTCTGGTTCTATCAGAGACTTCGGAATACCTGTGGACTGTTCTACTTCGCAGCAGTATCCGGTCGAAGTACCGTTGATATTCTTCAAGTGCAGTCGTTTCGGACATATGATACTCTTCTGTCCCAACTCAGCTGCTCAGAGGAATTGCTGTCAACGACATGTGACTTCCAAAGCCTTTGCCTCAACTGCGAACAAGGACACTCTACCCGTAATTGGAAGTGTTCCAAGTTTATGGAGGAAGAACTGAGAACTAAGATCAGAATCGATAAAAATCTCATATTTCCCCAACGGTCACAACTTTTAAAAATAAACGGCAACACTGCCCCAACTACGCCAGCATCGCTACAGCCTCAAACCCTACAAAATGAGCTAACAACTCTAAAGCAAAGCAAGGTTCTTAGTTTAAAGCAACAAAAACAGCTGCAAGCGGCCTTGACAAAGATATCGAAACTGTGGCATGCCGTCAGCGAGCTCCACCAAAAGCCAGAGTCGTAGCAATTCTGTTTTGTGTATGTGTGTGGGGGGGGGGGGGCAAAGTTGCAATATTCTTCAGAGTTGACCTGCGAACTTCAGATCATGAACGGTAACGTTCTTCCAATACACCTTGAATTTGTGCAGAACCTGGACGATCTGCAGCTAGTAGTATTCTGTGCTCCAGTGGCCTGGGCGGTACCTTAGGAATTAGGCGGCACCTGGACCAGACAGGGTGTCCAAATGTTTTGGTACAGGTAGCCCATCGTTGTACATTCCACGATGGCTGTATGTTTCAACAGGGCGTTACGAGAACTACGCTTATTGCCGGATTTCATCGCCCGTGGTACCACAATTTTCCTCTCCAAGGACAGCAACACATCCAACCCATCAAAGTACAGACCAACTACCTGTCTAGCAAGTCTGCAGAAGATCCTGAGCACCATCATCACCCGAAAAAAATCAAGTAATCAAAGATGCAATCATTTTTGGACAAGCAGTGTGTAACCAACAGAACCTTAGTATGGTCTATATCGATTACAAGAAGACAACGACTCCATACCGCCCTCTTTCCTCATGAAGGTTTGGAGATATACACAGGTGATCTTGCAGTCGTGAGGTTCCTGCGGCAGATGATGGACAGGTAGATAACAACACTGCATCTCAGAATAGGAGAAGACGTATTGTGGTCTACAACACCCCGTACCTTGAGGGGAGTTCGAAGGCGATTCCTTTAGCCCGCTTTGGTTTTGTTTGGCGATGAACCACCTCAATAGGACACTAAATTGAAACGGGTATCGCAATCAGATAAGGTATGGAGAAAGCTCACCGGACGAGGTGACCCATACCATCTTCTACATGGACGATCTCAAGATCTTCATCTAACCAACCAGAACTCAGAAGATCTAGTCGCCAAAAGGAAAAGGGCACCAGGAAAAAAGCACCAACAATTCCAGAAGCTTCAACTCCAAAACCACCCCAGTTTTGACCCTGCTCACACCTTACATGGACGCCATCATGTCTTGGTTCCGCTGTAGTTCCACAGCATCACTCAAAACGGCAAGAACCTCCAATGGTCGTTAATTGCGCGGACGGCATCTCCGAGCAAGCTCAACAAAGTACAACCGCTCAACGCAGTAGTCGGCAGACAACAGTAGCGTCAACATTCAATAGTCGAAACCAAACAAACAACACTCCTGCGTCGACCCTGACTGGGGAGATTCCGGGTTCTCCGATCTATCCTCGGCGGATTCTAGTAGACAAGATAAAAAGTAACCGACCGCGTCTAAATCCATTCAGCCAATAGCATCTAGACGGCACCTTGCCGTCAATAAGATCTACAGAAGTACAGATCTACAACGCAGTAACAATAGCCCGGTTACTGAGCACGCCAGCCGAACAATTCACAGCCATCAGCTTCTGGTTGACCTAGAATACCTAGGAAAACATTCAACGGCAGATGCCCCTGACCAAGAATACCACCGGTTTGACCGATTTCCCCTTGGCGGTAGCCGGTATGGGGGTTTTGAAGTACTTCTCGCAAGACTCGTTGGTCCAATAAAAAGTAAACAGCAATCCCAGTACAGCTTCAGCTCCATCGCTAGTTGTTCTTGGCATTCAGTTCGGCTTCGTCACAGGGACAAGACCATGACTTGGGAAATACCAGAAACAACTGTTGAATCCCCGACGGTTGCCGGCGCGGGAAACCCAAGGTCTTCACGAGTATGCTCCATCAACCCCATAGCTCGATCCTATCGATTTGACACAGATGTATCCATTTCAACCATCGGAGGGAACATCCGCCTCTACTCCTAGAGCTATATTACAAAAACCTACCATCGATCACCTAATTCGGACATAATTACTAGCATAAAGAAACCGGGTTGTTCTCGGGCATCGAACCCTCTGAACGATGGATACAGAAAGCAAACATCACAAGCAACTTATCCCGGCTGTTAACTGGAACCTCTTCCAGTTTCGGAGAGACACGAACTGAGGAGCAGCCGCTGGACACTCAGACAGCCGAGATAGAAGGTTGCGTCCTGGCCTTAGCGAAAATCTAGGAGATCTACAAATCCACATCGCACACAAAGCTCCCATTTGCCTTGTCATTCAAGACACATATAAGAAGCACCACAGGCCCGTCTCCATAGTCTGGGCGCAAGTCTACTTAGGAATGCGGCAAAGGAACAACATCTTCCAGAAAGTGTGAACATCCCATCGTGAACTGTACTCCTTAGCACTGAATTGATACAAGTAGTCCGCATACAAGTATACATCCCAGTATCCCAAGCAGGGTTAGAGACTTGCTGAAGAAACTTCAGAATTTTATAAATCAACTTCCGCCACCCTTTGTACTTATGGGTGAATTCAACGCACATCATATCGTGGAGAGGGGGAGACCCAAAGTAGTTATCGGTGCGGGTATAAAATCCTGGAAGTAACTGAAAAGCCAAACACCAACGTCGGAGGAGCCTCATTCCTCATAGGAATTGATAGTCGATGGATCCCGACAAAGGATGTTCCCTATACGAATCACCCACGGAAGACGCCCTATCTCAATAACAAAATCATGACGAAGATGTAATCGAATTCAACGGGAACTACACGCCCGAAGCCATTGCAAAACATTTCTGTTAAACCGCCTCGGCAAACATTCCTCGAACTTGCGGAACCTCCCCGTGAAGAGCAATCCACTGGTGTAACAACGAGGTTGCAGCTGTTCTGAAAACCCGACGAAAATCCCCTAGACTGTTTCAAAAAATCTCACAAGAACATCAACTATAGGAAGAACGCGCAACCAACTATCGAAGAAATCAGCTCAGGAACCAGGGAAGAAAGATGATTGTGGAAGCCACAGCAGCAAGTTGGAGGGATTTTCTCGATGACATTGTCCCGATTTTCTTCACCTGGAAGCGCTGAAGAAGGATCAACGCACTTAGCGGCAAAATTAGATAGGTTCATGTCAAAGGAACAACCATTTTGAACCCTACCGACGTAGCGAACTAGATCGGGACCTATTTCCGGAAGTCCGACGAATCTCCACCTCCATTCTTTAAAAGATGTACAGCCGGCATAGAAGCAACTACAGTTCGCCGTACAGTCAACCGTTTTCCAGAATGGAACTCACCACTGCATTAAGCGTCGAACGAGGGAAATCGGCTGGACACGGCGATATTGAAAGCAGCTCTATTCTATCTATCTAGTTTGGACATGTGGAAACCATCAACTTGATCAGCTGTACAGCTAAACCAATGGAGAGATTAGTAAACCGGAACCTCATAACCTTTTCGGAGGAGGTATACTACCTCAACTTGCGGCAATTTGAATTTAGAAAGGATAGCTGCTAGTTGCTCTTGGAATTCAGTTCGGATTCGCCACAGGGCCAAGATCCCGACTTGGGAAGAACCGGACACAGCTATTGAATGCGTGGAGAACCCTGGGTCTTCACCGGTAAGTTCCATCAACCCCATAGCTCGATCGCATTCATCTGTCACATTCTGCTTTCCTTCAGAACCCTATGGCCTTGAAACAGCTGTATCCACGTAAACCATCGGAGACAACTAAGGAAACATACGCCCCTTCTACTCCTCGAGCTACATCAGAAAAACCTACCATCGATCACCTAATTCTGTCATAATTATCGGCGCAAAGGAACCTCCACGATCTGGACGCAAGTATAGCTTGAGCTTGTGCTATCACCCCTGACTGCACTCCGTAATCGATCTGGACTAGCTGAAGTTGCACAGGGAATAAGTAGATAATTACGCTTGGGAATAGCCAAACATCTTTCAATGTGCAAACTCCTGGTAATCCTTAAGTGTTTATTGAGTAATACCGGCGCCAGCCAGGCTCGAACGTAGATCGCGGAAGGAAAGGGAATGTTAGTCCGATACTTGCTTTTGCTAGAGGCCGTATATGCTACTGCGCACTCCACAAGTATCGCGGGAGAAGGATATATGGTAAGTATAGAAGTTGGATTCTACTTCTTCTTTATCGACACCAGAGAGGTGACTTCACTATATCTGGACTAAATATCGATCCATCAACTCATGAACCGGAGACCAACGGCTTTACTTTCCTTCCGAAGGAAGAGGTGACCACAGATTTTATCACCTCAGAAAAATCTCAACGACCTCGGCTGGAATCGAACCCAGGCCAATTGGAATGAATGGCGGTCACGCTTACTACTCAACCACCAGCGCCGTCAGGTCTCCATGATCTGAAGTTTCAACGTTTTCTCTAGCAAAGGAGGATGCTAAAGTAGCTGTCGGCGCTGAAATGAGATCCTCAAAGTAGCCGAAAAGTCAAAAGCCATCATCCTCAACACCGGAGAAACCACATTCCTCACTCAATAATGAATGAAGAATCATTGAAGATACATTTGAAACAGCTCTCAAATCTAACGAGATTTACACTCCCGAAGCCATTGCGAAACATATTGTCTCCGCAAGCATTCCCCGAACTTCCGGTCCATCAGCTTGTTCAGCTGTATGGCTAAACTACTGAAGAGATTAGTAAACCGGGAGGGAAACTACCTCGACCTCCGGCAATTTGTCTTAAAAAAAACTCGTCTCAGGTACCGACTAAATCCCTAAAGGAGTTTCCGAAGCAGTTACTCGACGTTTGAATACTTTCGGTTGTTCAACGAATTCACGATTATTCAGATTATTCAGATTACCAGATTACCAGGGTACGTTTCAGCAACTAACGCTTGCTTTTTGTTTGCAGGATCCAGCCCAATATACAACCAATATTTCGCTGCGGGTGGATGTAAAGCGATAAACCGAACCGACCTATAGCTCAGATCAATGGATTTAGTTCCCTTCTGAGCGGTTGGTTCAGCAACGTGTCCGTAGTTTCCGCGACTTCGTTTGATAGCCTGCTTTGGCCAGTTGGGAGTGCTAGGCAGATGGGGGGTTAATCGTTCTATCCAGGGCCACCAGCATCATGTTGTCTGCGTACACAAAGATGTAGACACCCCCTGGACAGCGTGGCGTAGAGCGAGTTCATACTTACCAAGAAGAGGATAACAGGCAGTACCGAGCCTTGGGGCCCTCCATTGGTATCGCGGAACTCGTCGGAAAGTTTGCCGCCAAGCCGCAGATCCGAAAGACTCGGCTTGTTAAAAAAAATTTCTGCGAGGGCGCTGAGATTTCCGTTCCGTGTATACCCCACCGCGTTGAGGTTGTTGCAGAGTGCCTTCGCGCCAGCTAGTGTTGTACGCTATTGCCACGTATAGTATGACGATGTCGGCCTGGAGGTTTTCGTATCTTGCTTTGCCGTATATTTCCTCGCCAGAGCACAGGTGCGCTCCGATCCCGAGCCCCTTCCGAAAAGCGAATCAGTTTCTCCTCTTCCAGTCATATGGTCAACCGCTGGTTGATCATCCCCTCCAGTGTCTTGACGGTACGTGATAGGAGGCTTATTGGTCGGAAGTTGCTTGGGGTGCGAGTGCCATGCCTTTTTTTGGGGAATAGGGACTACGTGAGTCAATTTCCAATCTTCGGAAGCGCCTTCCCAGATCGTGTTGAAGGTGTCTAGCAGAACCCTTTTGTCTCCCGGGGTAGCCCATCTGAGGGCGGCGGTGAGTTTCGCTCCGGTAAAGGGTCTGCTGTAGGGGATTGTAGAGTATGGCGTGGACATAGTAGAGGAGGCTACAAGTCTGCTTTTTCACCACGGGAAAGTGGCTGGCAAGACGTCGTTAGCGGAGGGTGCGTTGAAGTGCCATCCTATACTGTCCGCGAGTATCTCAGATTCAGTGATGGTGGTGTCATGGAGCAGCCACTTTGTTCGTATTTACTGTTGACCCGTATCCACAGCTCCAAACAGTTGGGGAGATGGGGTGGATGCCGTTCAAGAGATTCATTCAGCTGATTTTCTTAGCCGCTTGGATGATTTTCCTTGCGCTATTCCGTAACTTCCTGGAGTTATCCGCTTTTTGGTTCCTAAGAGGATGGTTGGGCAGTGTTATCTGCAGGATCCGGAGAGCTTCGTTGATGACGGCGACTTGCGGGTTCCACCACTGTACGGCACGGGCGTGGTGGGGGTTACATTCTTCAGCCGCGTGTTGACGATCACTTCCGACAGTTTGGCCGGCAAGTACGTGAGGTGCCGTTCGAGGTGGAACTGTATGGCGACGTCGTAAGCCACCCAGTCCGCATTTCCGTACAGCCAGCGTCTGCGGTGGGAGGTTTTGGATGAGAGGCAGTTTATGAGTAACTTGATTGGAATGTGATCGCTCCCGGCTGTGTCGTTCGCCGCGGACCAACCACATATCCCGGCGATGGAGCTGGAAGCAAAGGTGACGCGTGGAGGGCGGAGGCGGCGTTTCCGCGTATAAACGTTGCACTACCATCGTCGAGTATCACGGCGTCGATTTCCTCGATAAATCTAACGATCTCGTTGCCTCGGTGGTGTGGTAGGTGTTAAGGTACCCCACGACGATGAATGGGCCTGGAACCTGGTTGACCGGGCTCGTTAATTTGTTTCGTATGATGATGGCCCCTTGTGGAAGCTAGATGTATACGATGGAACAGATGATGGGGGTCAATTGCGATCAGCTCGGTGTAAAGAGAGAGGTGCACTTTGATGGCCAGGCGAAGGATTTGGTTGTCTAGCCATCTCCCATTCGTATCGATTCCCGAACCATGGGGATACCGATGTGCACGTCAGTTTCCCACTGCACATCGTGCGTGGATAGGACTGACCCCGGGTAGTTGGTCGTCATGACACTGGAGCGGTTATGCGGTGGGCCACCTGGAATGGGTTGGGAGCCATACGGCTCAGCGCTACTGATTCGCGGTTTCGAACGCTGTGCAAAGATAGTAGGCGTGGATCACGGATTTGTTCATCTCCGTCCCGTGTGCTACCTATGACTGCTATCTCCCTCTGTTGTTAGTGGTATTTCCTGGGACTTGTCACTCCCGGAAGTCTACCGCCGGGAACTAGTGAAGTAGTAGATCGAGATCAAGGAGCTGAATGATTCACGGAAACAGGAGCCAAATGGCTGATGAAATCGGCAGCCAAACCGCTCAACTGAGGCGAGAGCTGAAGGACGACGTAATCGATGGAGACGAAAAGCTACTTCAAGTGAGGCTCCGAAGTAGCTGCGGAAAATTCTTGAGCAAAAAAAAAGTGGCGCGACTAGAAGAGGCCCTACGATGTAATACATTGATGTAGTTCCATGGGGAAAAAGTGAGTCGTGAGCCCCGCACAGTGCCTGTACACTATAGGCCAGACTTATTTTGGTATTTTGGTAGTTATGGTATTCTTAAGGGACTGTTTGGTGTTTGAACCACTGACAACCCAACGGGGGTCCATAAAGAAGACAATGAAGGCGTTGGACGACTGAAGAAATCGTGACTAAACGATTGATGTTCCGGAGGAGTCACAGCATTTGTATCTACCTGCTATCCTCGATCGCTGTTCAGTGTTCAAAGGCGGAAGTGGCCATAATATATCGTGGTTACGTGGACAATTATTTGACAGTGTCAACCGGGCGCATTATCCAAAAAAGGGGCGGGTTTGATATCCGGAACTGGGTTTCCAATGCAGCTGAAGTTCCCCGAAGACTGGGAGCAGAAAAGCAAGCCAAACCAATACACTGTAGTGGGGATAAGGAGAGTAGTAGTACACGGGCTCTTGGCATTAGATGGGATTGAAAAATGGACGAGTTCGAATTCTCAGAGATTATGAAGTACTTGTAGGACGAGAAACGACCCATGACGAGATTCTTTAGACAAAGTGGGGCTCCCTCTGAGTGGTTACGGAGTGCGGTTCAACGAGAAATTGCTCTCGTATTTGCCGGAAGAGAAATGATCCAACAGGATGATGCCGTTTGATGAAACGAGTAAAGAATACTGTTCCAAGAACTGGTAGACGTCAAGGCTAATTATCGGTGGGCAACGCTGGCGAGAGTGCTTGCAAGGGTAGTTCGCTTCATCGTGAATTATCGGCTAAAAAATAAAGGTAACTTCGAAAGCCACGGAGAAACAACAGCGATCGATCGATGGCCGTCCTGAAACCGCTCCCGCTCTTCCTAACTCCTGAGATCGATAACAATCCGGCGAAATCATTAGTGTTTCGCTTGATTTCCGGACGAAATGAGCGCAGTAATAAAGAATCTCAATCTGAAGTTGGGACAGATGCCGTCGAAAATACAGCGGTTGAGGACCCTGATTAAGCTATCTTCTGCACCGGGCGACGAAGGTGTGTTGTGGATGGGCGCAAGGCTCGAAAAGGCTGGCGGTACACTCCTACCATGTAAGGTTTGGATGAATCATGAGACGAGTCGCGCCAGAAGTTCTGGACTCCGAATATCCGGCGTGGCGATCCTGGAAGTAACGCGAGAGTGTGTGTGGTGCAAAGTCCATAGATTTCGTCCACAAGTACCGCGGATGGCTCCGTTCCCGGTCCCATGCAGCTCGGTTGGCGTAGACTATTCACCATCAGTTGGCGTATCGGTGGGAAGAAAATGAGAGAAACGAAGGGGTAGCTGTGTCTACATGCCTCAGAGGTATCAGAGCTTGGCTCAGTGAACTATCTGACAATTTTTAAGAAGTGTCAACAAAGAGGTGCAGATAACGCTATATAGTGAGAGGTCCGTTCCGTGAAGGAAGCAATGAAGTCGTTGGACGATTGCAGAACCCTGGTAGACGAGATTCTGGTGACGACGCTGGCGAAAGCAGAGGGCTTGATATACGTCCTCTCATGTGCATGCCTTAGGAGTCCATCGACAGCGACATCTTCGACAGCTTGATCGCAGAGCAGTGGTAGAGCCATTTGTGCCACTTGTAAAGGACTTAAACTCTGACAAAATAAAGTGAATGGAACCCGATAGAGAACGAGGCAGTCCGAATGGTGTTGGTTCCGCGAATCGATGGTGTACGTTACGGGGTATACTTTGCAGAGAACCTAGTCGTTGACTTTTGGGCAGACTCCGTATTCGCGGCCTTCGTGCAATTGCGCGTATCGGGCATTCAAGGAGAATAGCGACTGAAGATCGCGTAACCTAGAAATCAACAATGCATTCGGTCATGATTCGGACTATCCGGATTTTACGGCCACGATAATTTTAATGACGTTCGCATAAATAACCTGGTTGACGATCCCGGTCATAATGAAAATAATGCTTTTCATGCCACAGGTACAGACAGCCTGCTCAACAAAGTATTTCTTAGCGAACTTCGACATTTTCAAATGCTTGAGAATGCCTACCAGCTGTCTGGACTGTTTGCCGTAGAAAACTTTAGCCACTATAAGAGTTCGAATGTTTTGCAATACCCGAGCAAAATTTTGATGCGGTCCTCTTTTTGCTTGGGCGCCATTTTGATAATCGAAGCGCAAATGTCGCAAGGTTTTTCTTGTAAAGAAATGCGTCAAGTTTAAGTCGACCACGTCTCGAGTCAAGGCGGCTCAGACCAAACCAGAATATGTCATCAGTAATTTGTTCTGGTGGTTTCCGGCGGAATGGTTCAATACGGAAACCATCGGATGTAACCTTATTTCAGCATATTGAATGTGACAGCGCACTACGTGTGTAGAGTGATGTAGCTATAATGCCTCACGATAGTCTCGAAGCATAGCAAAAGAAATGTTTTATGTTGCGGGATGATTAGATAACATACGATTAAGGAAAGCTACACTCGATGAAATGTAGCTCTTCAGGATTGCGAAAAAATACCCATTTTTTACTTGTTTTGATTTTCATGACAGTGATGCCTGCTGTACAAAGATGTCATCCATTACATGGGCTAATCTAAAACGATCGCGTTCAGCTTGTCTACATCTTCGCAGTTCCCGCACCATCAAATTATCCCTTTACTAATAAAAAAAACTGTCACATATTTTTTAACTAGAACTGGTGGCTACTTTCAATCCGCCCTATTGTAATGCGGGAAACACTTTCCGCTAGCCACCTTCAGATGGCGTAAGATTTGTCTTCAAAATATAAAAAAATGTGTTCACAACATTTCACAAGTCTTCTAGCATCTCTGTTCGAGACCTTCATTTGTTGTTTACCTTTTTTCTGTCAGTGTCATTCTAACAGAGCATGATACCTATCAAAAGCATTCTAATCCAGGAAAATCTCTTCGAATCCTCGAACAAGGGCCATTGACACTTCTCGTGTTCGGTTGGAGTGACGCTGATAGACAAGTGCTAAACAGAAGATTGAGACCCATTTGACATTTCTCAACGAACTTCTAATAAAATAAAATAGATAAACAAAAACGGGTGTTAGGTTTTCAATTTCCACCGTCCCTATTTTCTCAGACGACAAAGTAGTAACAGACTCCAACATTGTCATCCGCCATTTTTCATCTGCTCCAATTTGCCCGCCCGAGAATGCAACAAGTTAATTCCATTTCCCAAAAAAGGCGACCCCAACCCTTCAGCCATTTTCCCGTCGTGTAATGTCATTCTTTACACCCCTCGGTAAAAGGGTGCTGATTCCGGGGATGCAAGAAGCGGAAAAAAAACTTTTTCATAGCGCTGGCGACCAGCGGTCGTATCAATTATCAAAACAACTCTCCGGGTGGGCGAGCCGGCTTCGTTTCTGACCTTGTCATCACGCCACCTACTGGAGAGCGAACGCGAAACAGCGCGTTTCTTTCCGATGGAAACGATATAGTTTTACGGAAGGGGGGCGGAATGTTGAGGAATTCAAGAATAGTAGAGGGTATAGTTTGGTAAGTAGTACGAAATCAATTCTTGCGTACTCGCAATCCAGTCCAATGTCGGTCGTCGGGTGTGTCTTGATTTCCGCACGGACAGATTACTAATCTTTGACTCGACGAAAAGATGCTGAGCAGTGATGCCAGATAACATTGCCGCAAATAGTAACCACAAATCAATCATTTCCCGACACGCGTACGACTATGGTATATAAGCTACTTGTCCAAATTCACTTTGAGAGGATATTCCGAACACCGTACACGCAGAACTTTATTTAGTCATTTTTGACATAATTTTCTATCTGCTTCTCTCTTCTGCTGTAAATTTTATTGAACACATTCGGTTTATTCACTCGTTGAATGACTGCCAGTCTGTGACAAAATATTGTTAATTAAAGCAATGACATTACAAGAATGTTTATGAATTTGGCAACACTGTAGTTGACATCAACCTATCAAGGCACAGGCAACGAGAAACTGAATCAAGCAAGATTTTGAGTGGCTTTCCTTGCTTTGTCCTCACTTTTATGATCACCGACAAATAGGACAATATAATGATCATTTAGTCTTCCACTTCCCTGACGTACCTTTGATTGCAAATCACCACCCCCACCACGGAATGAAGTCATGACAACCGCTCGTCAGCCAATTCAATAAATGTTTCAACCCAAAAATGAAACTCATCTCTTATTCATTGCCTCTAAACTTTTTCATCCTTCCTCCCATCGAGAAATCGGTGCCTCAAGGATTCAACAAGTGAATCAAGCCACTGCATCTACTCTGTACAGGAGGTTCGAAAGTCACCCCCTATTCCTTCCTTCCGTACTAACCTTAGCCGACCTTATTGCCTAGATTGCCAACATCCAGCCGCGCTCCACGTGGATGTGGAGGAAACATTCGTGAACATTTCAACCTAACTCTAACTCGCCGCCTGCTTTGCCTGCTTTTGTTACCCCAGCACCATCGTCGTCCTCGTTGCAGGTGGATACGATTATCAGCGTTTTCGGCACCTCTTCATCCTCATCCTCCCCCCTCCTGATCATCGACGACGTCGTTTGGAGAGAAAGATAGCTGCTACCCTGCTGTTGCTTTGAATGCAAACTGCGACTAACTTGCAGTCGGATTCGGTTACGGTGGAATTTTGTCCGGGTTAAGGGGGTGGTAGTAGAAGGTTTGGTTGCTTCGGATGCAACTATTTTATTACAGTTGCGAATAGTTAGTTCAAATGGACGTTGTTTTGCTGCTCTTGCATCGAATGTCGATGGACCGAAAGCTGAAGAAATTCCGAAGATTTCGGATCTTAAATTTTGACTGAAATTTTTCGAAACTAATTTCGAAGTCGAAAGTGTGCTGGAAGTTTCGAAATAGAATTAAACTCCAACACTACATTAGCACCATCTGTTGGAGTGTAGCTGGAACTCAATTGAATTTTGTCACAATTCGGTCAAAAATTAGAAACTTTATGCACAGATTTGCCGAGATAAAACAGTAAGATAAGTGATCATGAATATTTACTGGCATCACGGAAAATCCCATGCATGGACTTCTTTCTTTAATTCCCCCAATAATACGCACGTTTGGTTGCATTTTTTGACACTTTGCTAGTCTGTGCCTAAAGTGTCTGTAGGTCAAACGTGGCCGTCGCCGACCAGCGCTATGCTTTTAGTATTTATTTTATTTTTTTCCTTTTTGTTTGTTTGACACGGCTCAATGCGTTAGCATAACTGAGCCGTGGGGCTTTCATGATTTTTGCAAAATATAAGAATTTAAATTAACTCAAAATTTCTGTCCATCGTTTCTTTTTGACACAGCTTGCTGCTGCGTGTTGAGATCCTCTTCCATGAAGGCGAGACATTAGCTGCGTTATCTTCCGCACCTTAGGGTCTTATCTCTCGTTTTCGTTCTGCATTCATGATGCTCACGGTCGGATGTTCTTGTTTGTTTCTTGTTTCGCTGTTGTAAATCCTTCTTCATCGGCGTTTGTATCTTTATTGGTGGTGTCGGTTGTTCGTTTGGAGGTATTTGGTGTAATCCTTGTTGTTTCGCATGTTGGTAATGGCAGTTGGTTTAGTGGTATTGAGCCCAATCGTTGTTGAGTTAGTGTTTGTTACTGCCCGATCCGCTGTGATTGGTTTAACAACCGGTTGTGGTTTAACATATGACGATTGTATACCGGCTTTGGTCGTAACAGGCGGAAATGACCCGGTTTGACTAATGTTTTGAACATAATCAGTACCGCATGACGTAGATGGTGGAATTGTATAACATTAACTTCTGCTACGTCGAGCTTCATGTTCACCTTCAACAAATGCTCCACTTCATGGAATCTATGGTCTTTTCGGACATTTCGAGAAGTTAAGAGCAACGTAGTTTGACCGCATCGTGGTATAAACTTACTTTGCATTGAGGAGTACGTGATGGATCTCACTTCTGACCCGACCCGTCAGCTAAAGAAAGCATGTGGCGAAGTCCAGAATTTGAGCATCATAACCATTAAATGGCATCTCAATGTAATGAACATAGCCGAAACCAGTCGTTTTCTGTCCGTGATGCGTCTGATGAAATAAAATCACAAGCCAGCGCTTTTGGCGACGATATTTTGGTAAAAGTAAAGGCGATAATAGCCGCGACAATTAGTACCATAGAAAGCAGTGTAAGTGATTCTCGTTTTTGATACTAGCGACTTCTTCCTCCAGTCTGATGTACGAATCGATCGTCCATTCAAATAAAATTGCTACTGCAAGTTCACAGCAAAAATTGGAAGACACACTTGGTTCGAAAAGAGTGTGGTGTTCTGACTGGACAGAATATGGCTTACGTCGTATTCACCAACAAAAAGAGAAAGATATAGCTACAGAGAGTGAAAAATCGAATAGAAAACACGATACAAGATACAGCAACATCAATAACAATAACAACTACTGCAACAACAACGACAGCAAAAGCAATAAGAACAGCAATCACAATAAGTACACCAACAGTAATAATCAGACTTCCCATGAACCTGTTTGTACCTGTGTGCAAAATTTCGTGCACGCGTTCAACCTCAAACATGCTTCGTCTCGATGTACAGGTTCGCTTCGAGTATCGAACCCAAGTGAACGATGTGCAAACTCTAGTTCAAACATTCGTGTACGTATACCGGGTGCGTACACGAGAACGATCCGCAAAAAAGTCAACGCTAGTGATGATGAGAGTGAGAAAGAGAAAACTGGTGCCGCGAACCTATGTGTGCGCACACCGTATACGTACACGGGGTTGTGCAGACGAACTTGTGCACGTGTTTGGTACAAAATAATTTGTACACAAAGTGTGGGTTTAATATGAGCACAGAACCAGAGCGAACATTGTGTACGGTGTTTATTTGGGAAGACTGGTAAAAGTAATCACAACTACAACCAAAATAATAACAACAGTAACAACAATAACAAAAATAGCAACAGCAAGAAATTCAGTAACACCATCAACAACTTCACAACGAAAACAGAAATAGCAGTAACCGCAACTACTACAACAGAAACGACAACCACCACAACAAACAACAACAACAACATCAGTATCAACAGCAGCTGCATTCCCACATGAAGGTATTACAGCTGCAATGGATTCAACAACAATCACCATAACAATCAACATCGATGTTCATCTTGCTCCTATGAACGTTCGTGTCTTCGTCAATTTTACCACAATTTTCAGAGGCAGACAAACATGACGCAGCTGGTAGTTGCACAATAGTTTTAGATAATATTTATTGCGCTTATCGGATCACAACCAACGTCTTCGAAAGCCACTGAAATTTTGATTTACGATCTTATCGAGATACGGTCAGCAGTATTAAGATTAATGCCGAACAGGCTTAGATGTTCTCTTCAACGTTTCGGCTATATTTTTAGTCTTTTTCAAGGATTGAATAAGGTCTGTTCTATATCTGTGAACTTCTTAAGTCTTAAGACTGATGACCGCATTTCAATAAGATCATAACCCAGACATTTTAATAGAATAAGTAAAGATGAACGAAATCCATAACAATAAACTACTACTACTATTACTCCATACAATATATTCGTTTTCAATAGTTATAGCTACCGAAACAAGTTAGAATGAGGACACTAAAAGTGAAGAGGTTTTTTGTAAGTGACTATAATGTTTTTAAGGATGGTCGTGATTTACGACTAACTCAATGAATGTCAGGTGGAGGAGTTCTCATCGCAGTTTCGTCAATATTTAATTTTAAACTTATTGTTTCATACAAATTCAAGGAATTTGAACAAGCATGGGTTAAGCGGTTACACCATTGTAGAAATTTTAAAATATCGAATTTTTACTTATTGTTCTAAAATGTGTCTTAAGACGCTCAAAAAGCTTTTTGAGTTACATCAAAACTAAGTTGAATACATGTAACTTTCCATCAAAAATGTCCTTGGATGGAAAACGTCGTAACATTTTTTCAAGAAACCTATTCTTATTTGCTTATTTTCCTGATTTTCAACTGATGTTGGTATCAGTCACATTAATGGTCAAGATATCTTGTCTGGTCTTAGGACCGATTTCTTCACCCTAGCTTAACTTTTAAACCAGGTTCACCAGTACGTTCATATCTGGCTTATGCGTTAAGCGAGGGTGAAATCGGCCCTTGATGATTTAGATGCCACTAATGGTTCGGGACTTGATGGAATTCCACATACTTTCGTAAATAATTTAGAGTTCACGCACCTTTATTCTGGTTGTCCAATAAGTCACTTAGATCTGGTAATTTCCCAAAAGTCTGAAAAAAGTCTTTTTTAATTCTTATTTATTAATCGGGTAAAAGATCCAATATTTGCAATTATCGTGGAATAGCCATTCTGTCTTGCTTTCCTAAACTTTTCGAATCCACCATAAATAAAAACATTTTCGTCCAAATCAAACATAAAATTACAACCAACAAGTGCAAACCTTCCAAAATGTCTTGATTACTCATAAAATGCCACGGATAATGGAAATCATATAGAAGCTCATTAGGCTGTGCTGCAGTTCGTGCGCGATTCTGGGCATTCGGCCACCAGGAGATTCACTAGGAGCTTAAATAAAGTTTTAGGGAGGTCGTAATGTCCGACAGTAAGACATTGTTTAAAATTATGCTTAATTCAATTAGCAGTCTAACAGAAGCCAACGAAGCAAATAGAAAAGCAGCAAAAAATTCAAATTGTCAAAAATAAGAGTGGAAACCAAACTGGGGCTAAAACTGCGAAATATCGATTTTTTGCGACAAGGATATGAAATTTTTCTGAGCGGTGTAAAATTAACTGAACTGAAAAGCTTACTTTACTATTAGAGAGGGAAGCCAGTAGGTTTGTCACGACTAAAAAAAGAGTATGATCACAATAAATCTACTGATTTAGTACAAAGGCATAAGATTGATTGAAGTCATCATTCCACTCAGACAAGACCATGCGTTTTTCCTACGCACATTGAATGCTCCGTGGATTGGTTCCCTGGTTGGTCAAATAAACACTAAACAAACATAGAAATTAGTTTGCTCAGTCCAAAGAAATGTCAGCTCGATTGTCATCACCCTACGGATGCGTGTTCCCTTACAATCAACGAACATCTAAAATTACTTACGACGAAATATGCGCAATTTTGAAAATAGCAGAATCAAAACTACTACTTATTTGCAATAAAATAAGAGCGGAAAAAAATGTAGCATAACCAAGATGGCTCATTAAAGTTGCATCTGGGGTACCGCAAGGTTCACACTTAGAACCTCTTATTTTTATTTTTTATGTCAACGATCTCTCTCTCTTATTTTGAAAAAAAAAACAATAAAACTCTCATATACGTGGATTATACGAAGCTATTTTTAGAAATTGGAAATAATAATGACATTAATGCTTTTCACAATGAAATACAAATCCTTTTCACATAGTGTTGTGAATGGTTATCATTTTCAAGATCCTTACACAATTAAAACTCTTTACGTAGCGCATGTTCGGTCTATTTTAGAATATTGTAGTATTGTGTGGCCACCTTACTTAAAAAAAACACGAAATAAGAATTGAGTCAATTCGAAAGTAGTTTGTATTATATGCACTACGCAAGTTAAAATGGAGAGTATTCCCTCTTCCATCATATGAAGCACGATGATAGACACTCAAACATAGAAGTATCGTCGGAACTATGCTACGATTTCGTTCCTAAACGATATCGTCATTCAGCGTACTGACTCCTCTTACCTATTTTCCGCCAGATGGTGCCAGTGTTCGGCCTAAACTTGTTTCGAATTCAGTTGAAATCTTCCGGCTGATTGTTTTCGAAATCCTTTTCGAACTATATTGGAATAAGGTAGCCGGAAAATGGCCTGAAGAAGATCATCCGGGGAGCTATAGGCATGTAAAGAACTCGAACGGGCTTTTAGAATCGGTTTCATCTATGCGATCAGAAACCAATAAACTTTAGCACAGTTTGTACCAATTTCAACCGAACGAACAAAAGTCTCGCTGGACGACAAAAGTACTTAAGGGCAGTAACTTTGACCAGTTTAGTTGAAACGTTCCCGTTGACAAATACTTTGTTCAGCACACGCGGGTCCTGAGTTGCAATTGCCAACTGCTTGATTAGGATCAACCCTACCCTATAGGAGCTTCCGGTTCGTGAGTGTGTAATCTGGATCTAGTTCCATGAATCGGAAAAGTTTCATCGGTTTTCCCACGTCGTTCGTAACCATGCTGTGTTGTAGTAGGGCGGCGATTGTGGAAAACGATAACGCGTCCTACCCCGTGTTTATATGAGCAGAACGGGGTTTTCTATTTGCATTTTTAACAGATATATATCATTTTACGATTAGCTTAAATTGCACATGGCATGCAACGTCTGTGCTGCGCGCTGGCGAAGAACTGAAAA
Source organism: Topomyia yanbarensis (assembly GCF_030247195.1). Taxonomy (NCBI): domain Eukaryota; kingdom Metazoa; phylum Arthropoda; class Insecta; order Diptera; family Culicidae; genus Topomyia; species Topomyia yanbarensis. Next base: position 191,248,632 of record NC_080670.1, read on the forward strand.
AGGTGTTGAATCTAATGGCTATTTATTAGTATCTCGCTGTAATTGATTAAGGGCTTCGTGATTGTTGAATAGCTGGTGCGAGTATAAGGCTCGTACCTTCTGAAAATAAGGAGGTTTTGAAACCATTGTATTCAAGCATTCAATTGATGGGTTTTCCTTTTACTACCATTAAATCATAAAGACCTGTATTTGACATTGCTTACTACTAAAATTTAAAAAAAATAAAACAGAAATCAGGAACGTGTCGGAAATGTACCCTTAACTAATTTTGAAAATCGTATCCGTCATAGCTAGGCCGAATAAATTTGTGCATATTGATACAAATTTATTTTTTATATCTCGAAGTGATCTCATCAGTAACTAGCAACAACTTGGACCTAATTAGACGATAAATCCTAGCAGCAAGTTGGCACCCGTTAGACACTAAATCCAAACAGTCATATAACCTGTGTGAATGCCTCAAGCGATTGACTGGTTCCGGAAGGAAGCACAGAAGTGTTGAGAAAACGGTTTGAAAACCAAACGCCTAGCACTATGCAAAATTCACTCTAGAGAAAATAGTTGCTATTGGCATTAACTGGTGTCAATTTGATACTGATTTGAATTTATCATCTAACCTCGACTATCGACACCTGCACTCTTTAGTCCGGAGATTTAAGCTCACTATTGTGGTTTTTATCCAGCTTTTAATCTCCGAATTTCATTTTAGTTATAAACTGAACCCGCAAGAACGAATACTTTGTGACGTAACAAAAAATGTAGCTTCTATATATTTTTCAGTGTTAGAAAACATATTTTCTTCATCAAAATGACTGTTCATTAGAATAAAGAACAAACATCATTTAATTAGAATATTGAGGTTTTATATAATTAAAAATTGGCTTCTTGATGCGTTTTGACAGTTGAAAATAAATTCATCATCATTGCACTCCCGTGCCATCTGACGGTCGACAGCTGGGATGCCAGGTGCACAGATTAATCTGTGTTTCACAGATTTTCAATATGCTGCACAGCTTTCAAAAACTACACAGATTTTCTACAGTTTTCCGCTATAATGTACAGACTAGCACAGATTTTCCAATTTTTTACCTTGCGCTCAATTTTAGCCTCACGCAAAAACCAAAAAAAAAGTCGCCACTTCTTGTTTTAAGACAAATTTGTACGTTTTTCTTAACACAGATTCGCAAATATTTCTGAATAGGCTGCGCACAGATTTCACAAAGCTTTACCGGGCATCCCTGATGACAAATTCGAATCGGTTACTACACACCGTCAATCTCAACTTTGTGAGCAGGCATGTAGACGCGGTGTAGTCCTACAATTCTCACTTGTATTTATTCACAAATTCACTCTAGTCCTCACAAAATTATTTACCCACTGTAGTTAGGTTGAAATAATAAATGAGCACGAGCATGATGACGGTACAATTCGTAGTTGTTACTCCGTGATTGACAAGAAGGAGCGAAATTGCACAGAGAATCAACGAATGGGGTGCGGAAGTAGCTATTCATACTCAAAGTTTACGGTTTAAGAGATCATCGGGGAAGGGAAGGAATGTTAGTGTACCAAACGGTGTAATGGAGACCGTGTGTATCTCTGCATCTCCGCGTTTGCCACGAGAAGGGTTTTCTGGAAGTAGGATGGGATAGAGTTACACAAATCTGGATTCACCTTGATAACACGACACGATCCATGCAACTCTCAGAAGTGTTATTATATGTTTATTGCGCTGGACAGCCGGTTGCCGAGAATTGATAGATTTAGTGTTCATTGAATTGAGTAGGAAGGAGAGCTCACCTACCCGGAGAGTTGATTTTATAATTGATGCGATCGCTGGTCGCCAACTGTGAGAAAGTTTTTTTCCGCATTCCACCTTTTACGGAGGTGTGTAAAGAATGACATTACACGACAGGAAAGTGGCTGGAAGGTAAGTGGGTTGGGGTAGCTTGTTTTGGGAAATGGAATTAACTTGCTGCATTCTCGAGTGGACAAATTAGAGCAGATGAAAAATGGAGGATGACAGGATTGGAGACTGTTGCTAGTTTGTCATTTGAGAAAATGGGAATGGTTGTAAATGAATTTGTTCTTGTTTATTTATTTTATTTACTATGAGTTCGTTGGAAAATATCAAACAGATTTCAATCTTTTGTTTTTTTATTTCGATTATAGAGGTTTTAACCTTAAAGTCATTCGCCTCTTATAAAAATTTCTAACCCTATGTGCGAGGTCGGGACTCGAACTCAGGTGCATTGCGTACAAGGCAATCGATTTACCAACTACGCTACGCCCATCCCTACAATCTTTTGTATACCAGTTGTCAGTAAGCGTTGCACTAACCGAATACGAAAACTGTCACTGTCTCGGTTTTGCGCCTCTTTGTTGTTTACTTTGGCACCTTTTCAGTTCGACTTTCAATTATAATTTGTGTACATGGAATTGTCAAACTCAGTCTGACTTATTTTATGAGTTTTCCTAAATAAATTTATAAAGAAAATGATGATTTTTGTTCTTTCGCTATTTCCAGCCCGGGCAACTGCATGCTACGGGTCTGTACAGGCGAAATGAAATTGTGGAAAGTTGCTCAGAATAGTAATATCCTATCAAAAGCAATCAAATGACATTACTGGCGTTAAATATTTTAAGAAAAAACCGCATCTACATGCCCGCCCACAAGGTTGAGATCGACGGTGTGGTAAACGATTCGAGTTCGTCTGGCGTAGATCTACGGAAGCACGGGGCGGACCCCTTACTCCAGAGAGCGAAGATTTTGAATGGCGACTGCGCTTTTTTAGGATAAGAGAAGAATTAGGAATGCCTGAACACGTGCCTATTGTTGGCAGAAGTTACATGAGACAAAGAGAGCGAATTTGAAGTTTTCGTGTAGTGCAACTCAAACACGTTCGATGTTTATGTTTTTATCCGATTTACATTTGAGAACAACACCATATATTGCGAAAAATAATTTAATGTAACTGACAGGGCCGTAGCGTGGGCCTTTGGCACCTTTGTTAGAGTCTCGGAGGATGGAGTTTTGCACCATTTTGTGTTTTCAAATTGGCTTTTTTCTCAGTTCGTTTTTCGTACAATAATTTGGAAATGCCTCACTAATTTTTACTTATTTTTTAACTTATTCAAATTAATTTATAAAGTAGTTCAAGGTTTCAGCGCCGCCCTAGGGTTGGCCTCTTGGATACGGGCTGAGTGGCACTGACAGATAAACGGTAAACAAAAATGGAGATTTCGAACAGAAATACCAGAAGACATTTAAAATGTTGTGAAGACTTTTTTTTATATTTTAAAGTCAATTTTTTTCGAAAATTTGGCTGATTTCTGGCAGAGTTCTTGCTCAGAATCGACAACCGAATCCGAGTCATGGTCCCTGAAGACAAAGGTGTGGATTTTTGACGTAGGACTACGTCTTTATTTTTTTTTACTAAATGTGAAGAAATTTAAAAAATATCTGATATGTTTGATGTGGAGTATTTATTAAAAGATTCAGCGTCTTTAATTACAACACGTTGAATGAAAAATCCTCTATGAATGCGCCATTCAGAGAGTCATTATTTTTATTCACGTGATTTAAAAAAATCAATCGTCGTGTAATCTGTAGTTAGTTTGAAACCTAACCCATTGGCAATTGCCCAAAGGGTACAATCACTGATTTTTGTCCAATTATGTTTTCTCTTCACTAACCTCACTTGTGTTATTTGCCAGGGAATAAAAATAACCAAGCAATTTGAATTAAACAATTAAGCAGAACAATTAATATAATTGCTTGATGATTGAATGGCTAAAAGTAAACTAATGAATATAACAATAAAAAAATTGTTGTTCGTGCTGATATGACTGCCGAAAATTTGGTAAACTGGTTTTGAATTCTTCTTGCAAATTGTCAATTCTTAACCCGCATACATAATTCAAAAATCATCATTCACTCAGACAAGACCATGTATATTTCCCACGCGCATTAAAGACCCAGTGGATTCGTTTTCGTGTTATCTCCATCGAAAACAATGCACCTGATTGTGAAATTGATGTCGAACGAAATCCGTCATCAAAGACTCCGATTCCTCGTATGAAGTGCTATTATCGGTTGAACCGTTTGTGATTTTTGTCTGGCCCAAGGATAAAGCGCCTAATTTACTAAATATTTCGAGAAACCGAGGACCTGGAAAGATATTCGGCCGTGACCGAAGATAAGCTATAAGGAAAAGTTTTGGTTTTGGATCTAAAGCTAGCAAATGGCAATGTCTGGAGACAAGCCCCTACGACGTAGTTCCCTGTCTACTTACCCGCACACAAGGTAGAGATAGATGGCGTACCCACCGGCCCACAAAAAAATGTGTACTCAGTGTAAAGAAATATCAGCTTGATTGGCATCAACCGGCGGATGCGTGTTCCCTTATAATGCCATCAAATGATTTAAATCTAAGAACATTTAAAATTTCATACGACGAAATATGTGCAATTCAATATAACGAAATGAAGATTGCTTAATTATTTGCATTAAATTTGGAAAAATTAGTTGCATGACCAAGGTGGGACGCGGACGAAAACAGCTGACAATCGCAAATTCCAATCTGAATTTGCTTTTATTTATTAAGAAGCTTTCCTCTTACCGGCACTGAAACCCATTGACATTCCTCAAATATACCCCTTCCGGTTGGCACGGTAACTCACATCCCGGCTCCAACTCTCCGCGATAACAAGAGGAAGCATTCTTCCTGTCAAAGATTAAACTTTAGCTCGTTGCAACAATTACGCGGTGTAACTTATCCGCTTTCCGAAACCACTGAAGAACGTGGCTGCCTAGCTACACCTACCAACCCAAACCCAACCCTACACTATATGCAAGCCAGGTTATGCATAGACAAATATCCGAGACTTCGCATTTTCCTAGCTCTGTGGCATTATCTCACTCACAAAGTTTTTGGCATCGCTCCGATCCGTCATCCTCCCGGCAATCGTCGTCACAGTACCGCCCCGCGTTGCAGGCTATACCGATATACATTGGCACGGAAAAAAATCCGTTCGTTTTTTTTCGTGGCTCAAAATCGTGGAAATATTATTACGCTGCCATTTTCTTTCAGTGTATCATGTTGTATGACTTAGGCTACCTAGAGAATGGACATTAGAGATCCGAGAAACCTGCTTGCAGTTTAATCAAAGCGAGTATGTCATAGTAAAAGTAGATAATGCGCTCAACTTTTACTCTGACATCGTCGCTTTGATTTGCTGCAGTGAATTTTCTCGGATTTCGCATCCTAAGACCTTAGAGTGAACAAATATACAGGCATCTTCAATATTGTTTTTCCTGATCTGAAAAGTAGGGAGACGCAATCTGAATTCACTGACTGCTGTTATATTTTAACCGTACACTGAAAAAAAACATGACAGTTTTCTGTGTATTTATTGAACCATTAAACATGAACCAATTGCCAATACCATTATTGGATTTGTGATCAATGTTTCCTAATTTGAGAACTAGTTCACGAAACGAAAATGGGAATACCTCTGTCCCATCCCAAAGGATCAAAGGAGTGACATTAACCTTCTTAGCCAAGTCACTCCCAACGATTTATTATATCCTCTTCAAACTGAAACGGTCGGTACGGTTGTCCTCGTTTCTTCCTTCTTTAAGATTCAAAACAATTCGTTAAATATTCACTAAAGAAATAATTTAATTGCCGTCTAATTTTGAAACAACTTCAAACCCAACTCTTCACAGTAGGCTTGGCCGTTTTAATCTTTGCGACAATATGCTTTAAATGCTTTAAATATTAATATGGACAGGAAAAACACTGCAGAATAACTGTAGTGTTTTCTAGGATGCTTTTCAATGCTGGCTGTGAAAGGGTTAGAATAGAATAGAATAGAATAGAATAGAATAGAATAGAATAGAATAGAATAGAATAGAATAGAATAGAATAGAATAGAATAGAATAGAATAGAATAGAATAGAATAGAATAGAATAGAATAGAATAGAATAGAATAGAATAGAATAGAATAGAATAGAATAGAATAGAATAGAATAGAATAGAATAGAATAGAATAGAATAGAATAGAATAGAATAGAATAGAATAGAATAGAATAGAATAGAATAGAATAGAATAGAATAGAATAGAATAGAATAGAATAGAATAGAATAGAATAGAATAGAATAGAATAGAATAGAATAGAATAGAATAGAATAGAATAGAATAGAATAGAATAGAATAGAATAGAATAGAATAGAATAGAATAGAATCGAATAGAATAGAATAGAATAGAATAGAATAGAATAGAATAGAATAGAATAGAATAGAATAGAATAGAATAGAATAGAATAGAATAGAATAGAATAGAATAGAATAGAATAGAATAGAATAGAATAGAATAGAATAGAATAGAATAGAATAGAATAGAATAGAATAGAATAGAATAGTTCACGAAACTAAAATGGGACCATGAACCCGTTACTAACGGGATGAAAGAGTTCATATCAAAATTTAAAAAATCAAGAAGAACGTGAACTAAATTCACGGGTTTTATTGAAAAAAAAGAATCTTCACCAAGTCGTTATTATAAATAAAGTAAAGCAAATTACGTAAATGAATTCGGTACTAATTTTACTTTTTTGTTACTCGGTTTGGTCGGTCGGTCTTGCAAAATCAGGAACGGGTGTTGTATACTGACCGACGTTTCGGCCACTGGTTTTGGTCTTTTTCAAGGGAAACTGTAATTTTATTTAGAATTTTGATTGTAGTGTTTATGTATGACAATTAATGTAAGACACTTGCTATATTAACGTTCTACGTCTATACGTTGTTGGTAACAAAAAAACCAAAATTTATAAAAATCATCCGTTCGTATTTAAACACTTTAAAAAATAATTCGGTGCTATTTTCATAAGTGTAAAAAGCTCGCCTGTTCCACCATTCCTGCCATGCTCATGGCGAATTTCGGATCAACATTTTTTTCCGTGCAAATATCCGAGTTCATGTTTACGCTTTGAAGATGTTGTTCCGGAAAGCGGCGGCGGCTGCTGCCATGAGTAAAGACTGACTAAAGTTGAGCGAAGATATTTACATATCCTTACAACACCCATCCAAGCAAGCCAGAGCAAGCAAGCAAGCATCAGCTGTCGTAGCAGGCACTGTTTTGGTAAGCTGATTAGCAACGTTTTCGAGAAAATTGTGCCACATTATGTCAAAAAGTAGGGTTTCTGTCGGATGAAGAAGAGGGGGGTTACGGTTGAGCGGTGTTGTTATCCCCAGTTCCTCTGATAGGATGGTAGATCATTTTATTTGTGGCACGGCATGAGTTAAGAACTGCGGAAGATGAGCTCAAGAAGCTACAAATTTGCAGTCAGAAACTTGTCTCAGTTGATGCATACTTGAAGCAGTCAGGCAGACTGGCAGTGTAAGGAGTGGAGTGGTTGTTGTTTGCATGAAGTAATAAATTGCTCACAGCTAAATTGGGGCTGGAATTTTCCGAATACAATGTCGGAGGAGGATGCTCATTTTAGGTCGGTTGAAGTGCTGTTTACATCGTCAGCTGGATTAAGTTTCTGGTGTGTTTGTCCTCGAATAAATAAAATTTACTGCTTCCGAACAGAAGGGGTTTTTGCTCCTCGACAACCATACACTGCAGTGCACACACAGAGTTTGCTCTGGAGTTGTTTAGTTGGAGTAAACTTCACCCTATAAGCCATCAACGGAAACAACAAACTCCCGTTGTCCCGACTTGATTCTGATTGGCGTTTCTGATTTATGCAACAGGATTTTCGGATCGTGTCTAGATTTGCGTAATCGCAGCCTAATCTATCGCACTTTGGACGCCTGAAAGTAGATCACCGACGAAGTGTAATTAAATTCAATTTCCATTTCAATATACAATTGATTGTATGCTATTGGGGCACACCCACCTGCCATTTTCGTGTAAACATTTCGCTAATTACGTTTTGGCAGCTAAAACAACCACCCGAAAGCAATGTATTAACAAAACAATTATTCTATAATTAATCAGATTACCAAGACTTCATCAATAACTCAGCCCTACGGTGGTAGCTCGTTACCTAACACACACACATACACGTATGCATGTGTACAAATAACATTTGAGCAGTAGGCGGGGAGAGAGTGCTTTGTTTTATCTATTCATAATTCGGTAGCAGGAAAAAGTGAGGTTAGGTTCCATTAGGCGCGGGGGCCGTGCAAAAGTCCAAAGTGCTCCAAAACGCGGGAATTTCGTTCCGCATTAGTGCAGTGAGTGTGTCTTTTGTGGGGTGCGTGTGTGCATTAAATAAAACACTAATAGCTAATAGTATGTAAATTAAATCAAACTAAATCAGATAATTTCAATTATGTTGTTAAACTGAGTGGTGGCGCTGCTGTGGTTGCTGCGATGGCGCAAGCGGCGGGGAAAAGGATGTGGTAGGCGGGCTTGTTATAATAAAAGCTATGCGTTCCGTTGAATTTTCGGTTGATTGGTTTATTTATGACAAAACTAGTGTGTTTGAAAAGTTTAGTTTTCGCTGACAAACCGGTTACCACTCCAGTGAGGAAATTGACCGTTAGAGATATCTGACAGAATAAATGCGCATCAGACAGAGGGTTAACAGATAATTTCAAATGATTGTTTCTATCTCGTAAAATGTTCAGCGAAGATTTTTCAACCCGCGACATCAAATCTGTGGCATCAAATGGTGAACGCGACGGCCCTTAGCTAAAATTATGCTGCATCAAGATTTTTACACATATTTTGTGCGTGAATTTTGTGTTCTGTAGTCGGCGAGTTTATTAATATCTTTTTTCCTTTCTTATTTCGATTAATATGCCGTCATATTTTCTTTTTTTTGCTTTGTAACGTTATTCAATTAGCTAGAGATTACTGAGTAGGTAAAGTTATGAAAATTCAGAGCCATAGTACTCAAGTGAGAGCAAGGATGTGAAATATACAGATCGGAAAACTAGAAGTGGCAGGGACATTAGAAACAGGCTTAAAATGTTACGGGCTAATCTTTTGTCTTCTGTTGGCAGGAGTCGAGCTAAGGCAGCATTATTACGAATCACTGAAGTTTATGGCTTTCGGCCATCTACAGAAGCTGTCCTTCAATGTCAGCTTCTTTCACCGAACAGCCTAGATAAGCCGTGTAGTGTCGGTAGTGGTTTCTAACCGGCTAAGAATTACACACCTCTTCCAGTGGTAAAAATCCACCAAACAGGGAACCTCAATTCCATAGTGTTATGCGACCCGTGCTATGGGTAAAATTTTTGAGGGGGTTTAAAATATTCTCAATGGCGAACGGAGCCTGGGAAGAGTTGGGCGAACTCCCCAGTATGCTGCGTTACGCAGCTGAACGTTCACTCTACGCAGTGAAGTTTTTTTGTTACACCGATGATCCGCTTAATTTTGCCGAATTTTTGTTGGCTGGGGGTTTGCTGAGAATCTCGGCTGATGGTAGTTCGGTGAAGTTTTGTTGAGTTTTTAATATCAAATTTCGATGTGTACAGATGAACCGGCCAAGAATAGAGCCACTGGGCTCCTGCTCCTATGTCGTAGGAGGCGACTGAAAGTAGGAGACCCTAAGTCAAGGTGTAGTTCCGTGCCGAGGACTTGATGACTGGAGGGTCTAAAATATGCCAGTCGCGCACGGAGCATTTTGGGTTTTGCCCTTACTTTGTTATGCGAATCTCTGACACAGTGGACCATTATTTTCTTAACAAATCGTGGGAATCAAATGATCATGTCCCATTTAAACCTGATATGGCTCGCTATATGCGTTAACATCCCAACTCGCTTGGTGTCCTCTAGTTGTTGTGCAATTTATGTTGGAAAAGAAATGTACAGTTCTCTAATCAACAATGGTTAGAATCAGTCTTCCCAAATGAACATCGAACATCATGTTCGTTCTAGTTCTGTGCTCATCCTACACCATCATTTCGTGTGCAAACTCGAACACGCTAATGCGTACCAAAACACGAGCACATGTTCGTCTGCACAACCGAACCTCATGTACGTACCCAGTGCTCGTACACACAGGTTGTGTGTGCCTTTCTTATGTACGCACACGGTGTACGTACACGCTGTTTAAACCTAAGTTTCCACATCGTTCGCTTGGGTTCGATGTTCGATGCGAACCTGTACACAAAGGCAAAGCATGTTTGAGGTTGAACGCGTGCACGAAATTTTGTACACGGGTGCAAACTTGTCGATGTTCATGGGAAGACTGGTTAGAATAGCACAAATCAATCTCAAACATAAACGTACAGCAACTATGAATTTATCTCGACTCATGCAGGAAGGTAAAGCTTCCATAGCATTGGTTCAAGAACCGTATTTCCACAATGGAAACTTCTATTTTGGAAAGTTACTTAACACTGCCTTCATTGCTTACAAGATAGGCATGACTAACCCACGTGAAATGCCTCGTGCTTGCATTCTTGCAAATAAGGCTATTGACGCGTGTCTCATATCGGAGCTCACAACTCGCGATATCTGTGTTGTCACAGTTGCACTGACTGTCGGAAACGTATACAAAAATATATATTGTTCAGCATATCTACCGCATAACGAGTCATCTCCTTCTGATGATTTCAAAAGCGTGGTATCATATTGTAACAGAAATGGGCTTCCGCTCATTATCGGCAGTTATGCGAATGCTCATCACATCATTTGGGGCAGCTCAGACATTAATCTGAGAGGCTCTGGACTGACGAAATACATAAATAGTACAAATCTCCATATTCTGAATGTGGGAAACCGACCAACTTTTGCGAGGTCTGGGAGGGAGGAGGTGTTAGACATAACACTTTGCTCTGATAAAATTTTGCATGAGCTGGGAAATTGAAAGGTTCCAAATGAAACTGAACCGTCTCTATCCGATCATAAATATATATTTTTCGATCATTTTGATGTCACCTTCAATGTGGTAACATATCGTAATCCTAAATCTACAAACTGGGACTTCTTTTTGGAAAACTTGGCGACTAAATTTCATGGATATTTTCCAACAATTAGTCAACTACGACAAACTCATTCATATTAGCATTCTACGAAGAAGCTTGTCCACTATAACTTACTGTTAAATCGACTAGGGGAACCCTTTGGTGGAGGACTGAGCTTCAAAGAATGAAGAAAGTTATGAGAAGAGCTTGTAACCGGCGTCAGCGTGATGACTCCAGGGCTTTCAGGTCAGCTCGTAGTGCATATAAGAAATGTCTTAGATCTGCAGAACGGGCTGGCTGGCAAAACCCATGCACTAATGTCTCTAGTCTGAACGAGGTTAGCAGGTTAAATAAAATGCTCTCCAAATCGAATGATTTTCAGATGAACTCCCTAAAAACCAGAGATGGTGCTTATGTCACGGAAGAAAAGATGTTCTTAATTGTCTCTTCGACACACACTTTCCAGGTTGTATCGGAAAACTAGAAGTGGCAGGAACATTAGAAACAGGCTTAAAATCTTACGGGCTAATCTTTTGTCTTCTGCTGGCAGGAGCTAAGGCAGCATTACTACGAATCGCTGAAGTTTACCAACATGTCTCCTGGCAAAGACAGACTTGTCCTCTTTACCGTGAGAACCGCACCTGATGGTTTAATAGATGTAGAAGAAGCTTCATCATCAAAGACTTCCATTCCTCCTATGAAATCCTATCGGTTGGACCGTTTGTGATCTTTGTGTGGCTCAGGGATAAAGCGCTTAATTTACTAAATATTTCGAAAAACCCTGACCTGGAATGATATTCGGCCGTGAACGAAGATATGCTATAAGGGTTGTGGTTTTGGATCTAAAGCTAGCAAACGGCAATGTCTGGAGACAAGACCCTTACGATGGAGTTTACTGTCTAGTTACCCGCACACAAGGTAGAGATAGCTGGCGTACCCACCGACTCTGCGCATGATTCAATCGCGGATGCCGTGCCTTTAGAATTGAACCAAATCCCGAGGAATTTGAAAGGACAGAGCGCACCAGTCCAGACCCGAACCCTCATCATGCGGACCTCGAGCGCCGTTTTTCAGCCATGACGAAAGCAGGAAAAGCGTATGTATTGTTTTCATAATTGGTATAACAAGGGTCGTCGAGTCGTGCCGGGCCCTGCTCTAGATTTTCGATCGATTAAACAATAACAGCAGGCCCTGTTAGTAAATAGTTCCTTGATATAGGGTGAATCGATAATGATTGCGAGACTTTCAAATTCACAAAAAAAATTCATGCTTGACCGAAAATAACCAAATGTTGCCCGGTTTTTCTTTGGAGTGTATTGCTTACATCCGCTCAGTTTTGCAGCTGTGTAGTTGTCAGTGAAATTCCGGTGGCTAGGTCTTCTTGTATCGGACCGAGTATTCGCTAGGAAGAAACATTTGCTGAAGGAGCTAATGGAGCTTAGGCTTACGGAGCTCACAGTTATCCATATGATGGATCATAATATCAGACATTCAGGACTGATAACGTGCAAACCATTTGCTCATGCAATTCTTCATTTTACACTTGATAACTGTTCAAACATTTTCGCTGAGGCGGAAATCTGTATCAATTTATGTATTATTCAATTTAAAAATAAATCGCCATTTTTCTGTTTCATTCAATAACAACCTAGCTGAAATAGCAGCATACTAAGCTAGGCCATAATTTCACGGGACGACTATGTGATTCAATGAATGGCAATTAAATTTGCGTTTTGAAGAACTACTTCTTGAAGAGTTATGCTTTTATAGTATTGAAAAGAAAAAAATTTCATCCACGACTGAAGATGCCTTGCCAAATCTGCAACTTGTGAGCAATTTTATCTGCTTCGTTTAGTGAGGTAAGATTTTTATCGCATGGTTTTTTTTTCTAAAGCCCATTTTTACGTAGGTTTTGTCTACTATCGAAATCAGATTGTAGTCAAGAGATTTCTCAATTTTTAATGACACCTCAGAATGAGGAGTTGAACATAATTAATGTCAAAGAACGAGAAGCGATGTTTCGCTCTTCATAATTACATCTTGATTTTTACCGCTCGATATTCTGTGATATGGACTCTGGATTCTGAACTATGATCTCTGGGGTCTTGATTCTGGACTCTGGAATCCGATCTCTAGACTCTTAAGTCTGTACTCTGGAATCTGCGCACGGGACTCTAGATTCTGGACTCCTGACTCTCTCCTCGGGACTCTGGGTTCTGGACTATGGACACTGAACTTTAGATTCTGGACTCTTCAGTCTCAGCGCTGGATGATGGACTCTTGGCGCTAGCCTCGAATTTCTGAACCATGGGCTCTGGTATCTGGGGTCTTGATCCTTCACTCTGGAATCTGAACTCTAGGCTCTGGACTCTGAACTTTAGGCTCTGCACTTGGGTCTCTGGATTCTGGACTGTGGGCTCTCTTCTCGGGACTCTGGATTCTGGTGTCTGGGCTCTGTGCTCTAGACTCTGGGCTCTGAACTCGGGACACTGGGCTCAGTATTTTGGGTTAGAGGACTCTGGGCTCTGGACTCCGAACTCTGGTCTCTGGACTCTGAGCTCTAGATTCTGGATGTTGCATTCTTCACGATGGGTTCTGAACTCTGGACTCTCGCCTCGAGTTTCTGTGTTATAGACTCTGGATTCTGGTCTCTGGGTTCTGCGCACTGGAGTCTGAACTCTTGCCTCAGTATTTTGGGTTAAGTAGTTCGGGCTGTGGATTCTGGACTCAGAGCTCTGCACACTGGCCACAGTAATTTGGGTACTATGGACTCTTGACTGTAGACTATGGTCTCTGAGCTATGGGCTCTGGGTCTTGGTTCTGGACTTTCGATTCTGAACTCAAAACTCTGGATTATCGAATCTGAACTCTGAATTCTGGGCTCTGAGCTTTGGAATCTGGGCTCCAAACTCTGGTCTCACTAATTTGGGTTAGCGGCTCTGAACTTTGGGCTCTTGGCTCTTGATTATGTGCTGAGGACTCTGGGCTCAGTACTTTGGAATAAGAACTCTAGACTCTGGTCTTTCTGGTCTCTGGGCTCAGGAATCTTGGTTTTGGACTCTGGGCTCTGGCATCTGAACTTTGAGCTCTGGGCTCTGAACTCTGCGCTCTGGACTCTGAACTCTGCACTCGGAACTATGGATTCTGGACTCTTCATTCTCGATACTGAGCTCTGGATTCTGGACTCTAGACTCGCCTCAGTATTTTGGGTCAAGGACTCGCGACTCTGGATTATGGTCTCTCTTCTCGGGATTCTGGGCTATGGCATCTGGAGTCTGGGTTCTCCCCTCGGCATTCTGTATTCTGGTCTCTGGGCTATGGACCCTGAATAAAAATACATTAAAAAAATCAGTTTTGACAAGGAAAAGATTTTTTCAAATAACTTTTTTTTCCTTGAAAATGCCCAACTTGAATTTTTGACGTTAGATGGGGAACATAATTACCTATCTTGGAACAAAATTTCATCCAAATCAAAGATGGGTTTTTTGTAAATCGACTTTAAATTTTTAAAGTCGATTTTTTCAGTGTTGGAATCGATGAAGATTTTTTTCAATATTTTATTCAAAAATTTAACTAATTTTGTGAAAATCACTCCGAAACATTTTGTTTTGTAGGATTTGTCATTTTAAGACTATAGCCATTTGAAAAAAAATGGTAAAAAATGTTTGACGCTTCTCAAAAGAGAGTCTAGATCATTTTTGGAAAAACAAAGTATGCAAATTGGCTTTTTGTGATAGTCTTCGTGTACAGAAAGTTTCATTAGTGCTGCCAACTCTGAATAAGATTTTGCGCGAAATTCGTCACCTGCATTAATCTCTGCATACAGATCAATGCCGATTTGCGCCACGTCCGAACGCAGAACTTCCGGAAAAGGAAGAAATGTTAGTCCCATACACGATAGAAGGTAGAGGCTGCGAGGACCCCTCTAAATCTCCACTTATATTACGGACAGGGGCAATTTGTTAGAAAGTGTACCAACAGTGTTGAGCTGTAATAATTGCTCTGGGCAGCCGACTGCTGAGAATCTGTGACATTTATCTTTGGTGCATGTTTTATACGAAAATTCACGATGAGCTATAACTGAACTTTCCGCTTGTTTGCCTTCTAATTCCTCGTGTAAATGATTTGTTTTCCTCCAATTTAAAATGTCAAAACGACTCAATACTAACCCAGCTGTGTAAGTCTATAATACTGACCAAGTGTGAAAGGGCTGCTGAGCATTGGCCCCAACAGCGAGAATCGAGACGCTAATGCTACGGTAACGATGGCGACAGTTGTTGTTTATGTCAACCAACGGTGGCTTGCTTATTGCTGTTCGTCGTGCATCGTCACACCACACAAACGGACGCGAGAGTTCCTACCAAACTGAGCCCCAGTATCGTGGGAAGCGAGCGAAACCCCTACATTGAATTAAGATGTTCTCACCCCTTTTGGATTCTGTTGGTTTCTTTCAAGACTTATTTTCATCCGAACGACCTGTTGTTGTTTTCGTTGTTGTTGCCATCGAGCCAGTATAGAACTGCCACGTGCCATGGTTCGGTATCGATGGCTAACCACCCAACCAACCAACCAACGAGCATCCCAAACAAGAAAATGGCAGCATCCTCATGGATTGTGGCAAGAATGGCAAAGTAATTCAATTACGGATCCGAAGAAAGCTTGCATCCTGCTTCTGTCGTGGGGCAGGAGAACTGCAGCCAAGGCAACACAACACGATTCAACATGAGGAGAAAATAACATTCGACAGATTTATGACGGATTTGCGGGTTGTCTTGTTGCTTCAAAGGCAGAATAAACACTTGCGGGCGGTAGAAGTCCAACGATGAAGTTCTACGTAAACTGATTAGTTTCCCATTCCAGGCGAAGGACAACAGAAGGATTGTCACTGAAGAACAGAGCTTCTAACTCAGATAAATTTTGTTTTCCAACGGAAGCCACCACAATTACAACTCTTTGGTACGGATCCAACTGCAGGCAGACAGATTGTTTTTCTGTTCTTTTTTTTGTCGAACCAGAGCTCTTTTACAGCTTTTAATTTTTAGTCGGTCGGATGTTCGGTTGGATCACGTCACTTGCACTTGAAACCAACCATCCACTGACTTTCGCTTCGGTCGTCGTATTTATTTTTTCCTCATTTTCCTCCAAACAGATCCAAGCAACCAACACGCCAACTGCCAGAATTGAGAATCAAAGGAAACAGCAAATGATATCTCCGAAACACACACACATACACACTCACAGTTCATGAATGGAGCATGAAAAGTTTTCCCGCTTTTGCCAAACGCCAACGGACGCATTCTGCGCTACCCTGTCCCCTGTAGGCTGCGGCAGTACATATGTATGACTGTGTATAATCGAGAGAAGCGGAAGTGCTTTACACATTCGCCGGAAGCGTACAGGGAGCAGCTCTATTTGATTGCTCTTTATTTCTGATGTAATATTATAAACAGGCCGGATTGTGTCGCGGACGGGCGATGAGGCAGGTTTGAGGGAAAAACCGCAGCATGTCTCGTTCGTAAATCAAAAGACCAGGCAAATAGAGAAGAGTAAAGGAACAGGCGAAGAATAAGAAGCAAAAAAACAAAAATGGAACGAATCTCTCTGGCACCAGACGAAATGCGATGAAAAGATTAACGGAGACTGCGTCCGAGCGAGACATTCGGAAGTGCTGCAGGAAAAATAAAAAGGGAGGAAAAAAAAACTTCTCAGTGTCTCGTCTCCGTCTCTTTTTTTACACCCTCCGAACCGAGTCTCATGTACAACCCTGAAAGCTCGAGGAGGAGCTATAGGGACAAATGTGCAAATAAATGGTAATAACGTTATTTTGATGCACGTGGCGACAAGAAGTCTTGATTCGTTTTTAACAGACGGTCGGTTGGCCAATTGTGCGGTGACAGCTACAGATGTTAGTTCTGCCCGGGGAAAGCTCCAGACAATTGCGTACCCAAGGGAAACAGCTGACATGAATACAACATACATGTAAAGAAGACGCTAGGAAATTTGTTAAAATTCTAGCGAAAGTAACAATGATGGCACTTTCTAGCAAAGGTGGAACTATGAGCTACTAAATTATAAAATTTGAAGTGACACTTGCAAACTGTAGTAGATCTGATGAGGCAACCTTATGTCCATTTTTTAGTTTCATGGTTTTTGGATATGTTATCGTAATTTATATAAAAAAAAATAAAAATTGGCTACGCTCCTAGAACTACAAAAGGACTTAGATATAAAGACTTCAAATAATGATTCACATCAGAAAAATTCAATAACCCGCATACCCCGCTTCTTGCAGCTTCTCTTTTGAAAGGCATAAATGCCTCTACCACTACTCTGCGATCGATGCCAATGATGTCGATGTCGCCCAGAAAGTCATGAAACATGTGAGATTTTGTGAAAATTAATTTGGGTATTCAATCGGTGGGCTACTGAAAGTGAAGTACATTTAAAAAAAATAGAGAACGTAGAATGAATGGAATGAAAGTGATAAAATAAAAAAAAAAAAAGTAAAACGAAAAAGAAGAATTAATTTAGCCTATTTTTTTATTTTTTCCACTTTTCTACTTTTTCTTTTTTTACAACCTTCTAAAATCTTCAATTTGCACAGTGGCTTTTGTCGCCACAAACGTGCGAAAAATTATTCACTCGAAAACGGTTGTAGTTATAGTGATTAATCCCCCTTGAAGTGAGCAAATTGCTACATTTTTTTGCAAACTATGAAAAATAAGATAAAGTATTCAGAAATGTCAAAGAACTTGTTTTTGCAAACATCTTTACTGAAGACCAAAAATCTCTCTTTACAGCACACTCGAAGCTATTGACCGTTGTTTGTGAAGGACCCCTTTAAAAGCCCTTATTCAACTTATTGACTGGGACAACACAAATAGCACGAATTGTAAGGTCGGATATAAGCACTATTGGCGAGGAATTCCACGAGGATTTGTCTGCCATTGTTGTTGATGACTACGAAGACTGGGTTAAGTAGCTTTCCAATATAGAAGTTTCCTTTATAGACGTACCAAAGCCTTTCTGCACAAACCGGATCACATTCATGGATGGTGTCGCCGTGAGGGGAAGGGAGCTCTCAATACAGGAATATAAACCCCAATCTTCTCCACTTCCTTTTTTTTTTGTTATGAGAGGTCGATGAGTGGAGTGAAGGTGTACGGGTTCCTTGTACCGATGCTTTGCGGCGAACATTTATGTAAAAACAAACTAAACACTAGAACGAAATAAAATGTTAAAAAATACGCTTTTATTGGTAAGCTATGCTTCAGTCAACCTTCTGATCTCGCTCAGATGGGGAGCAAGGAAAAAAAATCTCTTGTAGCTATCCAATAAAGCAAGCAATCAATTTCTACTGATTTGTTGCTTATCCACTGCACAACCAGTACAGTATCGAGTGCGCAGTGAAATCAGAAAACTACAGAAGTGAAACGTGCCTCTACTGCGAGAATAACCATTGCGACTGACTCAAAACAAATTCGGAATAAGAAATGGAATCCATTATTTGAAGAAATTTTCCCCCATGCTTTCCGACAGTTCATATTGTGAGAATCCAGCTGACGCAACATCTTCCTGCTTACCTTACTTTGTTACTATGCTTTAATTGCCGCAAGGTTCTACTGTATCGATTTTGTTGGCTATTTTCGGCAAATTTGAGAATAAGAGAAACGAAAGTAATGAAATTGAAAGACGGATAGGTATTCTAGAGCGAATCAGTTATAAACTTAGAACGGAAAACTAGAACTAGGCAGGCTCATATGGGCATGATCGAAAGGAAATGTGAAGAATTCTTTGCCTTCTGCAGAGTAGGAGTTGGGCGTTGCACCCAAGTCTACCGGATGGTCTATGGTAGAACATAACTCATCATCATGTTTTACCGCCGACGCCGGCGTTTCTCTTATTCTCAAATTTGCCGAAAATAGCCAAAAAAATCGATACACTTACCTTACTTTGGATGCAAATAAAAAAAAAAATATTCAAACAACGCTGATCATAAACACAGTGCAGATACATATGTGCCCTATTCGAATCGCGATTAGGCAGTAAGTCGGCGTTCGTTCATTTATAGATTAATATAAAACAGCCAAATGAGTACGTGATATAGGCCACAAACTTATTATGTCGGTAGACATCGAATAATAAGAAGTAGAATACTTCAAACATTTCAATACAACGGCCCGTTTCAAAATTTCAATTAGCCCAAACAACGGAAATAATGGATTTTGTGAAAGTAGTAATTATCTGCACCAGGATTGGTCCGTACTATTCGACCGAGCGAACTAACGTTGTTTTAAAGTGTGACACATGTATAACACCTAAACATTCATCAGTTTGCTTTTTGACGTCGTAGCAGTTGCAACATGATTGCAGTTGCTCGTCCACATAGAAGTGCCACCTGTCCGTTTGATTCGTCGCTCGCCTGCCAAACGAGCAACATCATGGCTGTAACGTGCGGGGAGGAACAATAAGCGGTGAAACGTCGATAAACCATGTTCGAATTTGCACTCGTTTCTTTGCTGTGTGCAAAACTTATCACGCGCGCTATTTGAAATAAACGAGTGTAGTACACACTGCTATGATATGGATCGTGTACACTCGATGATCTGCAAAGTGAAGTTGGTAGGATCGGTTTGGATTGTGTTCAGCACACTGCACAGGGTGCAACGTGTGTGTGCTGCTTGTTAGCTAGCGTTGGGAAAAAAACAATATATTCATGCTATGTAAATTTCATGTCAAAATGCTTTTGGCGGGATTGTAATTACCTCCGGTAATGAACCCAATGCTGTGCAATCTAATGATGGTCTTTGAATTGTGATGGTAAATATGAAATAACCACTACAAAAATTACCGTTATTTAATTTCCATTTTCCTCGCATAGTGTTTCAGTAAACTATCTTTCACAGAAGCCGTGCAAGAGAGAGAGAGCGTTTTGAAGTGATCGACAGATTGAGAACCATTTATTTTGTATTGGTATGGTAAACGAAATATTATCAGTGTTTTGTATAAAGGTAGCATGCTATCCTTTATTAATTTCTCCTTTTTTATGTAAGTTACTACTAGCTCGTTGTTTGTAATAGGATGACCGTCATGACCGTATTCATATTGTACATAAAATGATGGTCAGTTTCCATTCCTCTCAGTAATGATTTAAATTATTGAGAGGTTCAGAAGAGAACCGTCTTACTGTTGTCAATTCATTGGAGCGAGAACCGTAACTCAATAAGCACTGCTTACTGTTTTGACTGCTAACCGTTTCATTCTCTTTCGTCCAGTAGGTTTGCCATCAGTACCGTGATATGGCTCAGCACTGAATGAACTAATTGGCACACACATATTTTGGATATACGTGATTCGTTTGTATCAGTAAGGCATCTGATAACGTGCTCTTGTAGGTATTTATAAAGAACGGGCGGACCATACTGAGTTTGTGCTAACTTAAATGTGGGGGTTAGTTGGAGATTTTGGTGGATGAGGAGATTGAGTTGTTCATTGTTTTAAATTGCTTGCATATTCCAGATCACTGAATGCGGAATATGCAAGCAATTTAAAACAATGAACAACTCAATCTCCTCATGCACCAAAATCTTCAACGTATTATTTACGAATTTGATAAATAACGGTTGGGATTTTCATTTTGAAAATTTGCAACAAAAATCATCTCAAACGACTCACTTAGAGCTTCTGTTGACAATTTACAGCACACGTTAGAAGGGAATAACTTGAGTGTATTCTACTTCATTGCAGTTATGTCTCTGACATTACCCACCCGTCTTTTTGTTTTCGTTCTCCATCTAGCACAATTTTTTACTGATCACATCAAGACAAAAATTTTCCCACTGAATCACGTGTGTTTTCCAAATAAATCACTGACAGAACTTTCCAAATCCAACCACTAATCCTAAGCCAATTTGGTAACCCAAATAGTCTTGGACTTAGAAGTTGGTTTTTAGATTGCGACTTCGAAGTTATTGGATAACTTTCGGCAAAATTAGGTAAAGCTTTAAAAACAATAGCTTTTTCACGGGCAAAAACGAACAGCCAGCTCTAATTGCAATTAGAAATGCTACATTAATGCTATGAAATGCAATAGAGTTCACTTTTCTCTCGTTGTCTCCAGTAGAGCTAGAAATGATTTGAAAAAAAAACTACTGTTTTTCAATAAAAATCAAATATTTAAAAAAAAAACTCGGGATAAGAAAAAATATGCCGTCACAAAACATGTGTAGTTTAACGATTGAAAAAACTTTGTAGACTATATGATACCCGTAGGTATGATAATAGAAAAGGTATTTAAAAAAATATTTTTGGGGTTCATTTCTTTCGGCAGAAAAAAAATCAGTTGAAAGATCTTACTTATAGGAGGATTAATCACGAAAATCATATCAGCAAATGACAGATCTTGAAATTTTTAATAAGTACTGCGAAAAAACTATTAACGTAAACTCAGCCGTTTCCACACTAGCAACCAATCACCATTTAAAATACTTTATTTATAAATTGCAAAATAATTTAGAAAATACACGAGATAAGCCGTTGTTGTAATATAGCAAGTTGTCCATGTTGATAATTTAAACCTTTTTACTGAACTTGTCAGAATGATATTTAAAAATTATTGAAATGAATTGGCTTTAAAGGGATCATCCACAACCAGCAATAATGTTGAAGGTAGTAAAGATGAAGACTTTGTGTCTTCAGCAAAGTTGTTGAAAAAAGCTTGCCCTACAACTTTGCTGAAGATATAATTTTTAATCACTTTTAGGGAGATTAATCATCAAAACAAAAGCACCATATGAAAGGGCTTGTAATGTTCACAAATTCCTCCGAAGACATTATTAACCCAAATCTAACGATTTAGGCGTAATTAAAAGATCGCATGATTTTGGCGAAAAAAAAACACTGTGCTGCGATTCGTCACGGACTACTCGGAATAGTCCCCCGACTATGGATCTTTCCTACTCCGACGAAAAGTTCCCCGGCAGTGGAAGCTCTTCCGAAACCGATGCTACCCGGGCACATACCGAGGTCGGTCCTGCGATTCTGGATGGAGGAGGACTTCCGGTTCTCCGGTACCCCGTCGACGATACGCTATGTCGCTCAGTCTAATTCCCGGCTGTGGATCTAGCCTACTTCGGTCGCGTCCGGTGGTCTTCTTTATCTCTCTTCAGTAGACTGACTAGTCGAGAGACAAGGTCGGTCCGACGATTACGGTTTTTGAAGTGTGGCTATGGGAATCGTTCTAGAGAATTAAAACCGTACAGCGTCGCTTTCTGCGATTCATGCTTCGTAGATTGCCATGAAGAGATCTTGTTCGACCACCTAGCTATGAAGCCTGGTGTCAACTAATTCAACTGGAACCCCTGCTTGTTCGAATAAATACAGCAAAAGCGTTACTCATCGCTGACACTCTGCAAAGTCGTACAGATGCCCCAACTAGTTTTGAAAGAAATCAACCTAAACGTTGCACTTCCAGCATTACGCAACAACATTACGTTCCGATTACCATTCCGACACACTGCCTATAGTATGCATGGAGCCATCGCTGGTCTACAGCGGCGTACGAAGAAGTATCTTGTCCAGTTACGTACCCGCCCGGAAAGTAGAGATTGATGGTGTAGACTGCCTTATTTGCAAAGTATGGGGTTGGCTTCTTCAAGAACCCTTTGCTTCAGTCAGTGAAAATTCTGGTTTGCAGGCAATTGCGTTTAGCAAAAAATCGAGGATGTATAAGAAAACAACTTATTTTGCAGCCAGCCTCATTTCGAACCCTTCCCTGGATCTGCTCTTCCTAGCTTGGTTCTTTTGTATGGGGCCCGTATACCTGTTCATTTTTTTGACGTTTTCAAAGCACGGTTATCGCGACACCAAACATGTTGTCTGGTCGTGTGCCTAGTGTTCTAGTGTCAGATCTCCCGGTAACGAATTCCTTCGGCCTCGTTCCAGTCCGAAATGTGCTAGCTATATCCTCGATGTCTTCTATATGTTTCTCTTTCACATATTTTAAACACGATAAATATCCGAATTAAGTTATCTCTTCTCTTTCGTTGATATGCTAACAGCTACCGGGAAAGCTGGTCCCAAAAGAGTTCACAACGGATCCAAGTAGGCCAGTCGGTGATCCGGTTCATGGTGTCCTAACAGTGATCTTCCATCTTTGTCAAATCAATCCCAAGGGGGTTTCGATGGTCTTTTGCTTTTCTCAAAAAAAAAAGTCTAATGATGTTTCTTCTTGTTTCAATTGTTAATCAAATGATAGTTCTTTTGGTTTTGGTCTGTTCTAAACTTTCGAGTTGGTAACTCCCCCTCGGTTATTTCGAGTGTGTAGCACTACCCACGTGGTTCACCGTTTTTGAGGCTTTTTGCATAAATGAAATTGAAAAGTGAATAATTTTAAATATGTAAAATTTCAAATATTTCACTTCCAGAGTCAATTAAACCGTATGAGTATTTCTTTAATAAGCTTTCAAACTTGCTAGAATTTTCTGATCTGACCAGCGATTTGCAGCTTCGGCAAACGAATTAATTAGATTGTTGAATCGAAACGGTTTTGATCTTACGCATTCAATCCTCATTCTTCATTCAATTAGCGACGTTGCTATTCGGGTGACGCTATTTTTTTCAATTTTCGAAAAACTGACATAAAAATACAGTGTACACAATACACTTTAAACTACTTCTACCCAAATTTGCAGGAGATAATACCCAATGGGTTATTTTCTACAGCGTTTTTTTCCGTGATGCAATTTGATGTGGGACACCCGTTATATGAGCGAAATATTTTTGAGGATGGTTCTACTGAAGACTTGGACCTGGTGACCGACGCTGGGGGCTTCCGGACTTGACGGTTTCGTGTTTATAAATTCGTAGGTGTAAAAAAGTTCAGTTTGTAACCAATGTTGTATTATTGTGGAGGGCTCGAGCATTTGCATGTTAACGGGTTGGATCGCGTGGGCATGTGCGTAGCTTCGCGCGTATAAATTGATTTCCATAACCGGTTAGCGAGCTCGAATACTCGCGTGGGCGTTTGAATGAACGCGCGATCTGCAATTTTGAGTGTATGGTTCAGATCTAGAAAGGAGTGTGTTTCCCCATATCACTAGAGTATTCGGTCATGGCATCCTGAGACTTCTAATATGAGTGTTTTTTAAGGCGATAGCATAGAGAACAGACATCCACGATCAAACAAATATATTAATAAAACGTGTGTAAACATTTGAATTAATATACGATAAAACACTAGTGCCGCCAGACTAACTCATCCCAACCATCCATCCATCCATTCCGGAACCGGTTAGTAATCCTGAAAGGATTAAATATGGAATCTGGCTAAAAAAAAACAACCGATTCCGACTCAATCGGTTGATACTGAATTCACTCAGAATTCCGAACCGGTTTTGGAATAGTTTGACTGGGAGGCGGAAAAACCGCTGTCAATTCAGTCGAACTGAGCCACTAAAATACATAACAACAGTAGCGCACCTGTACCTTAAAAAAACGTTAGAGATTTTTACACTAGTTGAATGCAGAAGATGGACGTCTGTTCCCTGTGACGATACTAAAGGACGTGAACAATTCAAGATCGCGTTGATGCAATCGCACTTGATATCGCGTTTTTAAATTCTTAAGTGCTAACATATTGACTCGTAATTGCATGTTCGCGTATACGTAGCCAGATTTGTATTATCGCGCAGGGACCCAGCAGTTTTAGGTTAACGTGTTTATCAGTCTTCCCAAATGAACATCGTACACAATGTTCGCTCTGGTTTTGTGCTCACATTAAACCCACACTTTGTGTACGAACTCAAACACGCTATTTCGTACCAAAACACGTGCACATGTTCACCTGCACAACCGAACCCCATGTACCTACACGGTGTGCGTACACATAGGTTAGTGGCATCAGTTTTCTCTTTCTCATTCTCACTCTCTTTCTCATCACTAGCGTTGACTCTTTTTGCCTTGTGCGAATCGATCTCGTGTACGCACCCGGTGTACGTACACGGATGTTTGAACTAGAGTTTGCACATTGTTCGCTTGGGTTTGACGATCGAAGCGAACCTGTACATCGAGACGAAGCATGTTTGAGGTTGAAAGCGCGCACGAAATTTTGAACACAGGTACAAACTTGTCGATGTTCATGGGAAGTCGTTCTTATGCCGCTGATGCTAGAACGATTGATAACTTCGCGAAATTAATCTTTATATAATCGTATAATCGTTTGCATATTTGTGTAGGCTTTGGAATGTTCGCACGGCATTCTGATGTTCAATTTTGAGTGTACAGTTCAGATGAAGCGAGAAAGTGAGACCCAGTGAGCAATTTTTTTGGCTCTGCTAGATTTATGTAAGTCTTGGTTTGGCAGCCCTGTCAGATTTCTGCGCGTATCCTGTCGGGTTAGTTGAGCTAGGGCGAACTCGGTTTCGCTCGCGTTTTCTGGCAAATTTTGACAGGAACCGAGCAAAACCCTGGCATAACTCGGACATAAACTGTGCAAAGATCCTGGCAATTCCTACCTGGTAGAATTTAGCACGAATCGAGCAAAACATCTGACAAAGATGTGGCAAGAAGCGTGCGGAAATCTTGGCCATACATTTCTGGCTAGATTCTGGATAAAAGTGAGCAGTATGGGTTGGTTTAACCTCTTCTGTCAGAAACGGTTGTTGCATTTGAGCGAATTCGTTGCCAGAATTCTCGCACAAATCGCGCAAAATGCTCGCAGAAACTCTGCCAGCATCAATTTCGCTTTGCTCAACTTTTGCTAACTTTCTGCTTACCACGCTGACCGGGTAGAAGAGAGGGAGTGTCCCCTTATCACTAGAGTGCCCGGCAACGAAACTTGTTGTCTAGTTGTGCATTTCTTCAGGAGGATTGTTCAACTGAAAGCATGTACGTAAACTGTTAGGACAGAAGGTAGGGGTTTCCGGACGTGATTGATTTATGATCGCGTGGAAACGCTAATCACAGGGGCGTTTTTATGTTGGCGAGATTGCGGATGTAGGTTTGTGTTCTACTAGAAAAACTGCACAAAATGTACGATTTGCAGCACGGAGCAGAAAAATTATTACAAATGGAGAAATTTGGGGACAAAATAACCAAGTACCCAACTTTTTCGTATTTTGCTCTATTCATATACTTTCCTTTAAAAAGAGGTACGAATTGTAATTTTCTGACTACTACTACTACTACTACTTCAAAAGTTATAGCATTTAATATATTTTTCCTCCATAGTACCAAGCGGTGGTCTAAATTTGTACAAATGATGTGAAATTTGTCGTCTTAGCTTACTTGGACATTTGTCCCAATATGAAAGGGGGCGGCTTTGAGAATTCAAAAATGTGAGTTTTTTGCAATGCCCTAGTGTGGATAACCGCAACTGCATGTTCGCGCTAGTGATCAGGGTTGTATTAACGCGTAGGGCTCGAGCGTTTGTATTGCTATGGGTAGTCGTATGTGCTGTTGCGTGAATAAACGAAGACTGCTAGGCTGCAAGGACCAAACAGGCTGTCGAATAATCATGATCGCGTCGTCATAATAGCACATGAGGCCACGTATATTAATTAGTGCGCACTAATATGTTTACCTGATAACCGGAGTGTTTTATGTATACTAGATTGACGACGTAGATATGCGCAAATTACCGCAAATTGCATGTTCGCATTCATTTTAAGACTTTTATTGCCGTCAGAGGCACAAGCGTTTCTATGGGAACGTGCGTGATCGCGTGATCATTTTTATCTCACACATGCTAGCGTGTGTACTACTTTGAGTGTTTGAATTCGTTTATACAACCATGTAGCCGTTTGTATATTCGCGTAGGTTTTCGAGTATTTGATTGTGATTGATTGTGTTTGTGTAGGAATGTGTGAATGATTGTTTGGCCCATGATTTTAGGTCTTTTCGTATTAGACCGGGTATTTGCAGGATGAAGCTTTTGCTAAAAGTGTTCAGAACTAAGCCTTACGAAAGCCTCCTCTGTCCATTTTCATCATACCAAGTTTTCAATAATGACAATATTCAAAGGCACAAATAAAATCATATTACATAACACGTCGCTGATCGCGATAGAATTAAATTCAAAATCTTCATGTTTATGGATAATTTTTTATATTGTAACGAAGTTTAATTAGCAAGGGACTGGAAAATTTGAAATATTTTTCAATATTAAGAGCCATAGTACTTAAGGAAGAGCAATGAGTTGAAAGGAAGAAAGTTCGGAAAAGGGTCATATGAGCAAGCTTAGAGTTTCCCGGCGATTTAACTTTTTGTCTTCTACACGCAGGAGTCAGTATATTTTGGTATTAAATGCGAATCACCTGGATCGGCGGCATGTATGGATAATGGCAAAATCGAGGCGCAGATACAGAAAAGTGGAATCAATTACGAAGGATACATGGACAAAGCCTTCCTACTTGACAATATACAACACAAGACACTACCATTGCACAGACATGTTCTATGTTGAAACGGCTCACGTTCATGTTGAAGTAATAATGGCAACTGCAAAACCGCAAAAACTGTTCAATAACTCCAAATCAAACACAAGCTTCATCAGTGGGGAAGTAAATGATAAAGAAGACGGATTCACACTCGTGATGGCCAGAAGTAAAAAAAAAGAAAAGCCAACTGCGATCATCAAGTATTTTTTTGTGAATTTGAGAACTGGGAAAGATTTTTTTTATTTCAGTATTTTTATTTCAACAGTCGTTTCAGGTCTCTGGTCTGTGCACTCGGATCTTAGTTAAAATTCACAATTCCGAGATTCCTGGTCTTGAAATTTTTTTGAATTCAGTTTCCCATGCCTTGGAATCTAAATGATAAGGTCCAAAATTGCCGACTCCAAAGCTAAGAAATTGGATATCTTCTTTAATTTAGTTATAACAGTGTCTGCAATTATTTCTAAGAATCTTTCTGCACGTAAATAGATTTTTTTTAATATTTTGAAAGCATAATGAATCTAATAAAAGTTTAAATATCAACGGTCAGACAATTAACTCCCGAACTCTTACATCTATCTTTATTCCACCACTCACACTGAAAACAACAAAATAATCCCATCGATTGTGGTCAAATATAGTGAACGTGCGAAATACTAAACTGCTTAATAAATCACTTTTTGTGTTCACAATTTAGAATTGCTGCGGATTTTTCCTAGCCCACAGTTGGTCAGCTCATACATCATCCAACAACCATTATTCCACTCAGACAAGACCATGCGTATGGCTTACGCATACTACATTTGCTATGGATTAGTTCCCTAGTAGGCCAAATGAACACTCGATAAATAAAGAAATCAGTTTGCTCAGTCCAAAGAAATGTCTGCTCGATTGCCATCAGCCGGTGTCAAATAAAGAGTGTCTTCGCTTTCCGGGACAAGCTTTAGGCGTTCACATGTGTCGTGTGACTGCTTGGATGATTGCGTCTAATTAGTGATAGTTTGAGTACTAGTTTAGATACATTGTCTTGCTTGGCCCCAAGTTGGTGCTAATTACTGACGATATGGATTCGAAACACAAAAATCAAACTTGGTTTCAGGTTTCCAAGTTTCCGGATTTCTATTTCTTGGCTAGCGTACTTTCTGCTTAGCTAGTGTCCGACAGAATGTTCTCATGCTTTCCAGGTTTTTTATATTTCAATTTTGTGATTTCCAGAAGTGTTTGTTCAAGGATTGCAGATTTTTAGATTTCCCGGTTTTCAAGATTTCTTGATTCACTGGTGGCCGAGATTCCTTGTGTCCTATTTTGGTAAGCAGCTATGCTACCTTCGTGGCCGTGATTCTGATTGTGATATTCAGCGTACGAGGGGATATCTCTCCTGAACTCTGCGTACAAAATACTGTCGCGTATCCTGTTTAGCAGACTGAGTCCGCTTGAGGAGTCCTTCGTCGGCGAATACCAGGTTGCTTTTCGCGAGAGCCGATCAACGACGGATCAGATGTTCAGATTGCGGATGATCCTAGACCGATTCCGGGAGTAAAACTTGCAGACCCACCATCGGTTCATGGATTTTAAGGTGGCGTACGACTCAGTGAAAAGAAATGAGCTGTTGCAGATTGTGTCAGAGCATGGTTTTCCGGCGAATCTGATTAGACTGATACGTGCGACGTTGGATGGCTCAAAATCAAGTATTCGGATTGCAGATGAGATCGCAACCTCAATTGTGGCCGTAGATGGACCGAAGCAAGGCGATGCACTTTGAAATTTGCTGTTCAATATTGCTCTTGAAAGAACTATCAGGAGAGCTGGCAAAGGAACGGAACTATCATCAAAAGGTCGACATTGATGTAATTGAAATCGATCGTAGAGTAGTGGAAGAGCCCTTCGTGTCTTTTAAGAGGCAAACAGCGATGATACGCTCAGTCATCAACTCAACCAAGATAAAGTACATGGTCGCAGGTAAAGAGAGAGGCAGGTCTAGTGGTCTTGGTTCCGAGGTACTGATGTGTTTGAAGTGGTCGAAGAATTCGTTTATCTTGGTACAATTGTGACTTGCGACGACGATGTTTCCCGTGACGTAAAATGGTGTATTGTAACTGCCAACAGGGCCTTTTACGGTCTACGTAACCAGCTTAGGTTTCGCAACCTGCAAACGTCAACAAAATTCGCCTTTTACAAGACACTGATCCTACCTGTCGCTCTTTATGGCCACGAAGCGTGGACGTTGAAGGAGGCAGATTCGGAGTTTTCGAGCGTAAATTGCTGCGGACAATACTCGGCGGGATATTCCAAAATGAAGTGTGGCCCAGACGCATGAATCATGAATTGTTCCAAGTATACAAAACTGTGGATATTGTTAAACAGATGCAATGTCGGAAGAAAGAATTGCAAAAACAATATTCAACAGAGAGCCAGGAAGATGACACCGACTTCGTGGGAGGCCACGAACACGTTCACTATACGCAGTGGAAGAGGACCTGAGATCCGTGAAGGTGCGGGGGAACTGGAAAGACGCCGACAAAGATGGAGCTCTGCGATACGGCATTGGCGATATGACGCTGCAGCTAATAAGGCGTCAAGGTATTCAGCGTACGATTCAGATGTGGGGACGTGGAGATTTCATGATCGCGTGGAAACGAGCGTTTATATGTCTGCGTTTGAGACCGCGTTTATAAATTTTAAAATGCAAAGGCGTTCACTAAATCAGCTGGACGTTTTCGAGATTGCGGGCGTAGGTTTGCATGGATTATCGCGAAGGGCTCGAGCGTTTGTATGTTAAGGACATCGCATCCCGTGTCACAAAATGGCAGTTAGAATGATTGTCGTTATTTCTTCTTCTTATTGCTGGTTTATCTTCAAAACCACGTGCTCACACAAGCTATAATCACTTGTAACTTTGCTGTCTTGCCTCACATTGACTAACAATTGTATCACTGTATATAGGAATAACAATATACGATGCTTAGTTTTGAGAAGTATCTGAATCGTCTTACTAGAAAAGAGTGAATTCTCTCATGCCACCCTGAAACTTGTTTATCTAGTATATGTGAGTGAAATTTCTTTCTGAGGATGGTCCTACTGAAGATTTGGACCTAGGCGCCTAGGACCGCCCGTCGCGACGCTAGGGACTTCCGAAGGTGACGGATACATGCATTTATGTAATCATACTTGAGATCGTGTTTATTAATGCGTATGTGTTAAAAAGTTCACCTAATCACAGGGGCGTTTTCATATTTGCGAGAACACGGGTATTGGTTTGCGTGGATGATCGCCATTGCATGTTCGCGTTCGTGACTAATGTTGTATTATCGCGGAGGGCTGGAGCGTTTGTATGTTAACAGGTTTGATCGCGGGAACTTTACGTGATTAAATTCATTTGTATAATCAGTCAACGAACGGTTACACGCTCGAACATTCCCATGGGCATTTGAATGCCCGCGCGATTTGTAATTTTGATTGCACGGTTCAGATCTAGAATGGAGTGAGTTTCTCCATATCACTAGAGTATTCGGTCATGGCGCCCTGAGACTTCTAGTGCAAATGTTTTTTTTTGAGGCGATGCTGAAGGACGTGAACAATTCATGATCGCGTTGATGTAACCGCACTTGATATCGCGTTTATAAATTCGTAAGTGCTAACATACTGACTTGATCTCCGGCGCGTATGCAAGTTCGCTGGCGACCAGATTTGCATTATCACGCAGGGACCCAGCAGTTTTAGGTTAACGTGTTTCTCAGTCTTCTCAAATGAACATCGCACACAATGTTCGCTCTGGTTCTGTGCTCATATTAAACCCACACTTTGTGTACGAACTCAAACACGCTATTCCGTACCGAAACACGTGCACATGTTCGCATGCACAATCGAACCCCATGTACACGTACACGGTGTGCATACACATAGGTTAGTGGCATTAGTTTTCTCTTTCTCACTCCCTCTCATCACTAGCGTTGACTCTTTTTTGCCTTGTGCGAATCGTTCTCGTGTACGTACCCGGTGTACGCTCACGGATGTTTGAACTAGAGTTTGCACATTGTTCGCTTGGGTTTGACGATCGAAGCGAACCTGTACATCGAGACGAAGCATGTCTGAGGTTGAAATCGTGCACGAAATTTTGCACACAGCTGCAAACTTGTCGATGTTCATTGGAAGTCTGTGTGGACGTTTTTATGCCACAGATGCTAGCACGATTGATAACTTCACAAATCTTTATATAATCGTATAATCGTTTGCATATTCGCGTAGGCTTTTGAATGTTCGCAAGCCATTCTGATATTTAATTTTAAGTGTACGGTTCAGATGAAGCGAGAAAGTGAGACCCAGTGAGCAAATTTTCTGGCAGAGACCGCTCTGCTAGATTTCTGTAAGTCTTGGTTTGGCAACCCTGTCAGATTTCTGCGCGTATCCTGTCGGGTTAGTTGAGCTAGGGCGAAATCGGTTTGGCTCGCGTTTTCTGGCAAATTTTGACAGGAACCAAAAGCAAAACCCTGGCATAACTCGGACATAAACTGTGCAAAGATCCTGGCAATTCCTACCTGGTAGAATTTAGCACGAATCGAGCAAAACATCTGACAAAGAAGTGGCAAGAAGCGTGCGGAAATCTTGGCCGTAAATTTCTGTCTAGATTCTGGGTAAAAGTGAGCAGCATCAGTTGGTACAACGGCTTCTGTCAGAAACGGTTGTTGCATTTGAGCGAATTCGTTGCCTGAATTGTCGCACAAATCGCGCAAAATGCTCGCAAATACTCTTTACTTTTTGCTTGCTACGCTGACCGTGGGTCTTCGTTCTTACTGAAGTCCCCAGTTGCGACGCCCTGAAACTTGTTGTCTGGTGTATATAAGTTCCGTATTTTTTCGAGTGGGAGCTCACGGACGAGTACGATTAATTATTTCGTGAGAAAAGGGAGGCGCTTGAGACCACGTTTATACATTCGTAAGTGTTAACACGTTGACCTAATCACCGGGAGGATTTAATGATTGCGACATGATGTGTCCTGAGGTATGCATGAATAGTCGCGGTTACTTCGGGAATTGTATTATCGAGAAAATCTCGAGCGTTTGTATGTTAGTGTGCGTGTTCTCTTTATGGCTTGGGTGTATCGCGTATCACGCAGATGCTAGCACGTTAGTAATTTCGTGTGTACTAATGCACTTCTATAACCGTGTGTTCGGGTGCATATTCCCGTGTGTCGAGAAATAGCAAAGGAAGAAACAACACATTAATTAGACATTTATTCGGTAATAGTTAGATGGACGTACGACTCCTATACTACAATATACTAGAGAAAGACATTGGATATTGTGAAAATAATTTGCAGAACGGCAAAAAATTAAAATTAAATAAACGATGACGTAAAGCAGATGAAAAAAGAACATTATTATTCCGAACACCACAGAAATAGTCCAAACACTAATTAATGACTGAACATTGGATTGGGCTAGTGAGAGTAGGAAAAGCATGCCACATAACAAGACCCAAGAAGCCGTCCCGTCCAGCTCAATGCACCACTATCGAGACAACATCAACATCTTAAAGCAACTTTCTTTTAGAGATTAATTTGAAAAAGATCTGTAATATTGCTTGAAGATGTTCGTAATACCAAATTGAACAAGTGAAAATTCAAAGATTATACAGGAAAATTACAAATTAAAATTTAGCAAAATTAGCTGATTTGACCAGCGATTTGTAGTTTCGGCAAACGAATTATTTTAATTGCTGCATCAAAACGGTTTAACTCTTACGCATTCAATCCTCGTTTTCCCGGTAAAAACGTATTCGAAGCGAAGCAAAAACTTAAACAATTTGTATTTGAATATGTGTATCAAATTTCCAACCGCTCTCCCCCTCACCCGCGTTACATGTAAACCCACAAATCGCATTATTAGCGGCAGTTTCAACCAACTAAAACCGACCCCAAAAACGGAAAACGACGCACCGATGAGCAGACCGACCAACCAACTCGCTGCTCATTTTGTCAACACATTGCTGCAGATATGTGTATTATCAATAATTTATAACGAAAAACCGGTT
The DNA here is from genome assembly GCF_030247195.1 of Topomyia yanbarensis. Classification (NCBI taxonomy): domain Eukaryota; kingdom Metazoa; phylum Arthropoda; class Insecta; order Diptera; family Culicidae; genus Topomyia; species Topomyia yanbarensis. Next base: position 191,282,025 of record NC_080670.1, read on the forward strand.
CACTGCTTTGCCGGGGAGGGGTAGGTAAAGTTTCCCGCTAATTATAACTTGCTGTGCACGGAAATTGGAAATTCAGGATCATCGCGTTGAAAGTTTTGCATTACAAACGGTCCCGGCTATAGCCTGCCGTTACGGCGTATGCGTGTGTGTTTGTGTGCGGTGGCCTACTATTTGTCTATTTGTTGATATCTCCTGTTGCACTGCAACCCGCAAACGGGGGAATGAGCTACCCGCTGCTGTTGAGTGCGAAACAGCGTTCCCATTTGAAGCGCTATGGTGTTTGGTTGATGGAAAACTCACGCATGCATGGGAGGGATGGATGTTGGCTATAGTTCCTAAACTGGGTAAACAGGGTGCGTGGCCGTGGATGGAGGAAAGTTATTGTGAGTAGTGGAAAAAAATGGTTAGAAACTGCACTCCAGCACCGATGCATGGATACGTTTTCATGGTTCGAGATTGATTACAAACGATTCATTATTGAATATGATCTGTAAATGCCATTATTTAGTGCCGGTGGTCAGGTGAGCGATTGATTTGAAAATCTATTCTTCGGAACAGGTTGTGGAATTTTCCACTAGGGGTGGGCTTTTTTTTCCTATCAACAAGTCGGATTAGATTCTAATTTATTTTTAATGGTTTAAGGTATTGAAAAATTTACCGGGGGTCCATAGGTGGCGTTGAAGTGCTTTGGTCGAGACGAGATTCAGAAACTTTTTCTCTACCCACAGACATACCTTTAGGGGTTCTATTTAGTGCATTGAATAGAATCGGCGAATTGGTTTCTAACCGCTTCAAAACCGATTTGTCCTGTGAAACTAACGTCCATTTTTTCTCTATTTCCTTCCAGCACCCCAAGGTTTCTGCAACGGCAACAACAACAGCTACAACAACAACAACAACCACCAGAACAACAACAACAACAAGTCCTTCCCAACATGTCCTCACCGTCGGCGGTACCACTGTACGCCGGCCGCTATCAAACGCCGAACGGTTATCCACCGATGAACGGGGAACCGGCGGAACCGCTCGACTTCCGTAAGGTCGAATCACTTCGCAGGTATGTCTGGACTTTCCCTAGGAACAAGCGGCGGCTGATGAGTTCCGCTGGTAGCAGCGTTCGCTGCTCACGGAGCAGTCAATGAACAACTCAGCCCACCCATCTCGAATCGAAAAAAAAACCGAAAAATCAACCTATAATCTTGTACATTCATCATGCGAGCTTGAATCAAGGGAAACACACACACATATGTACTAAAATCAAAGCTAAAAGTCAAAGTTTTATAACTATTTAATAAGAGTAAAAAAACAATGGAATCCGTCAAACGGAAGTGAGCTAGTCTATCATCGAATAAAAACTTGCAAATCATCCTAAAACCGTGTAAATTTCGGAAAAGCAGTACTAATATGCAAATAAGATAATAAAAACTGATAATAAAGCTAAGAATAGTGGAAATTCAGGTTCAACTTTAATACTAAACCTATACAATAATAGATAAGAAGAAACATATAACATATCTCCGTCTCGTTCCTCCAGTTAATACACCGAATAAACGAATAAACGTTTTAACGAAATGTCACGAATAAATATGCTGTTAAATATTGCTTTTTGCCAACTAATAGGCGACGCCAAACTTATAAACCATTGCTTGCTTGAGTAGAATTTTAACATCATCAACCAGTAGAGAATCGCTTCGCTTCCGGTAGTAGTTTTTGAATCGCAATTAACCGAATAAATCAAACCTAAAACAAGACATGTAAATGATCCGTAGAGTTTCCGAGTACAAAACGAAATTAGATAAACCAAAAAAAAACAATGAATGAATACTACAAAACAGTGAGCAGGTTTACTCAAAAAACTGTAAAATCATTTAACCCGCATTCATAGGTAGATTAATTGACTTATAAAAAAATACATATTGTAAATCGAATCATTAATCCCACTCCTAACCAAGGCCAAATTTTTAATAACCGGTTCAATCCCACCCCACGCGTTCGTTCGACCGATTCAAATCAAACCGATCAAAACTAAGTAAACCGGGTGCTCGCGCGATTAAAATGTGTGCTGTTTTCCCTTGCACCGTGTGTAATCGCAATTCAACTGGAAACACTTCCGCTGGCGTCATTCATCATGATCAACCGATCAGCCTCTTCAATCAACAAACAATCATCAATCAATCAACAAACAACAATCAAATCTGCAGTGACGCAGCCCTGCTGGCGAGCAGCAGTATCATCATCAACAACAACAGCAACTGACCTGGCGGCCAACAATTCACCAAACAACAATCAATCAATGACGCCCGGAGTGTTTTCAGCTTACTTCTATCGATTCCTGCTGGCAGCACTGCACTACCGGTCAGTGCCCGTGGTGAGTAGTTTTTGTCTGATTTGATTTTTCAAAGGTATTTTGATAAAATATTTATAGTAAGTACGTCCAGTCGAACCAAGATTCTGTGAGAGTGCCCGGCTCAAATGAAATAACCGGTTCAGAGAAGGAATCGGTTATTTTATTTTAGCTCAAATTCTGACAGACTTTCGTATCGATTTTCGGTTGAAATTGAACTGGTAAAAGATTTTGTGACGAATGAGGTTTAAGTAGATTGACGTTTCGTGAGAAATACTTCTAGAAATCGTTTTTCGGGTGAACTTAACCCTAGAACGTTGCACTTGCGTTTTCCACCCTAGAACGTTGCACTGGGGTACAAATGTACCCCACGCGTTTGATCGCAATTTTTGGCAGGTAAAAATACAAACAAAAGAAATTTATAATACATCATTTTCTTCGTTTTTTAATTGCGAAAGTAGCTGTATGAGTGAAAGTACGGAATTTATTAAATCAATGATACATAAATTGGTTTGAACAAAAAAAAATTAAAAAGAACGCTGTTTTGACTTTTTCCACAAAAATTACTATATCTTTACGAATTTTCAACCGATTTGAAAAAAATCAAACGATTCTAAAAGTTGAAAGAATGGTTTAGAAACGGTATAGAATGAACTTTCGATATTTTTGAAAAGTGCAATTTTTTAAAAGAGTGAAAGTTTAAAAATCAGGTTTTGGAAAATATCACGAAATGCGGTGGAAATTGAAATGAAAAAAAAACTATTTCTGACCAGTAATACATTGGTGACACGCAACGTTACAGTTACAGCAGTTACTGTGCGCAAATTATACTTATGAGATATTGTTTTAAAAAACTATAAAAAAAAACACTACAACAATAAGAATCAGCAAAAATAAGAACGATTTTTTCTCTACCTTAAAATTAATTGAGTAAATGACTAAAAACAATTTTATAATACTAATTGTTACTTACGTAGTAAAACAACCACTTTTAAAACTGGTAATGTCACGAATCTTATTTCCACTGGCAGTACAAAACCTGACCGTACACTGGGGTACAAATGTACCCCACGCCAACTTCGACACCTGCTTCCACGAAGGCTATAAGCAAACTGGCTATACCACCTTTTCCTACTCTTACTAGGAACTCTAAATTGAATTATGACAGTTAGGGTCCCTGTTCAGTTAAAAGCCGAATTCTCATCTTCACACGGATCCAAAGAAGACGTGGGGTACATTTGTACCCCAGCGCAACGTTCTAGGGTTAATCTCCGAATGAAAATTTGACATCACAGTTTCTGCTGTTTCCCATTTATATGTCAGTGTCATTCAAGAATGTCAACGCGGGACCTGTCAATAGCATTCGAGCATTTGAGTCGGAATTCAGGCCCGTAGCCAGGATTTTGTTTAAGGAAAAGCTAAAACTTGTTGCATAGATGTGTTAATTTCGGTGACTTGAAATAGTTACTGGAAACTAAATGTATTTTAAAAAGTTCACAATAAAAACAGTCCCAAAAGTAAGGCAATAGACAATGTGTTATCTGATACAAGAAAGGGTATAGTACATCGATGAATTATTGCTTTTGAATTTGATTTTTATTATTATATAAAAATTACAATATTCACCGTTGGAATTTGCAAACGGCGTCTGGTGGGTTCCTCCATCATGTAACTCGGAGCCAAAGAATTGAATTCTGACTGAATATGGCGTTCCCGATCTCCTATTACAAATTAAGCTCTACGCATCAACCCGTGTCCTCCGTCCACGAACACCGCTGCAGGGTGGGCGTAGCGTAGTTGCTAAATCGATTGCCTTGTACGCAGCGCATCTGGGTTCGAGTCGCAACCCCGCACATAGGGTTAGAAATTTTTCTGAAGAGATTTTTCTAACCCGAAGAGGCGAATGACCTTAAGGTTAAAACCTCTAAAATCTAAATTAAAAAAAAACACCGCTGCAGACTAAAATGCGCAACACTAACTACGCTGCCACCAGACCGATTTACGAAATGACCCGTCGTTTGAACGATTATAGCGACATCTTCGACTTCGATATTAGTTCTACACAGTTTCGTAACCGTTTGTTGCCAGCTTAGGTCATTTCTTTTTAGTTTAGTTTAGATATAACTGGCCCGCAAGTTGGTGTCAGTTACTGACGAGTGGAACACGAAACTTTCAAATCCAAAAAAATAACATTCAAAGTCCACGTGGACATTCCCAATACCCTCACCCTCTCCCATGGACAAGCGGATGGACTTTCTCGCAACCCCTACCCTCCCCAAGATTATTACCGTAGTATACGGATGGCCGCTAATCTTTTGCAAAACTTTTTTCAGTGTCAGTCTACGTGGCCTACTGTGTAGTTCCTTCTAGCAGTTGGATTTGCTATGATGCTGGCAGTTAAACTTTCTAAGTCAATTCAAACATCTTGACACAAATCTGCTGGTGGTTGGTACGTTCTTGTTTCTTCCTGCGTGATTTCTGATCATCTCTCTCAATTTATTCCAAAACGAACAAAAAAACTGACCAAGAGACTGCCACATACTGAAGACATGAAATCGAAATTATTGGATTTATAGAGTCAACCAGTCACAACATTTTAGTCGCAACCGTGTTTTTATACGGAACGAATTCCTCGCATGAAAATGATATTAAGTGCCAAAAAATGATATTGCGTTAAAATGATGAGAAAACAAAGACTGTCGTCTCGGCTATAGCATTCTCAGTAAATTGAAATATTTTTTGCTTAGTACGCTTGCATGTGATGCCTAGTATTCATAATAAGAGTACAGAGGGCACAGATCTAATACAGCGATTGAAATTGGGTACAATTCAAATATTTGTCATTTGAATTCAAAATACAGTTGCCAACACCGAATATTACACCTGAGTTTTGTAAAACATGACAATCATTTGGGATGAAGCGTTCACTTTTGGAGAGTTTTTGTGCTCAGTCGTCCATAAAAATAAATTTTTCTAAAAAACTCGTTTTGTGGACTCGGTTCAATACTTCTGCCAATCGGAGCCTATCTATTTTCAACAAGAAAAATAAAAAAACGAGTTTTAATGGTTCTTCAGCAGATCTCGCGCAAGCTCTTAACCATTGCAGGTGGACACCTGTTTACTAGGCGGGGAAACATTTTTTCCTCACAAACTACGTATAGGGGGTCGTTCATAACTATCTCGTTGTTGCTTTTATATTCGTGACCATCTGATGTCTTCCTCGTAAGTTGTCTTTACGAGTGTAAATTTCCTTAATAATTGTGCTGGCTGTAGATTTTGAGATACTCGACGCAGTTTTTGCTCAGTAAGATTATTTTGACTCAAGTGAAATTTTTTAAAAGGGCATTTCTACGTGCTATAATTTCAATTTTTTTTGTTCGTTTACTGTATTTTATACAGCAAAACTTTCTGAAAGTGAGTTTCAGGGAATGAACATTTCTGTACGAAAAAATATACACTGAAAAAAAATATTGCGTCATTTTTCACAAAAACAAAAATTTGTGTTTAAAATTTGAATTGAAAAAACCCATTTTTTTCTAATTTCGCATTTTGGAAGATTTTTGTTAAATGCATTTTGATTTACAATGATACTTAGAATTATATTCTGTAATAAAATTGCAGTTTTTTATATCAATTAGTATGAAATTTAAAAACATGTATAAAGCTATTGTTAGAAAAACTTTTTTACCGATAAGTTCTCCACCATACAATTTCATTTTTCTTTTTTTTAGGTTTTTATTGACAAAATACAAAAAAAAATGAAAAATGGGTTTTTTGCAATTTAAATTTTTAATGTAAATTTTTGTTTTTGTAAAAATGACACGTCTACGCCCTTTTAAAAAAAGTGCACTTGAGTCAAAGTAACCTTATTAACTGTGGAAAACGCTTAGTACTTCCATGCCGGTGAAACCTGTAAAGTTTCCTCGGAATATAAGATGGTCGGTCACGATTTTGGAGATTTTCGGACGGATCTTCGTGGAATTCCTTATAAGCGAAGACGCCATCTTGAGCCGAGCCAATCTTTGGACCTCTTTTTTGGGAACACTGCTAGAGTTTAACAATGGATGGGAAGGTTGCCATTTTGTCTGCATTTCTCTCCGCATATCTCTCCCTGGAGGATAACTAGTGACAAATGAGGTTTAACTCTAGATTGACGTTTCGTTAGCAAAAAATTAAAGGAGTCGGTTTCGGGTGACCTTAAGATTCCCCATCTCTGATAGAAAATTCGACATCTCTACGTTTTGTTTACCAGTTTTGTATCAGTGTTTTTCAAGAGTGTCGACACAGTAATTGATCAATAGCATTCAAATCGAGCAAAATCCCTTCGAGTTCTTTCCGAACGAGGACATTGCGCTCAATTTGAAATGAGATATCTGACGATGAACTTTGGATGCAACATGAACGGATCGCTTGCCACATCATATCCCTTTGACCGATTTTTTTCATTTTGATTAGACTAACGTCACCTGGAAACTCCTCCGCAGTACAGTGTTACAAAATTGTAGAACTGGCAGTGAACTGGTATTGAATTTGACAAGTCAGTTGTACAGAGATCGAGACGGCTTTTTGAAAGGTTTTCCCAAACCTTTTTGTTATTTTGCGAACTGCAGACTTTGAACATGTTTGCATGTTTACTTTCTAATTAGATTTCTGACATTGATTTTTTCTTCCTTATCGAAGCTACCACTTTTCGGTCAAATTCCGCCCAAGTAACTAATAAGCTTTATAACGTAGCCTAATATCTGCTTTAGATCAACATATAGGGCAGTTAAGCCATTCATTCCATTATGCCATTATTCAATGCCATTATTATGCCAGAAAACACGAAATATTGTGCTTCGCTCTGGTTCTGTGCTCATATTAAACCCACATTTTGTGTACGAACTCATACCAAAACACGTGCACATGTTCGCCTGCACAACCGAACTCTGTGTACGTACACGGTGTGCGTACACCTCTCGTACACACAGGTTCGTGGCACCAGTTTTCCTCTTCTCACTTTCATCATCACTAGCGTTGACTCTTCTTGCCTTGTGTGAACCGTTCTCGTTTACGCACACGGATGTTAAAACTTGATTTTGAACATCGTACGTTTGGGTTCGACGTTCGAGGCGAACACGTACATCGAGACGAAGCATGTTTGAGGTTGAACACGTGCACGAAATTTTGTACACAGGCACAAACTTGTCGATGCTCATGGGAAGTCTGGTTATTGTTCTAAAAGGAAACAAACTAAAAACTGTTTTTTTTTTTCAATAGATTCAAGGTTAGAAATAAAAAAAAGGATTGAGATATTGACTCACAGTATTAATCTGCATCAGATAATGCCGCAACCCGCAAACCCCTAAAGATCACTATTAACTCCCTTCCCTGCATTGTAATGAATAGAGTAGAATGGGGTCAAATAGGTATGGGAATACAATAGGTATAAGGAATTATCTTTACTATGTTATTGTAGAGGTCGCTCCATCTTGTGTGAATTAGATACACGGTAAAGAACATCGTTGACGACTATCATTTCGGCTGTTGTTCGGCGTGGACCAGCTGTATTAGTTACGGCGTCGTTTATGTTCTGTGAAAGCGCATTGCCTTTCGTCCTCAGAACAGTACATTTAATCAATGTAAAAAAAATGTCAAGTGAGTTTTTTCTTACGCAAAAATAATGCTGAACACGAGTTTTGTGTTGGTTTTACGATATTTTTGTTCTTGAAAAAAATACGAATATCGACATAAAACTTAGACATGAGGCACGATAGATTAGCCGTTTAGGGGTTCTATAGGTCACTACTTTAATGTTAAATGTGAATTATTTTGACAGCAGGATTGTGCGTAATTTCAAGTGAAAAACTCCAAAACGAAGTGAAGCGGACATAACAACGCAAGATGGCGTCAGTATTCGATCAACTTCGAAACAATTCGAAACATTACATGCTCATGTGGAAGGAAACTGCTTAACAATATAATAATTTAATGTTGAAGTAGATAATCGAAAAAAAAACAGTTTCCGAATAAGAGAAGAAAAAGGAATCCGAAAAAATGCTCCAATGCGCTTACGTGATCCTCACACAGCTAAGCAGCCACGTGAGCCGAAATGCACAACTTCAATTCGACACTCTGACGACAACGAGGACACCGAAGAAGTCATTCGCAAGTACAAAGTCAAACACAGTTGCTGAAAAAACATATTTTTTTCAACATTCCCTCATTCCGGTTTCATGATTTTTCACATCATTTGCCTGACTCACTTGACCCGCCTCTATTCCATTCTTGTCGGAATTTCGTTCTCACACAATATGATGAAAATTAACTTTAGCAAGTGTCGAACAGATGTACCTTGCCTCGTTCTTTTACGGCAAGTGCGAATTCTGCTTCGGATACTGTCTAGGCTATGGTTGCATATGTTGTCGAATGAAATGAAATATGCCGAATATAAATTTCAAGAGGAGTTGTATAACGAATAAACCTGCTGCATTACGATAACATTATATTGGTTTTATATTTGCTTTATAATGGCACTAAATGCATATGTAAAGCATTCATGCTTTAAAGATCTTTGTTGTTATACATTTATGATGCTAATGTAGAGCTTAATTGCATTGTAAATGCTACAATAGAGATTCAATGCAACATTAGTGCAAGTATATAGCCAATATTGTGCAATAGCTTAATGCGTACTTGGTTACATGGGCGGGTTAGAAGTACAGTTTTTTTGCCGCTTCCTAGCAATTTACCCAAAGAATAGTCTTCCCCAAACTTGTTTATGATGGATCTTCCACTTAGACATTTTCGCTTGTTTTTAGAATACCTGGTGATCCTGCTCTATTGGAGCAGTACTCTCTTTTGTAAACTTGAGCAGTAGATTACAGCCTTTTGGATGAGCATGTCGAAACTCTGACGCCAGGCGGCGCTAGTGAGTATTAAATTTTTTCGACCGACCGTATCTCATGTTTCTGATTTTTCTAGCAGATCAGCATGTCTTCGGCAAAGTTGTTCAGGGGATCAAAAGCTATTAGGTGGTATGCCGAATAGTTCGGCATTCTGCCACTGGGTGATGCCGACAGGCATGCCATTTTTTGATCTACTGTATCTTGAGTTCGTGGCGGTGTCTTCGGCGTAGAACCAACGAGATGGTGGTGGAATCCACGCGTAAAGTGACGGTTCCGAACGGAACGAAGCAAGGTTTGGGCGAGACGTCGATTCCGTCCACGAGCCCTAAAAGCATCAAACAACAAATTTGCAACCGCATCGCTCGGGCTCAATCGATCAAGCGTGAGATGCTTCTCTTGCTATTCTGCCGCTAAATTTCTTACCCATCCAGCCGTTTGTCATGATCAGTTTTCTTAGAAAGTCAAGCAGAAGCTGTTCGTTTTGGTTCACTGAATCATACGGTGCCTTGAAATCCACAAACGGCTGGCGAGTCCGCTGGCCGTATTTTCGAAATTTGTGCAAGATACGTCGCGGAGTAAATAAATCGTAGGTTTTGGTATGCACTGTCAAACAATTCAACTAACGGGGGCACAGTTTCTTAAACAGAACATGCCTAGTTAGATATTACCCTTGAGTTTATTGTTTTCGTAGAGATGGCATGAGGCCATCCAACCAATCCGACATTATTTCAACAGGTGTTTACCGCTTTCTTAGTCGGTAATATTTGGGCAAACGATTAGTTTTATCAATTGCCCAACGTTCCGGTCGTTTTTGATGGCCTTTTTCAAGGGAGACTGGAATTTTTATTAATGGTCGGAAAGTTAAAATATGAAATACAAAAACACGAGACAATAAAATACAAGAAGATATAAAACATGTAGCGCATTTTTTCTTCCGCTGTGATCATCCCGATCACGTACTGGATTGCTTTGTACTGCCGCTCATTTCCTACTTTTAGATATTCGAACGGGATTACTTTATTGCCAAACTCGTCAATCATTCTTCATCCTTGTGCTATCTCTAGTTTTTGTTAAGTAGCTTGTTATTTGACACGGTTCAATGTGTGAACCATGTGTCTTTTATATATTTGCAGCAAATAAAAATAAAGACATTTTTAAATTACTATAGAATCCAGCGCACGAAATTATCTATTGCGTGCGAAGATTTTTTTTCCATGGCGGTGAGGCATTTTAGCATCGCCCGATGATCATTTAGTCTGCTTCCTTGATCATCGCTTTCGCTAACCCTATCATCGCTGCAGTTATCTTGAAGATCACGATCGATTTGCTGACTACGGTCGTATAGCGTGCCTATCTACTGCTTTGCATCTAATTTGGCGGAGCTGTTTGTTGCTGTAAAAGTACAGAATCGCGGTTTTTCATCAGAGCTCAGAAATATTGACATCCACGGGTAGAATTGAAAGAAGCCGCGTTAAAGCGGATGTTTGAACTACTTGCGTCGGGCTTCATTCATCCCATGTACACAGTGTGCTTTGGGCGTAGCGGATACCACGTTTTAGGGTCATGAAGAAGGGAAATAGAGCTTTTTATCTGCATTCTTACCACTCGAACATCGCTGGGGGATGAAATTCCCCTAAGCGTCGTATTTAATTGAGACAACTTTGCCATCTTGCGATATGAATATGCGGATTGCGCTAGCAGGTAGTCCATCTTAACCTTAAAGTTATCCTGTTCAACAAGGTGTGATATGTTGTTGCTGCAGATAAATTAATCTCATGAGATACGAGCTTTGAATTGCATAAGTCCCACATTTCGAATATGATGAAGCTGAATAAGATTAATATCATATCAATGGCTGCTATGAAACAACGCTTCACTATGAATGCTTTGTAATCATCGAATGTACTTTCCTCCATCTCCGCTAGTACATTTTCATTCTACCCTGACGTAACGTGTAGCCGCTGCAAGCATTCGGCTTCTAGACTGGCCTTGCGCGAATCCCACACACCACCAGAATTTGGTCAGAGTCGACGTTCGGCTCTCAAGGAGGTCCTGACATTGATAACATCGGAGAAACATCGACCGCCTATCAAAACATGGCCGATTTTGGAGCGCGTTTCGCCATTCTCGGTGGTGGTTGAGCGGAGTCTCCTTATCAATAACGGGATTTTTTGCTTGCGAGCTGTGTATTTGCCCCCCGATGATTAGCTTTTAAGTGCACTCTCCGTAGATTTCGTAGATGCTTCGAAGATTACATCACATCAATTGCTCTTATTCTTAAGCAACAGAAAAATTTATTTTTTACTTTTACTTTTTTACACTGATTGTGTAACCTATATGTGTATGTTGAATAAACTATAAATTCTGTCATGAATTTGAATTTTATCATAAAAAATTCTTAATTATAAAACACAGGAGAATTTTAATTTTTATTGTTATCTTTCCTTCTTTATAACATGAACCGTTCTTTATATGATGATTGACGCGCTAATTATATTCTTTTCTCAATGATGAGTTAACTTGACGAGGCTAATTTCAAAGTTCGACAAATTAAATTTCTAGAAAATAGGGAATAATAATTAGGATCGCAATGAGGCTGATCAAAAATAAGTTTTTTTCTTATACTCCTCGATTTTCGCTGGACATAATTGTGTGTAATCTAGATTTTTTACTGACTGAAGCAAAGGGTGCTTGAAGAAGCCAAACCCATACTTCAGTCGATCTTCGCAATTAAGGTCTATGTCGGAGGTGACACCCTTAATCTCCTACTTCCCGGGCGGGTACGTAGGCAAGATACTTCTACGTAAAAGCTCAGTTGTAATTGATGGATATAATTTGTATCGAAAAGGAAACCTATCGGTTTTATTATTGCCATCCGTGGAAATATTAAAATCTACCTCTATTTTCACTCACACATGCGATGTCTGAACATTGATCACTACGGGTAGAAACCACGCCGAAAACAATAGCACGTACCAGAACAAAACAAAAGCTTAAATTTTATCATTCGAAATTTAGCACGGTTACGATTTTACTCGAACAAACGCATTGTGGGTTTGGAATGCAAACGTGTGTATTGTGAAAATACGACTAATTCCTATAAACCCTTTCATGCCCAACTTTTTCTAGTGCATGTAGGGTTTTATAGCAGGTTTTGCTTGTAAATGGTGGGTCCTCGAATATTAACAATAGTCCAGTAGCGTGCAAAATGTAGTCGAAGTCAGTCTAAATTGATTGTTTTCATCATTTTTCAATATTACTAAATATCGAAGATATATGAAAATTTCATTTTTCACCACCACCAGTTTGTGGATTTGAAACGGACTTATAATTGAAACCAGTTGAAATTATAGTACTTCTCCCATCCGGTATTTCGGTCTAAAATCAACAACCGAGTCTGGATGAATTTCTCCTCGAATACAGCTAAAATCAAGACATGATGGCGAAATTCAATCGAGTTCCAGCTATTGTCCGGCAGATGGTGCCAGTGTACATACAACCGGAACTCATTGCGACATCTTCCAACTGAACACTTCCAAAATCATTTACGATCTAGATTTCAATAAGAACGATCCGTACGCCGAAACATTTACTGAGTGGATCGGTCTCTTAGAGATATGGCGAAATTCAATCGAATTGCACCTATTCCCCAACAGATGGTGCTAGTGAACAGTCGGTATTTTCAGAGAGGCCAAACTGCGACTTGTTGTATAACGCCATTAAAACATTTTTTATGATTCAACTAGCGTACAAAGCAACCGGATAGTCGCGTAACAATTTTAAGCTCGAACCCATTTTCATCACGAGCACACTCATTCGATTTGCGAGCTATTAATTGCACTTCCAATGCCCCACGATTGATGCCAAGACATCATCAGACTCACTGAAATGCACTTTATGTTTCAGCACATTCAGGGTGATTTATCACGCCTCATCACTGTGCCATTCATAACAGCAAAGAGTCCTTTGTTTCTATAGCCAGAAACAACCCCCCTCCCCCCGCTCTGTTCTGTCACACGACGCCTGAAGTTATTCTTTAACCCTCTTTTTTTCTTTCTGAAAGCCACGCTTAGCTTTTCTTCGACGCCAAACAGCTGTCACTCCATTCTGCTATGTATATAAATATAACTACTAAACACACACAGAAAAGGTCTTCCATGCCCGTATGACAATTCAACAGCATGTCGACTGGAGGGTAAGACAAAAAATCATGACAATCGTGACGTAAAAGTGCAATTCATTTGCTACCAGATAGCTAGTCAAATCCTGCCCCGTTTCAACATGCCAACCCAACCCAAAACCCGAACTCAATCCTACGAACGAACTGTGCAGTGTAGTATGTATGCACCTACTCTACATTTCTTGGCTAGGCTCCCGACCGAGAGACATGTTGTTTCCACCCCCCCCCTCCGGTTTCGACAAACGGCAGGCAGCTAGGGTTTGTGCTTATTGGTTGAAGGGGGAGTTGTTGTTGCTGTTGTTGTTGTGAGCGAAAATCCTTCCAAAGTGGTACAATCTGACCGAAAAGTACATGCTTGTTATTGCTGAGTATACAAGAGCGGAACCGCTGGTGGCGTTTGTTGCATCTCAAAAGTCCTATTCCGCACCTTTTGGGTGCAATTCTTGTAACCTTTGCTTTTCATATTCACGAATACAAAGTGAAAGTTATGAAGTGACACGTTGATAGGACGGGGGGGGGGGAGTGGGTCTAGGAGTTGACGGGAACTTTTTTAGAGCTGTCGTGGCGAGTGGCACTCCTGAAAAAAATGTGACTGTAACTAGAAAATTAGGAAGATCCTTGGAACTGACGGATGTGTTAGGAAGGCTAGCGTTACTTGAGGTAGGGTAATGTGTGACGAACGAATGTATTAATTTGTAATTTTCTTTGTAACAATTGAAAGTTTTTGGTGTGATGTTTGATTGTTGATAGGATCTTTAGTTAAAGATCCGTACTTCAAGAAATATTACCAGAAATCTTCTAACAAAATTGATTTAAAGAGTCCCCGTGAAATGCTTCGTGCGTGCACTTAGATAAACTGTGTAAATTATAGGTGTTCATCAACTACTCAATCGATGGATCTAACCTGGTTTTCTCACTTACGTGAGAGCCCTCACCAATTTTTCTTCAGCTGAGTACGTCGTGTTGAAAAAATGCTCCAAAGAATAGTACCAACAGGTAACTGTTATCCACCTAATTACATCAAAGGACGAATAGGCCCTCAACCGAAGTAGCCCATTTTCCCTAATTTATCCAAACAATAACACTTCCGAGGATGAGTGTAAGTTTGTTTCCCCCAACGAACCAACCTCTCTCTCTCTCTCCCTGGCCCTAGAGCCTAGCCCACATTAGACCGAAAGTGAAGTGGATAAACCAAGGCACCACCATCTACAGTCGAGTGCAGCAGCACTACACGAAACGATGGAACGAAAGTGGATGGATCCAACGAAAAATGAAAAAAAAAAATCCGTCATCCATGGCCGATGCTAAACATCGCCACCGATGGGAGTTTGAGTTTTGAGTGCCACGTACCACCACACCCACCACCTGTCTTGTCCTGCTTGGATAATATTTCCACCGGAGAACTGCAAACAACCGGGTGCCGGTGCGCGGATACTACACCACCGTGCCCGGAAAAGGATGAAAAATTGGGAGCGGGAAATCGGTGGCTGATTGTTGATTGCACAGCTTGCTTGGCCTGCTGTGGGCCTGTCGTCATGTGACAGTGTTTTGTTGTTTTGCAACATGGGGAATGATGGGGTGGGGAGTAGTTGGACGAAACCAGGTTGTTTTGTTAAATTTGAAATTTTCGGCATCTTTGAAATTAACCGTCAATCGTTTATTTGCAGTTCGGTTTTTGCAAAGTAATTTTTTAAAAAGCTTTGCAATTCCATGTTTTACTATTATTGGTTATTACCTACGACAAAACATGACAATAGAGGGGGTCGTTTTCGTTCCAATTTTACGTCAGAATGTTCCAGCTCCTGATTTGTTGATTCTAACTTTTTGCACCCTACGCAATGTTACTGCAGAGATAGCTAAATGATGTTTGGCAGTGTTGCTATATTGATAGAAAAATAATGTAATTATTTTTGATAAATAATATTATTAACGTTAAAAGAGTAAAAATGAATAAATGAATCTAAAATTTGTCAGAAAATGGTTTCATCAAACCTTATAAAAGGAAATCTGCGAAAAGAAGAATGTCGAACGAAAAATAAGAAGCCGATTGTCACGTGTTGTCTTAGGTTATTACTAGAAAAACAGCGTTTCTGGCTATGGCAACACGTCCAATGTCATAAGGATACACGCTTACTTAGTCAAAAAAGGCAAGTTGCTAGCTAACGGGGGGCTATTTGCCAACTCGGATGCGCTAATTACCCTTCAATTTGCCAGCAAATTGCTGGCAATTAGGGGGCTATTTCAAATGCAACATTTGGGCGATTTGCCGCCGTCATTTTTTTGCCGCCCTGCCCGCCCTTAAATCGCCCCCAAATCGCCCAGGGAACGCGCCATTTAATCGCCCTTAATTGCCTAATATGAAAATTACAAATAATACTTATTTTCGGATTCATTATATACTTACATAAACATATCCCTACACTAGGTAATCACCACCAAACTATAGGAAGAAACAATGATGAAATTGGCATTACACACCAAAACTTACCACAATCTGACTTTTATTAAGATTTTAGGTCAGAGATCTTGTTCCACTATATTTACACACGATTCCACAATTTCCCACATTCGTTGGCTAAATAAAGTGCACTAGACGAACAAAATACAAGCGAGAACATGCCAATTGTTTTAAACAAACTGTTTTAAGGTTAAGCCAAACATGAACCGCCATGTTTGAAAAACGCAAAAACAACCAAGTCCATGTTCGTCCGCATTTTTTTGACCGGGTAGCTACTCATTGCAACTAAAACGCTTTTACTCAAAAAATGAGTAAAATTTGTTTGAAAGTTCAATATGATGTCTGATCGAAGTAGGTCATTTCCATCCGACATCGGTACTACGTCATTCCGAATAGCCTCACCTACTTTTACTCATTTTTGACAAGGTACGGTTTTTTCACAAATGCGTAGATTTGACGCGTTTTTGACAAAAACCGTACCTTGTCAAAAATGAGTAAAAGTAGGTGAGGCTATTCGGCAAGACGTAGTACCGATGTCGGATGGAGATGACCTACTTCGATCAGACATCATATTGAACTTTCAAATAAATTTTACTCAATTTTTGAGTAAAAGCATTTTAGTAGCAATGAGTAGCTGAGGATAAGCGTGTAGGCAGTGTTTGATTGAATTCATTTTTTGTCAGCTAAACCCGAATCCAATCGATCCAAAATGGAGCCTTCGCAATTCTCTTTCTAAAGTTTTTTTTCTAGTTATTACACACATTTAAAAAAAAATCTTGTAATTTTACGATTCCCAAAATGTACGTAGGCGAGTAGAGGTAAACGTCAAAAATAATAAAAATTATTGTTAAAAAAGTGTGACATATTAAATGCCCGCAACCAAGTCTCGCTAAAGCAGAGATAGCAGCCATGGTCCCACTTTCTAACAGGAAAGAAGTAACCAAAAGCAATCGTACCATTTAACTCTGTATTTAAACTGAACAGAGTCATTCCGATTCTAATTAGGACAAAGCCTGAAGATTCAATATCAAACGAAGCCCGCGGCTATTCTTTTCATCAGATATACTTCCCCGAGTTACAAACACACACACACTAACTCACACATAAACACAACCACAGATCCGCAGATAGCTGCAAATTCTCAATCTCCGGTTCTGTCCTCCGGGTTAGGAGCTACATGAAAGCGTAATCCGCATCTAATTAATTATTAGTACGAATGGTAATTGCATTGTAAATAGGTAATTAACTCACGGGCCATGAAGCGCCCTCTCGGGAAGGGGGCAGTTTGTGAAATCGATTCCATTTCGAAGCGGATCGATATCGAATGGGCGGCTCGCGTCTCGCAATTGAGTCTTTAAAGGAAGAATATTCTTCTTGTTCCTACTTACACTGATTGGGGATCTAAAGTTTATAAACAAATGTGACAACATTTTCACGCATTTTTCAAATGTTCAGCTGGATTTGTAAGGATAAACTGGCGTTTGACAACATAGCAACTCATTTTGAGCAAAATGCACAACTGCATTACCGACGCCCGATCTAAGGTCGGTAATGCAGGTAGTGCAATTTGCTCAAAATGCACAGATATTTGTCAAACGCTCAAAATGAACAGATATTTTGTCCATCTCAAAAAAACTAGTTGAACATTCGAAAAGATTTCAACGATTTGCGCCTAAGAGGAAATGTGGACACATTTGTTACCGACGTTAAATCGTCAATAGAATTTTACATTCTAAATGTAAACTAACGACGCTGCATCTCTTAATAACGATACCAAATCTCTACCTTTGGTCTACCAACGAGCGCTTTTGACAGGAATCTAATCGATTCCTGTCAAAAGCTCTCGTTCGAGATTTTCCTCGTATTAAATGCTTTCGACGAGTCTCGTGCTCGATTGAATTGCCTCTGACAGATAAATGGTAAACAAAATATAGAATTTTCCGAATCCAAGATTCAACGGCGTAAATGTAAAATTATACATGATACACAGTCGTGATTCGTCTGTCCAACTAACGAATTTATTTCGCTAATTGGAATTACTACAACCCAGCTGCTTATTTCTCAAGTGCATACACAAATTGAAATCGAAGTAAATTCTGAGTAAAATTGTTGCTCCTGTTACAACTTTCCGATAGAAAATAGTCAAGCATCCGACCACAGTGAACGGTTTTCATAAAACTTCTAAAGCTCCTAGCTTCAAACTAAGACTAAACCACAGAAAAGTTTCCCATCAGAAGCCCTTGAACTAAAGGATTTGAACTTGGATCTCATATTATAAACTGGAATCCATTACTACCGTTCTGCACGTTGCGTTCGACAGGCCCGCTTCCAGACAGGTGTGCATTTTATCTGTGTGTGAATATCATCATAGTCATTGAATAAATTTCAAAGGGTCGAAAAATTACACCCGATCGAATCCCGTCCAGCCATCGTCATGCTGGGATTTGCCACCGTCCCCAACAAAAGAGAGAGACACTGAATTCAAACGGTGCACAGTGGGTTACAAATACTATATAGAAGGACAAAATATGTGTATATTTTCCCAAAATAATTTTTTTTCGGTTTAGTAGTCAAAACTATTTGACACGTATTTTTCTATCTCAATAAAGCGAAATGCAATTATGTGATCAAAAATCCCCCCATAGGCAGAATTAGAACCTGCAACCCTTGGGACTCCGACCCAATGCACAAAAAAAATGAAATTTTAAAACATTCTTGTTAGAAAAACTTTTTTTGCTGATAATTTATCCATCATGAAATTACATTCAAAATATTTCTTTTCTCTTTAGGTTTTTGTTGACAAAATATAAAAAATTATAAATATTTTGCAATTTGATTTTTTTTTCATAAATTCTTGTTTTTGTGAAAAATGACACAACATTTTTTTCAGTGTATATTTGTATCGTGCAGAAGTACTCATTCCCTGTAACTCGTTCTCGTATAGTTTTACTGTATAAAATAGCGTAATCGAACAAAAAAAATTTGAAATTATTGTACGTAGAAACGTCTACGCCCTTTTGAAAAATTGCCCTTGCATTAGAATATTGCAATTGCCAGAGAAAATCATGGAGACTCATAAACCGAACACAAAGGTAAAGTTTCGTTCGAATCGACGATGATCATATTTTGCGGTTGTCCGGTTTCTCATGGAATCCCTCATGAGTTTCTACAGTGCGTTCAGTGAACCAAAATTGCAATTAACTTTACTATTCATTACATGTAGATATATGCATTTGTATTCAGATTTCCATTAACTTAATCATGCAAAAAGTGTCACAGAAAGAAAAAAAAAATAATTCGAACTCAAGACACACACACACTCAACACGATGATACAGCAGAGAGACAGTTCAGGAGTGCGACTAAAATGTTGCGACTGGTTGCATCGAACCAAGTGTGCCTATGTCATCTTGGTGTGCGGTTACTCACTACAAGCGCTTTCGGAAGTGCGCTCCGATCGCTTTTTTTGTAGTTCGAAGGAAACGACAGTTTTGAAAGCCTGTTTGTGCGACTTTAATGCTTTAAGGGGTATATAATGTTGAGATGAGGGGAAAAGGGAAAAGTTTGAATTTTTGTGAAGGTATGTAGTCATATATTTACTGAAAACTTGAAATATGTATTGTGTAGTACAATGTCTAATTTGAAAAATCATTTTAAGAATATACAAATATTTATGAAAGTTAGAACAATTTTCGCAAAACGCGCTGGTTCTTCAGAGAGGCTTGCCCTGACAATGACCCAAGTTCAACAGCTTAACCGACAGCATCAAACCTAACAAATTTCATAGGGATAGGGACTTGTGGAGTCCTTGTACGATTGCATTACATTGAGTTTTGCAGCCAAAGACGGTTTTTTTCCAAAAAGGATACCTTTTTCAATTGAAAAAAAAATATTTTCATGACATTGATGTGAAAATTTAGACGACAAAATGACGCCGTTCAAGAAAACGGCAGTTAAAATACGAACAATTTTGAAAAGATGCGCGGGTAATGTCCGACATAACCGAAGTGTCGTAATTACACTTCGAACTGTTAAGGGGATCCTCTACTGTCGAGACCCGAAACTGAGCTGTTTTTGGTGAAAAAATTGCAAAGTATCTACTGAAAGGATTTCGAACTATATTTTTCATTTTGAAGCTACATGTTTTGTTTTTAAAATGTTAATTTTGGAGACCAAAAAAAAGATAGGCGATTGATTAATTTTAAAAAATATCAAAAGGTCTTACTCGGTAGCAGTTTTAATGTTTCTCTGTCATCAAAATTAATTCTCCAAAAAACGCTCAATTTCGTACCTCGAAAGTTCAGGACCCTCTTAATTCAAATCTAATGATACTCAACGAAATCACTTTTACATGAGAAACTTAAGATCAGGCTCATCTGTTGTTCATGGAAGCGAGTTTGATACGATTGATGTAAATTTTCGAAGTTCAATTCTTCTGAATGGTTTGATAGCGCTGATAAGAGCTATTTTGCTTGCTAAAGAAAATATTCTCCGGGTGGGAGATATTTGCGCCAATTGGGCACGCCTACTAGCACGGAGCTGTACACACCTAATAACGCAGATAGTCCATGGAGGCGTCCGCATCCCAATAATCATCTTGTCTCCCGCTGTTGATATGCAGCCTACCGAAACGAGGGCATCCGACATGGTTGAATAGCAGCCTTCGACTAAAATCTCATTTCTTTCTGTTCAAGATTTGCGGCTCGATGCACGATGAAATCAGCGGGAACCGATCATACATTGGTTTCCGGTCGGGCGATTACAGATCCGATTTTTCGGATCTGTAATCGCCGGATTTTTTTTTTAGTAGAACGAAACGACAGGATTTAACCCTTAAATGCGCAATGTTGTTTTAAAACAACATTGCGAAAACCATCTCAAAATTGGTTTGCGCCTTTAAGGGTTAATTGAATCGCAATCCACCAGTCGTACACAGCTTGCAAATATTTTGCTTTTCGGTATTGTACACCCCCTTTTGGGGAGATGCTCCGTTCGCTCCAAACAGCACAATACGAATGGTAATATAAACAAATTAAAATTAAATTTTAATAAAGGTCTGCTCGTGTGATAATATTACCACTTGCTTTTTACATGATGGTGGCTTTACATCAGCTAGCTTATAGAGCAGAGTATGAAGAATTTCAAATTATTGTGACATGTCTGAAAAGGAAACTTCACGTGAGTTTGCCTCCAAAAAAGAATGATATTTTGATAGTTTTTTTTTGTTTGAAGGTTGGGGATCCGGTGAACTGTACGACGATTTCACCGAAGGCTATCTCAAAAGTTTTTTGGTGAGTTTTTTTTCATTTCTGAACAATGACCTTGGTACTACCCACTGAGAAGCCCAAAAAATTGTTTCAAAATTGATGCCTGTTTAATGGTCATTTGGACGTCGTTCAGTGTTGGTACATTGGACGATCAACCGTTCCTAGTGGGTATGTTCCGTTTCGGAGCTTGACACTCTGTTTCGACTGACTTTGCAGTCGATTCTTCGGGCACAGGACAATTGAGAGACCGAAAATAAAAATTGCAACAGATCAGTTTGCGTCGTAAAACCCGCTTTAAATATATTAGAATCGGTACGGCTTGATCCTTCGTTTGATTTGGTCACAAAACTTGAGAGCTCCTAGACTACCTACACTTTCTGCTCAATCAGTTTTTCAAAACTAATTCAGCCTAAAGAAATATTTAATTCTTCTAATACGTCTGGGTTTTCCCAGAAAGACCGTGTGGCAAGCATTAAAAAGAAACGAAAAAGAGTAACTTCTTCACTTGAAAATCCAATTGATTGTAGCAACTCATTCGATGTTATATTCGGATGTGAAGCTGAAGAAATTTCCTCGCATTGTCGGTAATGTTAATGAGAAGAAACACAATTTCCCACCACAGATAACAGCGATGATCTCCGATATTAGAACCTTTTGAACTGAGCTTTCGACGTTCCTTTCGGACATGAGTGTTTTTTTCAGATTGGTCGATGAGGAGAATGTCAAGTCACAAACGACTTCTCCTGTATCTCACGGAGAAGTTATACAAATTTTAGTCAAACGATTTCAAGACAGATAGACTATTCAAGACTGTCTTGAAAGGGTTACCGCATGGTCAAAGTTTTGACGAAATGTCCAACGAATCAATAAATTACTAGGCTTTACTCCTTCACAAGTTATTCTTATGAAGAGAAAGGCTAGCGGCACTAACAGGCCAGTACGCTCTGGAATTGTCCAGGAGCTTTATATAATTCATTTTTACCGTAATGAAGTTAATAATCTGAAAACTTGAGAAAAGTACGTTTTATGTTCCACGGGAATATTATACACGACTAAAATTGTCATCTAGATTCCAAATGTAAATTTGTGGTGATAATACGCGTTTCAAATGCGCTAATTGGCGCAGAAGCCATAAATCGACCAATTCGAGAAAAAATTATAAATTCTCGTACAAAGCACCTTCACCTACTTTAACAGGACCGTAGGTAACAACAAGAACGCCTCCAATTTTGTCTCCACATAACGCTCTGATGGATCATGGTAGCATTACGGAAGAAAAATTAATTTTCTTGCAACAATCAATGTTTCAATTGATGTCAGCAATGCTAAATTCTACCTCTACGTTTGAAGCATTTCAAACTGAATGGGAATTCGCAAACAATAATGTGCACAATGCCGCTGTGACCGAAACTGTTTTAAAACCGAATATTAAATTGAAGAGTAGCTCTAAATTTGTTATTCATCGATTTGGTACACTTGTGGATTCGGCGGGGGGATGTGATTAATCGCAGAATCAAACAGCGCGTTTTACCGTCTTTTGACACCAAGGTGATCAACAGGTTGGGTATCGAAGTTGAAGCTGATTTTGGTGTCAATTGTATGGCTGCAGCTTATTTGCTTTTTCAATATACTGGCGAACAAACTAATCCATGAAAAAACTTTGGATTAGATTTTTTAACGTTTGCTTCTTAACTCTGCCTAATATGCTAGTCGAAATCAGAGTTTATAGATATATATTTAAACAATATTGAAGTTTTATTATGGCGCCGTAATAATCGAATGAAAAAATTACCAAAAAGAGAGGCTTTCATTAGCACTTAGGACCATTCGAAATGTTTGTCTAGAATTATCTGAAGAAAATTCGCAACGTTTTGGTTGATTGATTTTGTCCGTTTGAAATACAGTGCATTTGCCCGTTTGACACTCATCCACCTGCCACTCGACAAATTGAACCAACATGCTCGCCTACTTGTTTCAGGGAAACTAAAGTATTGCACACACACAAAACACACAAGATAGACAGTTGGGTTAGTTTTCCTTCTTTGTATAATTTCCTAAACAAACCGTAGTTCGTACAGTGCACCGTCAGTCAAAATCGTTGAAAGGTGTGGCCGGTATTGGTGTAGAAGCAGGGAGAGGGGAAGGGGGGTAAAAGAAGCACATAGGTGGCGTTCAAGTGACATCAGGCAGGACAAGACACGAACCTCCTTTTTTTTCTTCCAACGTTTGTTTTTTGATGTACTGGGTGACGTTTCAGCTGAAGAGTGTCATGTTTGGTTGATTGCATACATCATTCGCTGCTATTCGCGTGTTGGTTCTTTTGTGAGAACAGCTGCTTTGTGGACGAACGTAATAGACATTTTCCAACGCTTCTATTTGAACATTTCTGTTATTTCAATCAAGACAATCGTCTGCCAAATTCAAACATAAATCGAAATATTTTGTTAAGAAAAATTCGGAACATGATCAACCCTAACAGAAGAAGCGACCATCATAACCTCAACATTAAACCAGGTTTCTACTTAATTGCTTTGTAGTAGTTCAGGAACTAAGTTAGAATTTTGTGCCATGGATTCTCTTCGTCAGCAGTTAATAACTGTTTAGGCCACTAGCTGGACACTAAATCCAAAAACAACACGCAACTTGCACGTGTACAGTAGAAAAGATTGATGTCCCGGTTTGTAATTTGGTTTTCATCCGTAAAAAAATCAAAACTTCTGTACCAACTGAGTTATCAATCCCAACTAGTTGTTTCAACCGTACACGCATGTTTCACCAAACATTCTGCTTAACTTGTATGGTAGATATGTGAATCTTTTGCATAAACTCGGGGGTTTATCAGACTAAACAATTTTTAAGAAAAATCACCAAAGCTCAATTTTATATTAAAATATTATAGCGATGATTGATTCCCCTCATAATCACTCTGCACTGTGTTAACCGTAGAACGTTGCACTTGCGTTTTCCACCCTAGAACGTTACACTGGGGTATAAATGTACCCCACGCATTTGATCGCAATTTTCGTAGGTAAAATTGCCCAAAAAAGGAAATATATAATACATCATTTTCTTCGCTTTTAAATTGCGAAAACAACTGTGTAAGTGAAAGTAAGTAATTTTATTGAATCAATGATACATAAATTGGTTTGAACCAAAAAAAAAAGTGAAAAACTCGGGGTTTGGACTTTTTATACAAAAATTACTATAACTTTGCGAATTTTCAACCGATTTGAAAAAAATCAAATGATTCTAAAAGTTGAAAGAATGGTCTTGAAACGGTATAAAATGAAATTTCGATATTTTTGAAAAAGTGCAATTATTCTCTGAGGAGTGGAAGTTTAAAAATCGTGTTTTGGAAAATATCGCGAAATGGGGTGGAAATTGAAATGAAAAAAATATTTCTGACCAGTAATACATTGGTAACACGCAACGTTACTGTTACAGCAGTTATTGTGCGCAAATTATACTTGAGCCACAATAAAAATCAGCAAAAATGAGAACGATTTTTTGTTCCGCTTCATTATTAAACTAAATAAATTCAATAAATGATTAAAAACGATTATATAATACTACGTGTTACTTACGTAGTAAAACAAGCAGTATTTAAAAAAAAAATTGTCACGAATCACATTTCCACTGACAGCACGAAACCTGACGAAACACTAACGACAACCTTGTACACTGGGGTACAAATGTACCCCACGCCAACTTGGACACCTGTTTCCACAAAGGCTATAAGCAAACTGGCTATACAACCTTTTCCTACTCTTACTAGTAACTCTAAATTGAATTATGACAGTTAGTGTCCCAGGTCGATAAATGCCGAATTCTCGCTTTTCACACGGTTCCAAAGAAGGCGTGGGGTACATTTCTACCCCAGCGCAACGTTCTAGGGTTAATCTGATATTTAACTTAATACAATCGTTTTAAAGTTAACAATTTTTATACAAAAATATATTTTAGCTAAAACGTTCAATTCTGTCTCATAGTGCGATGCACAGCCACTAAACCGGACGGGGACCAGTTAGGTGCAGCAGAGGAAAAGCATACTCTTCCATGGAGAGCCTTTCAGGAGAATCTGATTGAAATCTGAATTTTGTAACCAACTTTGCTACTTTGGGCCTCACACGACAGAGAGAGCGAGAGACACCCAGGATGAGTTGAGGTTATGGTTATGGGCTCGTGAAATTTCCAGAGAATTTGTTTCAAAATAAAAATCTATTTTTTTTCGATGTGATGACCAAGTGGTCATCAAAATTTCAATGTTCTCTACCTACTTTCTATTACCTTGAAAAATATCCTTTTCTTTGCCCCCATATGCCGGATGCTTTACATGCCTCGACAGTCAGGTTTACTCGAGAGTGCCTAACTTGGGTTGAAGTAGCTTTTGGAGGGCTTGTTGGGAAAGAGTCCGCAAGAGGTGGAAAACAACAAGAAGACAGTACAATTACTGACGAGTGCTATTGTGAGTTTTTCGAAAGAACACAACTTGCTGCTAACAGAGTTAGGTGCTAGCTTGGAACACAGTTGGAACCGAATGGAGCTGAAAAGATTTTTTTACTTTCGGAAACCGATATTTAGGCGGGATAATCTTGACCTGCTCCCCCACCTGCTGGGATGACGAAGATTTTCCAGTTGGTCGCTTGGTACGTTCCTTTTGGAGAAAAAATATTCGTAGATTCGTAAATTGTATAGAAGACTCTGTCGATTGATCTTAGCTTAGCCTGCACTTTGTGGTTAACTGAATGGGTGGGAACGCACAATCAAGTACCGTAAAATGGGGTATCTCATCCATTCATAAATTCATGAAAATAAGATCACGATTTCGTGAACTGAAGGGTTTACGAAATCCGTGACCAAGTTCCTGAAATTATAAATAATAAGTCGCATTCGTCGCTAGACAAGTTAGTATAGATATTCGGAGAGACCGGTGGCGTAGCTATTTTTTTATTTCGATTATAGAGGTTTTAACATCTATAATCGAATTCTATTTTCGGATTAGAAAAATCTCTTATGAAAAATTTCTAACCCTATATGTGGGGTCGGGACTCGAACCCAGGTGCGCTGCGTACAAGGCAATCGATTTACCAACTACGCGTCTCTGAAAGGAACGCTTGTTTCTCCTTGCGCTATTTGTACATGGGACATGTCGGGAGTTCATGTGAATTTCCCCCACAGTAGAGACATTTTACAATATCCCTTCCATGGGGTTCCCTTCCCACCGCATTTCCCATAACGAGCCTTGTTTGCTACAATGGGAGGCTCTGTGTCTCAGTTGATTACAATTAGTGCAGTTCATGACCTGCGGCACAAAAAGACAAATAGGTAGACGAACCTTGTCAAAGAGGAGGTAGTCGGGTAGAGCAGGTCTTGCGAATGTCACTGAATAGGAGTCTGAGTAGACATTTGTCCTCTTCCCGTCAGCTGCGACTAATGCTGACTACAAATGTTTCCACTCCAGTTTCTTCACAGGCTGAAGCATGGAGTCATGTATCCGCAGATCCGCGCAATACAAACTCGAATCAGAAACAACCCCACCGATCTCCACCCGATTTGTTGGTACATATACTCTGTACTCCTTCGTGAAGCGGCCTGTAGTCAGCAGTATCATTTGTCGTTTCAAAATGTTCTTGAACATCTTAAAAGTAACCTAGAAATACATATGTTAATACACATGCCAATACTAGTCCCAAATTTGAGTGCGGCAATTTTGAGTTCCATTTCCTTTCTCTACCTCTCTCTGTATCTCATTCCATGGCCCAATTCACCACTTTTCGCGTTCCGCAGCTCAATTAGAAATGCAAAATATTTTCCAAATGTGTTTAGCTACTGTTGTCGCGTTCACAGCACCGATCCACTGGTCGGGCCTCGGCAAATGCCATGTACGTACAGCCCAAAGAATTGTTGGATTCTGGTGGTGGTTCCTCGACGGGATAGAGCGAGAGAGAGAGAGGAGCAGTGGGTGGACAAAATTGCTAGTTGGTTGGTTCGTTACGAAAATTTATTCTGCTAACTTTATTCCATATGCAACGTGCTGCCACGGTTTATTTGGTGTTTTTTTTCTCCTCTTCCAACCCAACCAGCAAATAACGGCGCAAACTTGGCGTTAACATTTTTATAAGAGGGATACATACCCAAACACATATACACTACTCGTAGGGAACCAGCTTTTCACCGTTTCCGAGCAAATTTTGTAAATTTAATTCACACGCCTTTCGCCTGAAATGGGATTGGCAATTGTGCTGTCTAAACTTTCCAGCTTGTGTCCTGTGTGTTATCCTGTTTGAATAATGTGGATTCCCGGCTGGGTCCCATTCCGCGGGGGTTCGAGTGGGAAACAAGCGTATGGCAGCATTACTGCTTCGTGTTTAACTTTTATTTGATTACCAGTTTATTTTCGCAACGGGAAGAACAATTGTAGGTTTTTTTTTTCGTCCGATGAGGCTTTTACTTGCAACATTACACATTTGTCGTTGAGTTCGGTATGTATTTCTCGCTGATGTGATAGGTGGAGTTTATGTGCAGTTTCGACATCGTAGCAAGCTTGGGATTTATTTCTCTATGGTAAAACCCCTTTTAATTATATTACAGTATAAAATTCGTCTGAAAACTTCAAGCTTAAAACACGGACTGGAGTCCTTCAGTACAAAAATAGCCCCTGAAAAAAATTGCCTTCTACGTGAAAACCGGTTAAACATTGTTCTTGCTTTGAAAAAAAATTTGCAACAAAGTTTACGTTTGGTAAAAGTCGGCAAAACATACTTTACAGTAACAAAATGTCAATGTTTACATTCGACGTTCTACTAAAAGTTTTTTTGCATTAAAATACACTTTTAGGGGTTTAAGTGGCAGGATCTATTCATCCGACTTGTACTTTCAACCTCTTCTAGTTTGTACTCTCATTTCGCCCCAAATCTCGCTTCCCATTGAATTCAGACTGAAGGCTATTCTGCCCACAGTCAGTTTAAAAGTGAAGCGTCTTTTGTTCAAATCTATGCATCAAAATGGGATCACTTTTTGTTCAACATGACTTTCGATAGTTTGCCCCATAGAAAAAGTCACCTGAAATAATCCTCCATCGCATGCGGTATAGAAAGGCGAAATACCGAAGAAATGTCAAACCAAATTGAACCGCACTCTCCACCCGCCGAACGATTGTCCGGGAATGATGCTCGCTATCGCCGCATATCGGTAGCGCACAGATAGACAGACGTACGGTACGCCCTTGTCAAATCCATCTGAAACTTGAAGTGGAGCTGCTTTCGCGGAACCAATGTTTACCCGGAAATCTTGTGTCACCAGCCACCAGCCAAGGAAGGAAGTGTTGGGTAAATATTATCTGACACTAGAACCGAACGAAAACATCGCTCGATCGCTTCTATCTCTCTCTTTCTTTCGCTCAAGCATGGCTCAAATTGGAAAGTAATTTTGTCAATGACATGAATCTGATCTTTCCACCGCACTATTGAATCCATCTGTCTCTAAAAGTCAAATCGTCTTCAGAAGAGCTATCGCATTCTAAAGCAGGGGGAAAAACTTTTCAACGCCAAACAACCGGGGTTCTGTGTGGAAATCACAACAATCGAACGTTCGGAAAGTGGCTGTGGCTGAATAGAATAATAAATATTTGGCGTTCAACCCTATTCGAAGAAGCAGCAAAACATCGTGCCCTGAAGTGCAGCTCGATTCTTTTCAGCAAACTGCCAGGTTCTGCATCTGGTTTAGGTTTTATTTTCTGTTCAATTTCGAGATGGAGCCCGGGATGGTGGTCCTAGAAACTGCTCGCTAAGTTGATTATGTATTCCCGCACTCTCAAGTTCCCCTCTGAAGCAGACGGGGTTGCTTTCTGTTTACATTGGCTCCCGGGTTCTATTATTCGGTGGATCGGTTCTATTTCAAGTGCATCACACCGTCAATCAAACGGGGTGCAAGGGGATCCTAGCTCAAAACAGTTATTTTTATTGACAGCATGGTATCCACACACACACATACACCCGTGTGCAGGGGAAGCGTGTTGATGTTCCGATTGGGACGGCTGTTGCCAGCCGACCTGCATCAACATTCCATCCGGGCGCTGCTGCTGACAGCGGAATGAGATTTCAAGTGGGGCGGAAAATGTTTCCCCTCGTTGGAGTCAATTTGGTGTCGGGGAATGGAAACTCGACATTGGGGGCTGATACGGTCGGTGTGGTTTGTGGTTCTTTGCGAAATCTGGTTCAATTTTACGGTTGTCACCGGAGTGACCCGATGGATGATCTATCGTTGGTCGAGTTAATTATGGCGACTTACCTTCAATACCTCTCTTAACACTTTTTTACATTTCTTATAAAAGAAATGTATAGAATTCGCTCAAACTTTCAAGATTTTTTCCGAGGCCCGGAGGGCCGAGTCTTATATACCAATCGACTCAGCTCGACGATTTGGGACAATGTCTGTGTGTGTATGTGTGTGTATGTAACGGACAAATTCTCATTCGTGTTTCTCAGCAATGGCAGAACCGATCTTATCCAAACCAATTTTAAATGAAAGAACTAAAAAACAGTATGAACGCTATTAATTTGTTTTTGATTCTGATGTTTAGTTTCCAAGATATGAATGTTTGAATGCGTAAAAATGGCGTTCGTGGGAGTTTTTTTGAATTATCTGCCGAAATTGACAATATAGATTAACAATTTATATGTTTTTAGACAGCTTTAACGAATACCTTTCAAACAAGCTATAGATTGTTGAAATCGGACTATTATCAAAAGAGATATTTAACATTAAATGCGGACGAAAGATTTTTATCATTTCCCATTGCCAGAAATATGACCAAAAACATGTAATCTATTATTAACGCCAAAACGGCTTATTTTAGGTCAATAGTATCTTCGGAGAATTTAATAGAGGTAATATGCTCTTTCTTTTGGTATTGTGCTTTTGCTGATTAATCCCCCTATGAGTGAGATATTTTCACAAATTTTCTTGGAAGTGATTATAACGAAATGATGCCTTCAGCAAATTTGTAGCTCTTACATTTGCGAATAACTTTACTGAAGACTTCAAATATCTATTTTGAATACTTTAAAAGTTATGGCTTGTTGTTTGTGGATTACTACTTGTCGCCTATTTATTGTTCAATATAGAAATAATCCATTGAAATAAGCCAAACATTATTTCGACAAATCGAATTTTGTATTTCATTTTTCTATCTACAACCACTAGAAATAATCACCGCACCGAACACTTCCAAGTTGTCTGGAAGGAACTTGATAATTTATCAGTGCAAAAATGTTCATTTGTGCGAACCTTCTGACTGCAATTTTTCTAACTAATGACCATCGGATCGATCTGAAACATATCGGAAAATGAAAAGCCAAATAAATAACTCAGAGCAACGGCGTAGCCCAGAGAAGGTTTTGGGGTTTAACACCATACAACCCCCCCCCCCCCCCCATCACACCCAAAAAAAATATTGGATTGAAGTTGAAAATTTATTGATGCAGACTGATTTAATTCAATATTACAATAACAATTATCTGATCCGTAGATTGATAACCTGTTGTTGTAAACATCATGAGAACTTTTGATAAATTGTCGGAATGGGGTCCTGATATGTACCTGATCTATTGGTCTTCATTTCACAGTTGTCTAATAGCATCAATATCAAATTCCTGCCTGAAAACATTCCAATAGAAAATTACAGAGTTCTGTAATCAATCATAGTCCTCAGATTTATTTTCAAATTGATCTTGTTTTTGTAGAGATGTACTGTAATAAGGGTCTTTATTTAATAGGAAGAGAAGTTAAAATTGATTTAATGTCTATGAAACATAGAACTGTTCACCAAAAAAAATGCATAACTTTCAACATTTGCCAAAAATGTTTTTGCCTTTCTCATTCACTCTAAAATTCGTCAATCTAATCCCGACCCGGAGGGCCGAGTGTCATATGCCAATCGACTGAGTTCGTCGAGATCGGAAAATGTCTGTGTGTGTATGTATGTGTGTATGTGGAAAAAATGTGACCTCTGTTTCTCAGAGATGGCTGGACCGATTTGCACAAAGTTAGTCTCAAATGAAAGGTACAACCTTCCCATCGGCTGCTGTTGAATTTTTTATTGATTGGACTTCCGGTTCCGGAGTTACGAGTTGAAGAGTGCAACCATACAGCAAATTCCCATATAAACTGAAATGAAAAATTTTCAAAATCAAATTTGTATTTTGACTTTTTTTGGACTTTGGTACATTTTTGTCTTTCTCATATAGAAAGGTTATGCAATCACTCTAAAATCGTCAATCATACCGGCCCGGAGGGAGTATGCAGTGAGGGGTAGCTACTTTAAAATTAAAACTAGTTTAAAATTTCTTAACAAGTTGAAAATTTTCGGCAGGATCTGGAGCTCCCGGACCTTTCTCCATGATCCGCCCCTGGTTTCAAGCGACGTTTCAGTATCACATAGTATCTCAAGATCGTGGCTGTCGATCCATTGTATGTATGTGCAAATCGTACTGAACATGTAATATTCATTTCCACCATTGTATTGAACATAACCAGCCATGGAATCGTAGTCTGGACAAATGAGACAAGCACAATTGCACCACTAGGTGGATTAAGACAGGTTTTTTTGGGAATGCGTCGAGTTGAGACGAAAACGTAATATGATTAATAACGAGGATAACACTTTCCGAATGTAGAGAGAAATTTATGAAAAATAACGATTTCCATTCGATTCTAGCAGGTTCTGATCGATTTTGATGAGCATTTGATTTTTGTTGTATGACCAATTATATGTATAGGTCAAATGTTCAAAAACAGTAACTTAAGGTCAAGATAACATCATTTTGAAACCGCCAATTTCGGAGGTTTAGTATCTTCGATGAGTTTTACAAACGTTAAACAGCGCATCATTTGATAAAATAATTTTGACGGTATATCGTCCAAGAAGTATTTATGGTGATTTTTCTCAGGTTAATATTCATGACTACAATAAAGTCTCAACAAATTCGCTAGACACGAACTCTGTTACTATTTTCTGAAAAATTAATTCTGCATAATTTTAAAACTTCAAAAATTACGGTTTCGGAATTATACCGTTTGGACAGTATGATCGATTTTCACCAAACCGAATTTCTGGCTACGCCGCTGACTTCAAGTAAGTAGAAACAAAGTCGTTCTACACTCGTTCACAAGAAACTTCTTCGAATGCTGAATATCTGTTATAATACATTGAAACCCTGATTTTATCAGCCGAATATGAACATATGTTTGATGGGCTCTAGCAGACGAACAAGACTGAATTCGAGTAAATCGTTTCTCGAGCATGTTTTCCTTATCATGAAGATGGAAATATGCAAAAATAAAAAGTTCATAATAATCAGAAATAGTTATCAGACTACATCAAGGGACGGGAAGAATATTTTAACAGCTTCAGTTTATTATAAAGAAAACAAAATTGCCCGATTTAGTCAATGTCCCCATTTTGTCAGCCTAAAATACACCATGAGACTGATAAAAATGGGTCTTTATTGTATGTATTATTCACTGTGTTTCACATTAATAGGTACATTTCATTTTTGGGGATTTTTTATTGTATCGAACTACAACAATTTTTAGGTAATTTTCAAGGGGTTTTTTATAGACTTCTTCCAAAATTTGGCGAACCTATTCCAATTCGTATTCCAATTAATTGGTATAGTTAAGGGTTTATATGTTGCAGATAGAGAAAATACTTAAATTTTCAGCTTTTTTCCTACACAATATTACGAAAGCTTATTAAACAATTTTTCCGAATAAGTTTGTGAAAATAGTAATAGTTTTATGTTTTATTTAACCGTGATTTTTTAATAAATAGTGACCATCGCTTCACAACGTAGTATATTTTTCATGGCTTGCGGTGAGCACGATCTCTCGAATTGCTGAACTGAAAATTATGGAATAGAAATTAATTTTTAGTATTCTTTACAGATTTAACTCGCCGCACAGATAGCTCTGAATTAGACCCGCTGGTGCCCTAAGACGACTTCGCTAGATTTTCAGAGCACTGTGCACCCAGTGCATTAACGCAAGTGACGGAAGGTTATCGAGAAGTTTCGTGAAAATGAAAATTCCAGTAATGATGATGATTTTCCCAAACGGTTCGTTTTCGAGAGGTTTTTCTTTGTTCTTTGGCATTAGGATTAGCGATAATAATTCAAATCAAGGATACTACTGGGAAGTTAGAAAGTTTTAGAAAAAGTCGATGTTGAAGTAAAATTTGGAACTATGCACGCATGCACTTTAGAGATAGCGTGATATCAGAAGCTGCGATTTCATTTCAACGCTTTTTTGTGAAAAGGGCGATACTTACAAATGTAAACATAGGGCTTTTTTCATACATGCGAATTATGGCTTTGAAACGCAACAAATTAACCTAAAAATTTTGATTCTACGATATTGCTTTCTTAATCTACAGCAAAAAATACAACGGGCGAAACTGTATTTTTGTTTGTTTATTTAAAGTTTCGCCCTCCACGCTCAATGCAAACAAACAGGGCGATACTTTTTTTGCTAGCAGTTTAGAGGCAAAACTGTTATTTTCGTATTTTTTTTAGGATTATCAAGCTGATACCAGCTGTAAATAGTAACAATGATCGCTATTGAAAAAACACGGACGAAATCGGTGGTGTAGAACGGTAGTTATTGTAAAAAAACGTAAGGGCGATACTTCAATGCTAATAGGTGGGACCGAAAAAGTAAACAATCGCCAAAGGGGCGCACAGTGATCACCTTCCATACAAAAGTCGGACAAAACCTCAAAAGTGGCCCGAATTTGATGAAAACTTCACATTAGGGTAATTTTGTGACGCTGAATTCATATTTGATGTTTATTTTTTGTTTTTTATTTCCTCAAAATTTTGGCACTTAGGGTGGTTCGAAAATTCAACATTTACAAATATAAAGTGCACTATTTCCATAAAATTCATTTTCAAAAAATTAGGTGCGGTGAATTTTTTTGCAGAACACACATTTTTTCAATTGTTGATAATGATAAGACACATCTATAAATTATATTGCGAGCTCTGGGTAGTCAAAGGCTACCATGCGTCTCCTTCAGACGTATCATGAAAAATCACCTTTTTTCATACCTCGGGGCAGAAAGGGGCAAAACAAGACATTAATTTTCGGAAAGTGCACCAAATTTCAAGTATCGTGAAGAACAAGCGATCTTTCCGAACCGTTTCAAAAAAAAGTACAGCCACTTTGAACATTATAACTTTAAACTATTGCTCGATTTATTATTTGTTTTTTATGTCTGAGCGAGAAGAAAGGCTTGTATCGACTAAATCGAATGGCAGTTATAAGTCCAGCGCATAACCTTTCACATGAAATCAGTTTGACCCCAATCGGAATCTTAACTAAAAAGATATGTGCATTTGAATAACTTAGGTTTGAAAATAGTTTTCCTCGGAATTTATCATCTATTTCACCTTTGAAGTCATGTAAAATATCGAACTATCGTCCTTGAGTCTTAATATTTCGAAAAGACTCTATTCAACCTGTTAAGAAACAGAGAAAAATATTAGATCATGAAAAATCAAAAACAAAATTTTGAGGTTTTGTCCGGCTAGGCGACACTGTGGGGCGATACTATCATTTTGTCAATTTCAATAGCAAAAACAAATTTTAATTTAATAATTTCAAATACTTTATGAAGTTTTGGGTTTCGATCACTGAATGATGCAATCTAGGATGTAAAAAACACAATAGTTCTTAAATAGGAAATAAAACCAAGTCTGGAAATATTCACTGTTGATTTTCTTTGAATGGTATCACTGCTAGTATCGCCCTTTTCAAGAAAAAGCGTTGATTTCTTAGTTCTCAGTCGCGTTGGAAATTTGAATAAAGTATAAACTTCAAATCGATTAAAAAAAATCGATTTTTTTTTGCTCAGTACAATATATAACCCCTTTAGGAAAATTCAGTTTTCCCACCACAATTTAGATATTTTATTAACAGAGCATTAACAATAATTCGTTGGTATGTCTATTTTATGGGCCATTTTTTCGCTTTCCCATTGATTTGGTTTGAGATTTCTAGCACTGATATTGTCCTATGCTGATTTGAGCGATTCTCTGTGTCCTGCCACAATCCCATGTAGTATGTGTTATCAAAAACATCGCGAAGCATCAAGTTCTAAATGTTCTCAAACGATATAATATCCGAAGAGAGTGATAAGAGTTATAAGAAATGTCTCATCACACTGTTAGGTGGATTAAAAGCGTTTTTAATAAAGCAAAATGGAAGCTTTATTTAAAAAAAATGAAAGCCACGCCAATGTTCGGTTTGCTAATAGCTTCTAACCTACAAATAAACAAAATCGATACTCGCTCCAAACTATTAAAGACTTTACAGTGACGTCACATATGAACTCGAGTGTTCATTCGGTTTGTTCCAGTACCAGGAGAAACTGGAAGTATTCCGGAGCAAACAGGGAGAAAATCGTTCCTGTACTATCTTCTTCTCTTTTTTCTTCTTTTGGTGGCAAACCGGAGTGAAAAGGAGCAAGAATTTTTTGCTCCGGAGCAACAGGGAGTAACTTCCATGTACTGGAACAAACCTATTTTTGACAGTTTGCTTGTACTGTCTACATGTTTTTTGCGATTTACTTCGAGCGAATCTAGTCCCCCATAAAATTTTTCTAAGTCCTTGTAAACAGTACTAGTCACCCGTCAGGAAAAGTGAGGTTAACAGTGTCAGTAAAGAAACGCCAAGCAGTGTTGCATTTGAATCCGACAGAAGACATTCTCAGCAGGCATTGATAAATTTGTCGAAACGTCAGCCACTACACTGGATGACGGACGACAACAAGACGGCAAAATTGAATCAATTTTTCCGATTTCTTTCCTTCATCGGTGCCCGGTGGTGGTGTCCAACGTCAGTCAGCAGCCTGCATTTGGCACCTACCTGTGAGAGTATCCTTTCTTCAACCTTGCAGACATTTTTCACTTTGCCATCGTTCTTTTTATGTTCATGAAATATTGTGACAAATTGAGATAATCCGGTTTTTTTTTCTGCAAACTTTTACACTCGATCAATTCAGACAGGGTTTCCACTTGTTGGATGTGTCTTGATTGAGTTACAGAGTAACCGGTGGCAGTGAGTGATTAGCTACTGTCGCTCTGACTTGTCGGTCCACACCAAGATGGAGAGAAAGGTGGGAACATTTGACACTTTTGAGTGTATTAGTATTATACTTGCAAAATTAAGCATGGCGGCCGGGGCCCTTGAAGTAAACATAAACATTCGAACGGGCATCCTGATTCCTTGGCGCACGATGAAAAGTGAGAAAAGGCCGAGCTTCACTTCGGATCTACCGATTAGAACACTTATGGACACTTTTTACTTCGAAAAAAAAAAACCGATTAAATTAACTATGACCGAACCGAAACAAAACTTATGGCTTTTCTTCTTCATATCCTCTTGTTTTTTCGGCTTCATCAAAGAAAAATGACAACCGCACTCACACACAGAAAAAAATGTGCACACTTGTATCCGTCTTGGGCCCACACCATAATAACCCTGTCAAAAAATGCGGACGAACATGGTCAGGCGATTTAATAAGTTTGACGTTTGACTCAACTCGCCTGTGCTAATTGCCCCTAGGAACAAATGCATTTTGCGAATGCGATTTAAAGGCAATTTCAATACTTAGACAAATTTTCTGGCGGCTGAAATGGACTTGGTTGTTTTTTGCGTTTTTAAAACATGGCGGTTCATGTTTGGTTTAAACTTAAAATAGTTTTTTTAAACGATTGGCGTGTTCTCGCTTATATTTTGTTTGTCAAGTGCACTTCATTTAGCCAACGAATGTGGGAAATTGTGGAATCGTGTGTAAATATAGTGGAACAAGATATCTGACCTAAACTCTTAATAAAAGTTAGATTGTGGTAAGTTTTGGTGTGCAATGCCAATTTCACCATTGATTCTTCCTATAGTTCCTACACTGAAAAAAATCCAAACGTTAATTCTATTTGCTTCAAACCGCTTAAAATTCATATGAAGAAGAAATGCTGTTGTTATCACCCGCACACATACCTTCTATGTGTCAACTGTATAAACTATGTATGCACACACGTAAGTTATATGTGCATATTGTTATAGAATGGAGTTTTATGTGCCTAATAGTTATGAAATGTGAATGTAAGATTAATATTTCTTGTAAATACACACATTAGGTTTATGTGCCAGCTAATAGTGTCTATATGCCTCCGTTAATTGCAAAAATCTATGTGTAAAATCAATAGGCATAACGTTTACTTTTTTTTGAGTGTAGTGTAGTGATAAGTTTATGTGAGTAGATAATGAATCCGAAAATAAGTAATATTTGTAATTTTCATATTAGGCAATTAAGGGCGATTAAATGATGCGTTCCCTAGGCGATTTGGGGGCGATTTAAGGGAGGGTGGAGGGGCTAAAAAATGACGGCGGCAAATCGCCCAAATGTTGCATTTGAAATAGCCCCCTAATTGCCAGCAATTTGCCGGCAAATTGAAGGGCAATTAGCCCATCCGAGTTGGCAAATAGCCCCCCGTTAGCCAGCAATTTGCCCTTTTTGACTGGGAATGGAGCAAAAATCAGTGCAACAAGTAATTTCTTTACCAAACCAATTCGTTTTCTCTCGATTCCCGGTTAGAATTTTACAGTAGCCTTTACCCCACAAAATCATAAAACAATAAATATTATAGTTATTACTGTTTCAACATTGTTCGATGCACTTGCAGTAGATTTACAGTAAAATTTCATGTAACAATCAATTTTACTGTTCAGAAAAAACTGATACAGTAAATTCACATTAAATTTTACTGTTTTCGAGAAAAAATGTGTTGAGAAAAATCTTTTTTTTAATGTTAAGATACATAGCCACCACCCTTTTATACTGTAAAAGTTCATTTAACATTTAAATTTACTGTAAAAACGTTTATTGTTTTTGTATTGTAGCATAACACTAGAATTTACCGTAAATTATTGTAAAATTACTGTACTGTCACAGTGAAAATTATGGTTTTGTTCTCGTACATTTCTATTCGGGTTGGCCATAGACTTTTCTACGGCTCATGCACGTACACGTCACGTAAAAGTAGATTGAAAATAGAATTCTATTAAGAAGGAATCACTCGTATTCGAATACAGTTATTCTAGTGCAATTTTGCTAAACACTGTTACTCTTTGAAAAGTCTGGAGATCTCTGGCTACGTCTGTAGGAGGCTATCAAAAGTCTGTAAAATACAGACATGTCTGTAATCTGGCATCGCTGTTACGGCGAAAAAGTCAACTGTCAAAATTTTCTTTCAAGAGGTCTTCTGGACGAACCGTTACTGGCCGAACACTGTTCACAGCAGTTAGTGAAAGAGAAAATTTTTCTACTTTGTTTACTACCAATATCTGTAATAGGAGAGTCACGGTTTGTCCGGAATCTCAACGGTTCATGGGTCAGAGAATTAGTGCTCTTCCCCTACGAGGACAATCTGGGCGGCAAACTACAGGTTTCCTAATTTACTAAGCGCTTTTGCTGCCTTCTGCCATTCAACACCGCAACCTCTTGAACCCCTTTGGTTCTCTATCCAGTGCCTTTTGGCACCGTAACTCGTTTAAGCCCTTTGTCATAGTCATAGAAATTGTGCCATTTAGTACCAATTCCTCGTTGAACTCTCGACTTGTTTGCGAACTACGCGTCGATGGACCTAGTTTACTCCGACGGAGAAGTTCTCCCTAAACCGAACCAACCAGCCAGGTTCCAAGGTCAATCTGGTGTAGCAAGGAGTTCGGTTCGCTAGCGTCCCGACGGTGGTGTCTCGTAGCGATCTACACAGACTAGTTCCCTATGGTGAAGCTTGCCTATGCCGACGGAGAGTTCCTCTGCGGAAGTTCTCCCGACACCGATTCTTTTTCTGTTTTCGTTATATTTTTCTCGGGCCTGCCGGCCCTAGATCGAGCCAACTTCGACAGAGAGTTTACCGGCGGTGATTGCTCTCCCGAAACCGTTGCATACTGTTCATCATGTCATTTCCGCTGTAAGGTAGTCATGACCTGCGTCACTACTCAGTTGTCCGCACTCCACGTGATTTTCGTTTATAATTTTGTGGACAACATTATCCGGGTTGATGTCCGGCAATCTAGTTTCATGGATATCTCCGTGTATCGTTTCGAACCTCGGACATTCGAAAACCACGTGCTGCGTTGTCTCCTCGATATTCTCACACTCCGGGCACAACGGTGACAGCGGTAAGTTTAGCTTTCGTCTCAGTGATCCATTTAGCGCCTAATGCCATGAGCCATTCAGTTCCGGCTTCCGTGAGCCATTGAGCTCTCAGCTTTGTCGCGATCTAAACTCACCTTAATCCACCGACTGAGAGTTCCTCGGCAGACAAAATTTCTCCGGAAACTGATTCCCTTTCGTTTAAGCCATGCAGCTTCCAGGTGGTGAAACTACCCTATTCTGACTGAGAGTTTCCCAGGGGCGGAATTTCTCTCGGTACCGATGTCCGTTTCGTGACCAATTAGCTACCAGTTTTGTCATGATACAAATGAGCCAATCAACACTCCGCTTCGTTGATGCACTCGATGTAGCCGTCGGTGGTAGACCTAGCCTCCACAACGAGCCAACCGGTAGGTGCCAAAGTCTGTCGCCAATTTTCAGTACAAGGAAATATTGCTAGAAGATAACTTTTGCAAACGAAACTTCGAATTCCATTTAAAATATTGAGCGCATTTCTATTGAACATATTCAATTTTTCAAATCTTAATAAAATATTTCAAGAGGGGTAGTTAGCTGGAAGAAAGTGTGTTTTCTCATATTACTAGAGTTCCCGGTTATGTCACCATTGACCGTGTTGTCTAGTGGATATGCGGGTCATTTTGGTCTAACTGAAGGCATGGACCTAGGCTGTTAAGGCCGAGGGTAGAGATTTTCGGACGTGACCTATGGATTATCGCGCGAACATGGGCGTTTGTAGGTTCTCGCTTGCGACCACGTTTATAGACGGCGCCGATGGTTGAGTGGTAAGCGTGACCACCACTCATTCCAGTTGGCCTGGGTTCAATTCCAGCCGAGGTCGTTGAGATTTTTCTGAGGTGAAAAAAAGCTGTGGTCACGTCTTCCTTCGGAAGGGAAGTAAAGCCGTTGGTTTCCGGTCCAAGAGTTGATGGATCGATATCTCGTCCAGATAGTGGAGTCACCACTCTGGCGTCGGTAAAGAAGAAGTAGAATCCAACTTCTATACACTTCTGGTTTATTCCCCATGCGATTATGACGCATATACCTGTGGCGCCATAATCGCATATACGGCTACAGTCCCAACTAATAATATATTTGAAATGACCGTTGAAGCGGGCGAAGAATTGTTTTCGAGTGTTATGTCTGCTCGTCTGTGGGTTTTAAAGCCTCTCATAAAACCTAGATTACGCTTCCTATAAGACTTCAATTGTTACTTGGGAAGCGTTCTTTGTAGGGATGTATGGTTCGATTAATCGATTAACAGCTACGAGAATCAAATTATTTTTAATCGATTAGCAATTGTTAGTTAATCGAAGTAATCGAGTAATTTGTCTCGATTATCACAATTAGTGCCAGAAAGATGAAAATGATTGTTTTTTTTAAGTTAGCTAATAGAAAATTCTACCGTAGTGAAATTTTCTTGTTGATC
Source organism: Topomyia yanbarensis (assembly GCF_030247195.1). Classification (NCBI taxonomy): domain Eukaryota; kingdom Metazoa; phylum Arthropoda; class Insecta; order Diptera; family Culicidae; genus Topomyia; species Topomyia yanbarensis. Next base: position 191,322,824 of record NC_080670.1, read on the forward strand.
GACGAAATCAGGTGCTTCGGGTTCGACCGATTTATTAAGCGACAAGTTGGGTTACGATGGTGAACAATTTTCAGCAGATTTAATCTGTTTAAATCTGGTTTCAGTTTTAAACTACCAACTAATCTGTTGAAATAGACCGATTTCAAAAGATTTCATCGGTCACATTTAACAAGCTGTCGCGTTTCCGTTCTCCGTGCTGCAACAGGAAATTATTTATAGCAAAATCGTAAATATGCGATTTTAGATCGTGAAGCAATACCTCAATGTTCTCATCATCCGTTTAAATAGAGATCTTGCTTTTTACGCTGTTACACAGTACCACGTGTTTTAAGTTGACATCATAAGTGAATTCTTTTGGCTGGGTTAATTGGATGAAAGTTATCAATGCTGTATGCCTCACATGGTGGAACTGGATAAAGGCGACTTCCCACACCTAAGATTTATGTTCAACCTTCATAAGTGTTTCACATTGCGATTTCTCGGTCTTATACGGAAAGATTGGAAGTCGATTACTACCGTATTCGACAAAAGCCTCATTTCTTGCTTCTGCGATTCACTCATCTCGATTATTGACCACGGCAAGACTAAAAGAAACAGTTTCTTTTGATTTTTAGACAATGCCAACAATATTAAAATGTTTCTCGTTGATTGATTCGAGCAGAAAGGTGATTAGGTTGAGATAGTGCAGCTTCGAAAAACTGGATTGTCGCTCCATTTTTCAGCGCCCTTCATGTGCAATATGATATTATCCTACTATCTCTGTAAGTAGATATGTCACATCAAAAGCTAGTCAAGTAGTTATCAAAATTAGAAACTGGACCAAAGTTGGGCTATGTTTTTCGTTTTATTTCTATTGGTGGCAATACCTGGGTTTAAAACTACCACGTTACCAATGACACCAATATTCGTAATAATTATGACTGTTTTGTAGTAACCGGAAGCTACCATTTTGGTTTTCGAAATGGCGTCAAAAACAATTTCTGTCTTCTACTGACCACCCCCTTTCAAATGACACCTACATTGATGGCGCTATTTAATGTTTCCTTGGAACTGAAAGTCACCCTCTTTAGTTTCAAAATGGTGTCAATCACCAATTTCTAGCTTTTGCTGTCCAGCCGCTTTACAAGGACACCCTTATTGATGATGGATTTCAACGGTTTTGTAGTAACCGGAAGTCTCCATCTTGGTTTTCAAAATGGCGTCAAATGTCTTTATTTGATTCCATCCAGAACCGGTGCCGGAATGGCCATAGGTTGAGAGAGCTGTAGGACAGTCTGATTCAAAGAACTTTACACTTCGTATGAATTTATAAACCCAAAAGGTTGGAATGATCCAGGAAAAGTTTTCCAGGGGCCAGGATTGATCCAATTCATGTCTATTGTGAAGGATCAATGGAAAATAGTCATATGTAGCATATTTACAAACACAATTACCTAAATGTATGCATGTTTCTTCAAAACTCGTTCCGACACCTCACTGTGATGTCCACGAGTATTCAAATTAATTTCGGATCCGGTCTACGTATTTGAACGGTGCTAGATACACAGAAACTGAACTAAATTTCAGATTTTTTAAATCCGGATTCATCCAAATCGGGCAACATTTAACGAAATGGGAGCAAAATTAAAATAAACTTTTCAGAAAAATTAGTTTTTAGTGTATCGGATTCTCCTCGTCAGTAACTAACCCCAACTTAATGCTGGTTAGATTAATTGTAGTCGATTAATCGAGCTAATGGATTAGTGCGGAAATAAGATTCGATTACTGATTAATTGATGATTCTAAAAAATCAGACATCCCTAGTTCCTTGGCCGTTGTTTGCTACTAGGGGAACCTGTTGAGACTGAACTTAGTACGAGATTCTATTTATGATGATCTAAAACCTGATTTAATAGGGTGTAATCCAATAAGCATAAATACGTTAAACATAATGGACGTTATGCATAAATTATCATTTTGGTGTATAACTTAAAGAAACTCATTTTTCGACGGCGATGGCAGCGAGTGGTAAGAGGGTGAATATTTGCACTTTTTTCTATCTTTTTTCTATATTTGGAACATCTCACGGAAGCTGACTGCTCACTACCCGGCTGTAACTCAGTTGACAAGCGTTCTAGCTAATAAGATACGTATGCTATCGTGGATGACCTCGACCAGCCAAACCGAAATTTCTTGCTGCGAGCACTTAGCGAAGCAATTTCGGGTATACGTACCGAAAAATACAGTGGAGATCGATGGCGTTGTCTTAGAAGCGGATTTGAAGTGCGAAGACTCACAACTTTTAATATTACTGATCCTAGTAAAAGCCTTCCGATAACTTTAATAACTGACTATAGTCATGGAATGAGGGAACCGATTCGATCACTATTCTGTAGCGGAATTGTAGAAGTTTCCACCCGAAAATCCTTCAAAATTTTATTAAACGATTTGAGCTGTGAAGCGTCACTTCCGATGTAGATCTCAATTTCCTCGATTTTGATTTGATTCGTCTAGATCGTGAAAAGTCCAATACTTTTGGGGATTAAAAAGGGCTATTCTTTCAACAGATTTAACCTCCAATCAATATCAGGTATTCAAGTACAAATCAAAGGCATTGTGTCTATTTACAAAACCTTCTGGAGTAGGGCACCGAACGCTTTGTTACATCACGGTATTCCTACCCGAACCGCGGCTAGTTCTAGACGACTATAACTACCACATTATGGCATGGGGTTGCCTTCGTGATGATAACATTCGTACAGTGACTCTCGGATTGTGTAGACGTTCGTCCCAGTCCGTGCAATGTAGCGCCATACAGTATAGTTCAATCCGTTTTCAAGGTTATTTTGTGCCTTTTTCGCCTCTTCAAGATTTAGCGTTTGTTTCTATTTGAGTGTGTGCACGTAAATAATTGTTATTCAGCCAGCAGAGTAGCGATGTTCTTCTTGTGAGCCGCCTGAATGCCGTTATACAAGTTAAGTGGCAATAGGCCCACGCAAAAATGACTCCCACTGACAATGATACGTCTCAAGGTGAGATGGATGTATAAGTAAAATCAACTCCCCGACTGAAGCTCATTTGAGCCATTCATGATATTTTTCCAGATCAACGTCAAACAAATTTGAAATCTTTTGTAGATTTGTCGAGATCTGTCGGGACAATATACGGCCCCGACAGAAATATCGGAAATTCGCCTCGATATGCTTAGGAGAGTGGAAAATAGTATGAAGCATGCAAATGATATTGTGGGCTACGGGCCTATTACGAAGAAGTACAGAGTCTATGTACCCGCAAACCTGGTTGAAATAGATGGCGTTGTTTCCGATTCGAATTGCGCGCATCTGCTAGAACGAGGGGTAGACTGCTTTAAAGACCCTAGACGTGTGCATTCAGCATCATTCGCAGCTGACGGGAAGTGGACATATGTCAACTCAGACTCTTATCGAGTGACATTCGCCGCGTCTGCTCTCCCTAAGTGTCTCCTCTTTGACAAGGTTCGTTTGCCTGTTCGCCTTTTTGTGAACCTGTTACCGTTAAAAACGCGAAAGAATAGTTTAATGAAAACTAAGAAACCTAGTTACTAGCACCGATTCGTTGACGGATTAACGAGAGGAACATCGCTGAGCGGTCTTTGGGGTACGGTTGGACGTATGCGAAACTGAAACAGTTCTAAAGAAAACTTGAAATATTTAAACCGTTGGATATTTGTTGAGTTTGTCAAGGTTTGTCCGGATTCCGTCTCGGCAAAGAAAGCCTACCGTACTGCGTCTTCTCACGATGCCGCGAACGAAACGCAGTTTTCGATAGCGGACTTTTCACTTTCTCTCTTACCATATTACAATAAAGCCACAGGACCAGACAGAATCAAATTCAGCTTGTTGAAGAATCTGTTAATCTGTGCCAAGAGACATTTAAATTTATGTAATAAGTTTCTTGAAGATAAAATTGCCCCACTTGATTCCAAAAACTATGAAAAGTAGCCTACGACCACAACTCCTATCGACCGATTGCAATGCTGTTCTGTATCCGGAAGCTGTTTGAGAAAATGATTTTGTTTCGCCTTCACAATTGGGTCGAAGCAATTGGCTTACTGAGTTCGCCACGGAGAAAGCTGAGTTTGTCGTATTTTCTAAGAAGCGTGCACCTGCGAAACTACAGTGTATTTTTGTGTATCAAATTATTGGTATCTGGGGATGTCACATAAGGGTGTCAAAACCCAGGAACTTCTGGAAAATCGATGGTGCAAATTCATCTCGTAAACCCACTCTGAGTCCATAGTCCGCACAGTAACTGATTCTAGATAAATGTGATAGCAAACGAATTTGATAATCTGTCATCGTGACAACGACAATTCTCTTCGCTCTCATCCCCGACGGATGATAACTTATTCAAATTGATTCGACTGCGTGACGAAGGGGTAACATGGTAATAGAAATAGCATTCCTTATCGGACTTCACACAGGATTGGGGATATACGAATCTACCACTCCACAGTAGCGAACAGCGGGAGCCCAGATTCACACCCTCTAGCAGCCCTTCATTTTACTCATCACGCAGGTCGTATCAGCCCTAATCGGAACGGTCGCTGAGCACGCACTTTTACGCCCGGTTCACTTGGTAGCCCCTAGAAGAAAGAAAAAAAAAGCGAGAGAAGGGGCTTCTTCACGGCATGACATCCTGCGACGAAAGTATTTCAATTGAAGCGTTTAGCATGCATGCTATTCTCCCCCTCCATATGTATACCTAGTAGAAGCCGCAGCCGAGTTCCATCAAATCAAGGGGGAAAGTGCAAAACCTGACATACCTATGTTGAAAAGAAAAAAAAGGGCTAATAGTGAAAGTGGAATTCACTTCAGGCGAGCCGCGAGACCCCTAATCTTGGTGGACGATTGTAAACTACACAATCGTGGGGGGGGGGGGGGGGGTTCTTTCGTGGTGCAGTTCACAGTGCTCGTTTGTTAGACGTCGATTTGAGTTCGATTTCAGCCTAAGAACTAAAAAAAATATTTTTTTTTAAATTTTTTTTTGTTTTGATTAGAAAGGTTTTAACTTTTGGGTCATTCAGGTTGGAAAAATATTTTGAAAAAAATTCATTACGTGCAGGATTGGGTATCGAACCCAGGTGAGCTGCGTACAAGGCGATCGATTTACCAACTACGCTATGCCCACTCCAATTTTTTTTTAATCTTGTTAGGTTTCTTCAATAGTGTTAAATATACGAAAATTTAAACTAGATTTTCACATTTCGGGGATACCTCGAACAACTGAAATAAACCTTTTCGAACGAAAAATCTCGACTGATTCGATCCCGTTTTGATTTTTGACAACCATAATAAGTACGTGGAGAAAAATTAGAAAGAAAACAAACCTAATCTTTGACTTGTTTTATTTTTCTATGTTCGAGTCCCCTAATTTGAACGGCCAAGTTCCAACTAGCGACTGGTAGTACCTACCCCTTGGAAGACATGACGCAGCTACGTAGTTTCAAGTGTTCAGATACACACACACACTATAGCTAGCGTCGTACCCCGTTGAAGTGATATCTTGAGTTGGTGCGTAGAGTTGTTTGCGAGCAATCCTCTGGCGGTTGTAGCCGCCTCGGGAAGTGCATAAACGAGAGGATGTCATTACGAGCGTCGCGACCACCGTACGTACGTACGTACGTACGTACATACATAATATAGCTACTTCATAGACGGAATAATAATATCGTTTCAGGCGTAGGTGGTTTGCGTTAATTTCGAAAGGATGGAGACGAATAGAATTAGACGTTCATTTCGTAATTATATGTGCGTTTCAAAGGGGGATCTCTCGTTTTTTTTGCTGCTGCTACAGGCTAGTAAATATTCATAACTAGGTTAGAGGGTTTACCGATGGGGAACATTCTAGAAGCAGTGCAAGATTGAGCCATCGGAGTTTTTAATTCTGTCAAAATCAGACGTTTGGTTTCGCATCTAACTGTATTCTGAAATTACACACCTGATTAACCCTTGTCAGAATCCTGCAGTAATCGAACTTAACAAGGCACAAAATTCGATAATCCGTGATTTTTTAACATTTTGGCACTAATCGACAAACACTTGTAGCAGACCTTGTAATCTCCAACACTCTTCTGTAGTATGAACTATGAAGTACAGCTTTATGTCGTCCACAAAAAACAGCTTGCATCAATCTTCCAAGAAGCTATCGTTGAAGAATAGTACGAACAGCAAAGGTCATTAATTACTGCCTTGTGGAACACATGATTTATTCGAGAAGTGCAATGATACACTCTAATACTGTAGTCTGCCGTGTCTTGGCAAGCAGCCTTCCGATTTCCGCATAGTTGTATACTTGGTACAGCTCGTCGTTCGTGCGTCTACGTTATTCTTCATTTTCTACCGCGTCGCATAAATTAAAACGCATAGTTTTCCACTCAAACACCCCGAGCAATCGATATTCAGCTTCTTTCACGGCCCGTACTTTAGTCATTATCAAATGACAGACAACAGAGAGTATAAGCGATTTCTTCTGGAGCAAATTTTGTGCACGTCTGTAGGCTACGGGACTTCCTAACTCGAGAATTACATTTTTACTTCTAGTGTTCCAAGATATAAAAATTCGTTCACAATCTCGTACCGTATCGCATCGATTTCCCCCTCGGGACGAACGCTGTTCGGACTGCCGCACTTTCTACCAGCTACTATGTGCTTTATCTTGCCAGAGTTGACGATCAGTCCGATTTTGGTAGCTTCCCTTTCAAAGGCACAAATGTTTCTTCCACTGTTCTGCGATCAACGCCAGTGATGTTAATATTAAGCCGCGAAACAAAGAATCATGTGAGATCTTGTGATCTAGGTTCCGCTCCGTTTCACATAAGATATTTATATCGCTTCTTCGAGCGTCACGTTGACCAAAATATTAGAGAGTTATTCGCATTGCTTCAACAGTATCGATGAGCGCCTGGAATTTGTTCAGAATGTTCCGCCAATTAAACATCTGATCCGTTGTTAATCGTCATTCTCATTAAACCGCTTTGCTATTCGCCGATTCAGCCAACGGATTGAGTTTGCTAAACAGTACACGGGAGCGCACTTTACAGTCGGCATTGAGCATCGTTAAACCTCAATAGTTATTACACTCGAATTCTCGGCCCTTCTCGACGATAGTGCATATGAGCACATCCAACCGAGTCGAAGGCATTTCTTCTTCCACTCAGTTCATCACGATCACGCAGTGGATTTCTTCGTACAATCGGTCACTGTCACTGCGGTCGGGACGGCCTTACCGTTTCTCAGCCAGCCCAACTCGTCTAGCGTACGTCGATCCACAGCTTATCCATCATCACCAATTCTCCTAATTCGGTTTGTGCTTTCGCCACTCGATTGTTCGTTCAGTAACAATTTAAAGTACTCCTTGCACCTGATAGCCGCTCCGGCATCGGATCTGTCAACAGTTTCCCGTCCCTGTCGTTAATCTTGACAGGGCACATTGATTTGTTTCTGCCAAAACAGTTAAATTTGGGTCAATGACGTCTTCGGAGGAATCTGTGGGCATTACAAGCCCTTTCATATGGTGTTGTGATTTATACGATTGATCTCCCTAAAAGTGAGATATATTTATCAACTTTCTTGCGAGTACATGTATTAAGATTATGTGCTCAGCAAAAATGTTGCCAACAACTTTGCTGAAGACCCAAAGTCTTCATCTTTAATATTTTCAACATTATTGCTTGTTTTTTGTGAAGGATCCCTCAAAACCAATTCATTTTTATAACTTTAAAAATCAACCTGACGAGTTCGGTGTGTTCCGTGGAAAGGTTTGAGTAGTCAAAATAGACAACTTTCTATATTACAACATTGGCTAATCTTGTGTATTTTCGAGTCACTCGGCAATTTTTTGAAAAATATGGTGTTTGAAATAGTGACTGGTTGTTTATGTTTTACTTCAATAGTGTTTTCGGGATACTTATCGAAACTAGCAAGGTCTGTCACTTGCTGCTATGAATTTAATGATAAATCCTCCTAAAAGTGAAATTTTTCAATTCATTTTTTTATTTGTAGTAGAAATGATCTGACATCGTTGGAAAAGTTGTTGTGATTGCTTTCACAAATCTTTGCTGATCACACTAAGTATCTTCTTTAAACGCTTTGGAAGTTTTTGCTCGTTAAATTTGGATGACCCCTAAAAATATTTTTCAAATATCTTTTCAATTATCATTCCTACGAGTTTTATATATTCTATGAAGTTCATCAAAACGTAAAAATGAGCCTTGACATAACAAATAATTTTCTGGAATTAGCTGTGAAGCTCTGACCATATTTAAAGAAAAAACGTTTTTAATGGGTCATTCACAAACAACGGTCTTATGTCTAATTCTTTGCCTCAGTGAACGAACACCTTTTCTTCGTACCCACGTTTCCTAGGCCGATGCGATGTAATTTCTCGGTTGCCGTCAACTCACCATAACGTTGCCTGTTTTGACGTGTAGCCGCTGCAAGCATTCGGCTGCTATCCTACTTTTTTTTTCAATTCATCCCTCTTCACTGATTTCCACATGTAAAATCAAATTCTTCTGTGGCTGTTGTAGTAACCGGTTCATGAATCTGCTGCTGCGTCCATGTCTAGCATTAATTGGTTCGTTCGTAGCTGCCTGGGTGTGTTCCGTAAACGCCGTAAAACGTCATGCCTGAAAACGGTTTTGCTGGACAGTCTTGCTTGAGCTTGAGCTTGTGCGACCATCCCTGGCTGCTACTCCGTTATCGATCGGGACTAGCTGAAGTTGCACAGGGAATCAGTAGAACATCTTTCAATGCGTATTATGCTATATTTCACCCTAAGGAGGAAAATTTGGTAAAAACCAAAATTTCTCACTAGGGTGAAAATTTGTTGGTAAAAACCAGTCTTTGTACAGGAGGGCACAAATCCTTATTTCATACTATGTTGCGTTTCGGCTTCGCCTCATCAGAAACCGACACTAACTTATTGTCGGAATAGATTAGCGCCGGCTTGACGCAAATCCCTTAAAACTAAAACACACTATGTGTTTCAATCTTTCAATGTGCAACTCCTGGTAATCCTGAAATGTTTTTGATCAATACCGGCGCCAGCCAGGCCCGAACGTAGATCGCGATAGGAAAGGGAAGGAATTGTTAATCTAATACTTGCTTTTGCTAGAGGCCGTATATACTACTGCGCACTCCACAAGTATCACAAGAGGAGGATATTTTTTGTTAGTAAGAACAGAAGTTGGATTCTACTTCTTCTTTACCGACGTCAGAGAGGTGACTTCACTATCTGGACTAGACACCGATCCATCATGGACCAGAGACCAACGGATTTACTTCCCTTCCGAAGGAAGACGTGACCACAGATTTTTTCACCTCAGAAAAATCTCAACGACCTGGGCTGGAATTAAACCCAGGCCAACTGGAATGAGTGGCGGTCACGCCACTCATTCCAGTTGGCCTGGGTTTCATTACAGCCGAGGTACACTTTTCTGCAAATTTTCGGATTCTTAGTCTTATTCGACACAAATATGCTGATTTTCTAGCCCCAGGGACAATTCACTTGCCTAGTCATATTTTTTTCCGAGAATTTATCCGCGAAAGCAAACTTCAAACTTGTAGAAATCATCGAGCAGTAGCCTTGTAAAATTCGAGCCCAGCGATTCATTTGAAATCGGCTTTCGCATAGGTTTCATCGTTAAACCAACCGAGTTTCGTCGGCACCTGGTCGTACAGCCCGGGGTTTGACAATTGTTTGTTGTTTGGGGCCTCTGTTAGGTTGTGTTTAATTGCTCGGTAACATTTGTAATCATCGCGGAGACGGATTCGCCATACAGCTCCCCGTCCAGTTGTTTCGTTATTGTAGTATAGATCTTTGAAGAAGAAACCTAACATCAATTGTGCCAAGTAACTTCCTTGTGTGAAAATTGTAGGCATTTAAACTTAGATGGAGCGTGCGGTACCGAGGACTGAAAAGCAACGAATCTTAACAGGCTGACCTTTAATGAATGTAGTTAACATAACATTTGTATTTCGACTTGTGCTAATTGTTATTTTATTTCGTTTTCCGTGGTTTTCTTGAAAATACCGATTTCAATATGGAAGCCTTAAGCGGACTATAGGAATTAACTCAAACTGTCTTAATTTTACGGGAATCTGCTTTTCGGGTAAACGAGGAATTTGCCTAGTTCAGTGAAATATAAACGATGCCAACTTGAAGGTGCACATCGGCCAAATATAGGGGAAGATGGGGTAAAACGCACCCGCTAAGGAAATATGATCATAGCTCAACTATAGAACATTGATTGGGAGAATTTATTTCAAAGATATCGTTTAAACATTTTCCTCTGTAATCACAATCACAACCCGTTGCAAGAACACATTCAATATTCAATTTTTCAAAATCATTCAAAATTACTATTTGAAAAATAAGCGGGGCACAAAACGCACCTATGTGGGCGCAAAATACACCACAACAAGGGGGCATAATGGGGCATCTATTGCATGTCTAACATAATGATACTGCAATGAACGTGCGTTTCTATTATTTATAGATTCGAGTAATTCTGATATCCTGCATAAAAACAGATTTTTAAATAATTTAAACATTTTTAAAGATTGTTATGCATGTTTATTTTTTTTTCTGTATCTCACAAATAGCACAGACTCTTTCGAAATTTGACAGTCTTATTAAGCAAAAGGATATGGTTTCAGGATTATGCAGCAGATTGCATTTGGCTTCCGAACATCAGAATATCTTCGCCAAGCAATCGCTGCGTTTGCTACACCCCGCGCCAATCTAGGCTTCAAGGAGGAAAGTGGCAGCACTGCCGAAGCACTCGGTAGTGTCTTTGCCAGGCTCCTGCTAGACAGCCATTTTGTCCTAGCCAACAACTGCCTTTATTAAAATCAAAACAACCCAATGCTATCACAAGGGAGGCATGGGCCTAGAAGCAGTACAGGAAAATATTCATGTTCTAGAACAAGTATGTTATTTGTGCCAGTACAGGAACAGAGGATTTTTTTTAATCTATCTAACCGTGCAGTAATCGAATTTAAATTCGATAAATCGTGATAAATTGGCATTTTGTCTCGTTATTGACAAGTTTATTTGTGTAATACGAATCAACAAACCAATCTCCCACAATTAGGCGATATCGTTGAAGAATAGTGCAAATGGCAAGGGTCATAAGTTACTGCCTTGTGGAACAACTTATTTGATCGCGATATACCGTCACACTATAGTCTGCCATGTTTTATCAAAAAATAACGCTACTCAACAACAGAACCAATACCATTGAAATTGACACTGAAAACAAAATCCTTCCTAAACCGCTTTCGGATGAGCAAATCAAGTTCCGCTTTCCGTTCTCGCCAATCGAAGGCCGCCGAGGCAGGGGGACACGAAAAGTGTGAAAAACTATTTTCAATTCCATTTACCTATCTATTTATCCGGCATCGAATTTCGAGCTCAAAGGTGTTTTCAAGAGCCATGTGCCTTCTTTGCTGCACTTGTTTACCGGAATACGAGCCGTCGTCATTCTATCGGAGCAAAGCAAATGGAAATTGATTAAAATAGTTGAGCCCTTTTGCTTCTGTTGTTCATTATTGAGGTGGAGAAAAAAGTATTTAAAAATCGGTGGAAAAGTTAGATAGTTTCAGCAATCGATTTTCACGGGAATTATTTGTCTTGAATGTTTAATTGTAAACAAAAATCAGTCTTGATTCGGTTTCAAATTGAAACTTTTCGGATTATATGAGTACACGGTCCATTATTTAAAGGGTGCTAAATATGAAATAAATATCATTCGAATCGGTGCAGAGGGCGCTGAGTGGATGGGGCCATATGTGAGGCCAACGCGGGTGTGTGCACAAATTAGTTCCAACTGGATTGGCCCAGTTTTCGATTTTCACACCAGCCCGAGAATGGGACGGATGTGGTTACCGCCTTCCCATCCCAGCGCCATCTGCCAGTGTGTGTTGGACTGGAAAAGCCGCGGGAGGTCACTACTGTGCTGTGCGGTTCATTTGTGGTTACCAATTTCCAACTTCAACTTCATCCATAGCAACAGCAACAACAACAACAACAACTCAGCAGACAGCCGCCGCACCACTATGGACACAATTTGTGCTGCCAATGATGCCACTGTTGGTCACTGGCGTCGCCACCACCGCCGCCGCCGTCGCAGTAGGCTGACCTACCGATGTGTATCACCTGTTCTGTGATTTAAAGCAAATATGTACTCGTTTTTACAGCCGAGTGAATTCGGTATCAATTTTCGATTAACTTCGCACTCACTTTTCCACCCAACTCACACACACACACACGTGTGCACAGGCTTCGCACACGTTTGGGTTTTTACAGTCAAAAGCTTGGATTATCGCGAAAAACCGTCGCATTTTAAGGATGGTAACCGGGAATATAATCTAGGGACCCAGTTTTATAGAAAATTGTAAACAATTTACACAGACAAGTATATAACGAATTTTACTAAAGCCAAATAAGCTCCGTAACACGGTAATTATAATTAGTACTATGAGCGAACATGTGAACTAATCTGTGGTTTCTATTATAAGAACGCGTTTGTATATTTTGTGGTCTGATATCGGATATGATGAAAAAAGCGATTATTTTGCCGGATCCATAAATCGCTTGCCAAATCATGGATTGTTTGACGAATTCTCTTCTTATTGCTGGAAGGGTCAACTCAAGCTGGCCCACGCGCAGAAAATTCTCGATTTTGATTTTTTTTAAAGATTCTTATAAAAGCAAGGTATTACTATAGATAAAAGAAATGTATAGAAGCACTCTAGCTTTGAATTTTTGTTCCGAGCACTTTTGTGTATCAATTCACTCTGTGTTAATCATTCGTATTTTTTTCATTGCTGTTGTTTCTTGCTTTCTGTACAACCTTCTGTTTTCAACTACCTTCGATGGTCTTATCGTTTTTTGTACTACTCGTTTCTATTTATTTTCTAGTTGGTGCTGAGAATTCCCAAACGGCGGAATTTCTCTCGATACCGATGCCAATTTTCGTGAATCGTTTAGATCTAAGCCACTCCGATTTCGTGTACTTAGATCGTTGTTTTTCCGTCTTAGCTACTGTTGGAGACCGCTAACTTTGATGTGTAACTGTTGCTAGGTAATATCAACACTTGTTAAGACGTGAACGGATCGGAAGATACCGACCAACTTAGCTTGCATCCGTTTGAAGCCACCCTCTCAAGGTTTCTTCGACGACTTGTTTCTGGAGTGACTGAGCTCAAACGGTATTTTATAGGTCGAAACAGCTCGCAATATCTTTTTCTTGACCAAGAAATTTTCAAAACTAATCTAAAACCTTTATGGGTAGGGAGGGGGGTTTGAACAAACAACACTACCCCTTTGCACATGGACCTGAATTCAAGAGTCGCTCTTGATATTGATATTGATTAAATCGTATACTGCCACAATGAAAATACGAGCGACACGTTTTTTGCGAATGAGTTTTGACGACCATAGTTTGCTCTTCTTTCCTCTTTAGCTTTTTTGAGGTTCTATAAAAATGTGCAGTCCAGAACACTATGAACACTGTTGTGAGTTTGGTTTAAGGTCCGCCGCTACAAATTCCTTGCCAAATCATCTGTTTTTAGGCGAATCGTTCGACTTGAATTTGCTGAAGATAGTACCCGTTCTGTTGCCAGATAGAACGTTTTTTCCGGAAACCTGCCTGAAATCCATGAAAATGCACTATCTGTACTTCATCAGAACCCGATCGCACAATCTACTCGTAGACCGATTTTGTGGGCGTTACTAATACACATGTCATCGTATTTTGCTGCGACATCGCGATCCGAGAGTCCTGGGATTAACTTGATCGACCTCAACATGATTCAGTTCAGCTGACAATCCAACGTTCCAACACGACAGTTGTTTTGAACCTTCCGGACCACACGCGTGCGATAGTGGAACTGGTTGAGAACAGCAATGGCAACCCTAGTAACTATAAGCATTAAGCCATTGCACTATATTGGCTATAATTTTGCACTAATGTTGCATTGAAATTCCATTACAGCATTAACAATGCAATAAAGCTTTATATTAGCATCAATAATGCATAAATGCACAGCCGAAATATAGCATTATCGCTTGCTTTATATGCGCATACATGCTTCAAGGATCTTTAAAGCATCTTTAGCTTTACATGTGCATTTAGTGCCATTATAGAGCAAATAGAAAGTCGATATAATGCTATTGTGATGCTGTGGGTTTATTCGTTATGCAACTCTTATTTTAGATTATATTCGGCATATGTCATTTGAATCGAACATATGCCATATAGTCCAGGCAGCAAACACAGCGCACTTACCGTGAAGGACGAGGCAATGTACCTCAGTTTGACCCATTAAGGATATTCTTTACGATGCATTAGAGGAGAGTCACTCACGGTTTTAAACAGAACATTTTATTTTAATTTTTTCCCTTTTTGCTCATCATACCGAAAGGAAACATAAGAAGTGGTTTTAAACAGAGTTAAAAATAATCGAAGCTCTTTGTTGACTGCTGAAAATGAACCTGTTGCGACGCGCGGTGAATAGAAAAAATATTCATTCAACTGTCCATCTTATTCATTCAGTTGAATATCGTACAATATATTCATTACACTAATTATCTAGGAAAATGTTTTCAAATGTCGATAAAGCATATGAAACAACAATCATCATCGCTTACATTGTGCTAGGGCCTACTTTGATGCGTTTGATTCGTTGCTGCACGGTCGCTTCGTGTAATAATCGGTGCCGAATGAAAATCTGCATGGATGAATAGGCGGATTGTTCGTTTGACATTTTCAGCTGCGTCACTGAATATTGAAAATGAATGCGGCTGAATATGATCAATTTTCATTCAATGAATTTGAATATTTTTAACTCTGGTTTTAAAACCATGGCGGCCAATGACAGCCAACTGAAGCTTTCTAATAGCATTAGTAATGCCAATATAAGGCTTTCAAATTTGTCATTTGTGCGCTGGTGCTATATAATAGCATTAGTACTGCAGAAACGAGCTGTCAATTTCTGCACAGCAATAGCACTATATTTCACCTTTTCTGGCATAATATCAGCATTATATCAGTATTTAGGGCTTCACGGCTCTTTAAGACTGCTTTATATGTGTATTTAAAGCAGATATTAGGCTACGTTATAATGCTCATTGGTTACTTGGAATCTCTGTTTCAACAAACTTAGCAGCCGGGCTGCTCTTATTATTATTCGAGTGTGACAGTCAAAACACAGACTAACAGACATAACACTCAAAAACAAAGCTTCGCCCGCTTTAACGGTAATTTTAAATATATTTGTAGGTGGGACTGTGGCCACATTTGAAATTATGGCGCCACTGACATATGAACAAGCATATGGGGGATAGATCACTAGTGCAAAATTGTTCCCAAACCTGAGGGGTAACCCACCAGTAAATAAGTGATTGGGACTGTGAATAAAAGGTGGAGCTAGTGTTCTGGGAAAATTGTCGGATCGATGTTTTTTGAGGGAAGTCATAGTGTTATGTCTGTTAGTCTGTGGTCAAAATATCACACTATATGTCGCGGGTAACCAATAAGCATTATAGCGCAGCCTAATATCTGCTTTATATCTACATATATAGGGCAGTCTTACAGAGCCGTAAACCTTTTATTCTGATATGATGCTAGTATTATGACAGAAAAGGCAAAATATTGTGATATTACTGTACAGATTGACAGTTCGTCATTGCGTTACTAATGCTATTATATAGCACCAGTGTACAAATGCCAAATTTAAAAGCCTAATTGGCACTACTCATGCTATTAGAAAGCTGCAATTGGCTGCCATTTTCCGCAATGGTTTTCAACTATTTATTATGTTTGCTTTTCGGTACGATGAACAAAAGGGAGCAACATTAAAATACTGTTTAGAACCGTAATTGACTCCCTTCTAATGCATGATAATGAATATCCTTAACTGAATTTCGTCCTCACACGATATGAATGACGTTTTACGAAAATTACCTTCAGTAAGTCTCGAACAGAAGTACCTGTCTAGGCTATATTGAATATGTTCGAACGTAGTGATATCTGCCGAATATAATTTTCTATATGAGTTGCATAAACCCACAGCATTACGATAGCATTATATTGGCTTTATTTTTGCTCTAAATGCATATGCAAAGCATACATGCTGTTAAGATCCTTGACGCATGTACGCATTATATCAGCTTTACATACGTATATGGAGCAAGCGAGAATGCTATATTTCGGTAGTATCTGTACACGTTTATGATGCTAATATAGAGCTTGGTTGCATTGTAAATGCTACAATGGAGTTTCAATGTATAGCCAATATTGTGCAATGGCTTAATGTTTATTGTTACTTGGGATTAGCTGTCAATCCTGTGCAATAAGTCATCACCACAGGTGGCTCCAGGAGGATGCATAGGGGGCGTGCCCCTCGTATTCAATCAGATAGTTAGGGACCATTCATAAATTACGTAACGCAAAAATTGCCCAAAATTGACTCCCCCCTCCCCCCATGTAACAAATTGTCACAAATTTAGTTATCCCCCCTCCCCTATTACGTAACAAATTCCTTGAAAAAAAATTTTTTTCTTCGATGAAAACATGTTACGTAACGATCTAGCTTACTCCCCCTCCCCTCTATGTCACAATATGTAACAACTTCTCGAACCCCCTCCCCCCCTAAAAGCGTTACGTAATTTATGAATGGTCCCTTATAAGTTATCTCATTGATTGAAAACAGAATATATTTTGGAATAGCCCAATTTTCGGATATTATATTTCAATAATTTTGGTAAACAGGTAAAAGTCTTTAGATGCCTGGATCCGGCAGTACGTGTGTAAGAGATTGTCAAAAATCTGATACAGATACAGACATGTCTGCAAATCTGGCATCGCTGCCATAAGTGACTGTAATTTATCGTCAGAACGTTTGGACGATTAAAAAGTTACGTTGCCCCTTTTGCTTTGGAAAACCCCAATTATAAATGCAGCCTGAGTTCGGCAGTATCAGAACCGTCAAAAAGATAGTTTAGTGGCATATTTCCAGCCCAAAGTCGAACCGTTTCGAGTTTCGCAGATCAGTAAAGATATTTCGCGCGTATTTTACAAGGCTGCATAAAATTACGAGTGCGAATAAAAACGAACTTCGTGCGATTCTAACTGATCAGTAAAAAGCCAACACGGTTGTGGAAGATCCACGATGGATTTTAGCGTTTATATTCCCGTCAACAGTGTCGAAATCGATGGTGTAGTAATGGGAGAATTGGCAACATTCGTAGAGTTAGTGGCAGGACAAGTAATCTTTTAGAAACCCTAATATTCCACATGTCAAAACTCCCATGATCAGACAAATAACCTCCGCATCGGGGAAATCAAAGAAATACTTCGCTTAAAATTCCTTTAAAGTAACATTCGAAGGATCGGCTCTCCTCAATTTGGTTTTAATGGACAAACTTCAAGTTAGTTTACACAAATAACTTAATCAAATACAGCAATGTCCGACGAATAAATTTCATTCGGAAAAACTGAAACGTTCCGTATAAGAACGTTTTTTCTATGCGGAAATATCGTAATTGTGCCGCTAAAAGGAATGTCAACTAGATAACCTACGACTTAGATTACGAATTTCATTCTTGCGAAAAATGACGATTGTTGAAAAGGTGCAATTTGAGATAATCAACTTTTTATTACAAATTTAATTTAATCTCCAAGAAAACTCATTTTTTGCTTTGCCTAGTTTTGAAGATCTCTAATTTAGTTATCGACAATTTTACACCATTTCGATTCAACAATTCGTTTTTGCGAGGTACATATTATTATTTTAGTTGGTTCTATTTCTGTCCAATATCTTGCCAATAAACATTGTTTTATTTGCTATTAAATGCTCTTCTCCGTTACTCTGTTGTCCTCCCGAGGGCCAAATGAAGGTCAAATCAGGATCGACTCCTAGGACTATTCGACTAAAACGATATCCAGAACATGCAACGCTGGTCCTTTTTCCAGCTCAAATGCAAAACTAAATCTTTGGAAGCGACGGATAAGAACAATACAAATGATTGCCACTGATGAAGACCGAAAACAACGGTCGAAACGTAAATATTTCCCTAGAGCAAAGACAGTCGTAAAACACCAAATATAACTCTGTTCTGTGAAGGTATGCACGAATGCACTCAAAGTCGTGATGACAAGCGCAAAGCAGCATTCCACGAAAGACTACCGTGTCTACAGCCCTGCTCGTGACGTCGAGATTGACAATGTGCTCACCGATGAGAGTTTGACGTGCGAGGGTCTATTGAAGTTCGAACTGTTTTATGGACAATTTGCATCAGCTGGTAAAAATATTGAATTACAAGCGTTTTTGTTGCGGTTTGTTTACACGGCATGGCACGGTACGTTAGTTTACCGGTGCTAATTCTTTTGTTATACATTTTAAAAGTTTTAAAATTAAAAGAATACAATATAAATTAAATTAAAATGCAAAATTATGTTTCATATTAAAACTAATCGGAACAGTTTTAACACTAACTTGAATTTAGAAGTACAGCGCGATATGCAAGATAGATTGATTGAATTTATTAGGGCTAAGGATGGAGGGAGGGTGTTTGGCGCATATTCAACGACTAGTACTACAGTTTGATATTTTTTAAGACAGAATATTGACTTTAGCTAAGAAAAACATAATGAAAGACGAGAGCAAGGATCAGAAGCGGTGCAAATCCACTAGTGGTCCATCGGGTGAGGTGGCCACCTACCCGTTATTGGAAGCGGCAGCCCCTCGCAAGCAAACTTGTGATCCACCCATCTGCCTGGATAACTCAAACATAGGGGTTACGAGTTAATAAAGGTCCGACAACTGCTGTCAACTTTATTTATCTATTCCATTACGTCAGTAACATAATTTTTTTAAGAATTAATTTTAAATTGCGACAAGCCAACTAATGTATTTGGTTCTCTTTTTGGTTCATCTGACCTTGTGTCCTTCGGCCTAAAGACCATTCGGCCTAATGATCATTCATCATAATCTCAGCCCCTTGGCCTTAGCACATTGTGCCCATGTATAACAACGGTTCTGGATGGCGTTTGGGTTTACATAACTAGAATTGGTCAATGTACCACTGAACTGATCCGGCTGATGAATGAACACATTGACAGGGTAGCTAAGTGGTGGCGATGAAACTAACCACAGGTCTAATCTCAGCAAAGTTCTATTTGTATAGAATCAAGTATGATCTGCAGCTAAGTTAAACCTGTTAGCTCAAATGGATTGTAAAATGATCGAGCCAGAATATTGCACGCTTTCAAGTGAATCTGAACTGGGATGTCGGAGTAGTGATTAACCACTACTCCGGTTCATATTATTCGCTTAACTGACCCCAAGTTTCAGGGCGGTACAGATGATTCTGCGAGAATGTCTGATTTTTATTAATAAAGAACAGAAGTAATCAAAACAACGGAACAATTTTGTGTTCACTCCTCGTCAATGACCGCGGTAGAAACTGCAGTGACCTGAGGTATGGTAGATCCGTGAACTGCATTACGCGCTAGCTATCTGCATATTAAATATCATCGTGGTCGTTACCTGTACACATCCCTTGAATTTAACAATATCGCTGTTACTAGACAATTCGTTTAGTCATATTTAACAATTAACCCAATAAATGGATAGCTATCGAGGTACTTGAATGGAAACGGTATCCAAATTAATTCAGTTTTATAAAATAATTTATAGAAATATTGTAATAATAATATCATTTTTCGCATCATAAAAGCTTCACTACGTATCTTTAATGTCAGTTACAGCGTAAAAAAAACAAAAACCCGAAAAACCCTTTATAGTTTCGTTGGATAGGAAATTTTTCAAATTTTGACATGTCACCTTTATAGTCCAAGATAGTGGAGTAAGACATTTTTAATGTTAAGTATCAAAACTCGTGAAATGATGCATTTTAGTATTAAACTTCGAGAATGTAAGAATCTGTAAATTGAGATTCCGCAATTCAGATGTGTCAGGAATATGCACACTGAGAAAGTGCGGTTATTGGCACCGATTCGTTAACGATATATCCTTGGATTCGTCGTATTTAGAGCGCAATAAGCAAAAATTCAAAATGACCACGTTCAAGCGGCCCCGCTTCTTTTACAAAAATTTCGAAAACGCGAGATCCTAAATTAAACCATTTACCCTAGAGATTACAGCGACCTGAAATCTCATCCTAATCTACTCGAAACCGGTACATACAATCAGTCAATCATGTCATACCCGCATTATCGCGAACCATGTTGTAATACCATGTCCCAGAATGTACTACCTTTCGATGCAGGTGTGATATTGATTTTCCATTCTGTAACAGTACCCCTTCGCCTCCGTTTCGCGACTAACTCATCCAGACTGCCAATTCGGTAGACCATCTGGTGATGATGCCGCGCCGCCGGTGTCAAACCGTTGGCTGGTTGGTTGGTAATCCAGACGTGTCAAATATTTACTCTGGAAATCGATCCGCAAACAGCTTCATTCTGATACCGTGTTCGAATGTTGTCAAATGTCCCCCAGACTCCCCTCCTCGTCGGCAAATCGGATCGACACCGACTAATTAGTTTTCCACCGGAGATGGACGTACACGGGCGGTACTTCTTGATTCCGTCGTTTTTCGTCAGTGTCATCATCTGCGTCGGGTCCCGGTTGGTGCAGGTGCCGGAAACGCGGCTACCGCTAGACGGCTACTCGCGACTAGTTAGCGATGGTGCGGTTTTGATTTTACATTTCATCTATCTCGGCAGCTCGATTGATCTGGTTTTGGGTTCGTCTCCGTGAATTCTGATGAATTAAAGAAATTTTACAAATGTTCTAATTTTTCTCTCTCATAGCAAACCCAAACGATTCCTATCAGCTTCTGTTGGACAGGCTTGGAGCTCCCGTGGCAAGCATCTACGCTCACGTTCAGTTTCTTTCGTCGATCGTGGGAAACCATTACATGTTAATCTGTGCGTCCGATATCATCCTGGAATACGCGACGGTTCTGTTTTACCCGCTACCCTACGGATTGCCGTTCGCTTCTTGGAGACGCGGAGTCGCACTAGCTGCAACCTGTTTACTAACTCTGCTAAACTGCTACAGCATCCATTGGACCACTACGTCATTCGCCCTGTACATGAAGTCTCTGTTCATGAGTTTTTGGATAGCGAAAATTTGGATAAATTTCGTTCAAATTCAAGCTACGGTCCGTGCGAACGAACAAGATTTCACCTTAATGATGTGTTTGACGTTCGTCCTAATCATTTTGTTAATTGCCGTCAAAGAGTTCAACTGTTTCCCGCGAGATGTCGTTTCGGCGAACCACACCGTTCTGCTTCCACTATACGAACAACTGATCGGACTTCCCATCCCCGAACTACCGATTATAGTGTCCTGTTACTACGCCGGTTCATTAAACAGCTTCTTCCTGTCGACGGAACCGTTCATCAAAGCCGCTCAAAATGGTCAACTACCGTTCGCTCTAACCCTCCACCGTGAAAAGTCCAACGCACCAATCATTATACTGCTGATTAAAAGCGCAATTACAACCGTCACCGTTGGCTATCTGGACGATGACCTTGGCCTGCTGGGATCCACGTGGAACTGTTTGCAGCTTGCCGGTGCCATTCTGTTTGACATTGCACTGATGCGGCGGGTGGGTGAATTGAAACGCACTAAAAGTGACAGCAGGGTTCAAACGATGGCCCTGTGGGTGCTGCACGCAGGCTTCCAGCTGGCGAATTTCGGTTGGATCCTACATCGAGTGACGGGATTTGGGGAAATTGGCAAAATGTTACTGTTTGTCGCTGCGGTTACGATAGTGGCGTTTAAGTTGGTGCAAAGCGATTCGTTTGTTGGACGGTGCTGTAATAGGTGGAAATTGACGAGCTGCGGGAAGTTGGGTGGTGGTGGTGGTGTAAACGGCAAGGCTAAACCACTGGTTGTCAAGGACAACTGCTCGCTGGATAGTTTAGTGTAGTTGCCTTGGTACTGATTGGTGGAGTCGTGTTACAACGGTTGATGACGCAAATATAATAGCCCCGCTGCATTAACGAGATGCGAGAAAGTTGCTGTGACCGGAGCGTAATTTATCACAGTGAAATGCACTGATTTGCATTGATCCGGCATCGGGCGCGGTTAGGCAGTCAGATAACGAGCCAATGTTAGCTCATTCGTTAATAAGTAGCAGAAAACAGAAACACAATACGCGTGTGAACAAGATTAGTGTTGTTTGCTTTCTGTTTTCTGATATTTAGCGACTGTTTTGGAGAGAAAACTTGAATAGAATATTGCGTGAAACTTTAACCTCTCTTTAACTATAATTTAAGAAACTGGGTTTGAGTCGGTTTTAATTTCTTTCGCCTTGTAAACAAGTTCACTGAACTGTCAGTTCAGAAGCTTTGATTTAGGGTTACCAATTTGGCTTAGAAAAAATTAAGAGCATATTAAATCAAATGTTAAAACACTGAGAACTGACATACAAGTTTTCAACTTGTGTAAGAAATAAAACTGCCGATTTGAAATGACAACAGCAAGTAGCAACTTGTCACTGGCCGGCACTTTGATCGGCCAGCAACCGCTATACGGGACTTATGTGCAAACTTGGATACAATGGTAACTCACGCATGCAAACCTACATGCGATGGTGATTTTCATTTAAATGTTTACACAGGTTTCTCGTGAAAGTTTGCTCTAGCTTATATGTCTCCTCACCTACGAAAATCTCCAACTAACCCCCGCCTTCAAGTAAGCACAAACTCAGTTGTGTCCGCCCGTGCTTTAGAAATACCTATAGAAGTATGTTATCAGATACCTTAACGCATCATGCATATCCTAGGTACCAACAAACCGCTCAAAAAAAATATTTTTGCAACGCTAATAACCAGCACACACACGTCGCACCCTGCAGTGTGCTGAACTCAATCCAAACCTACTCGACCTACTTTATTTTGCAAATCATCGAGAATACACAACTCGAACCATACCATAGCATTACTGTACTCGTTCGTTTCAAATCGTGCGCGCGATCGGCTTTGCCAATATCAATGAAACGAGTGCAAATTTGTACATGATTGACAGTGTTTAACGGCTAACTGTACCGTTCGGACGCTATAGCCATAATGTTGCTCGTTCGGTAGGTGAGCGACGAATGATACAAATAGACACGCGGCACTTCTATTTATAACTTCACGTATTTGATTGAGTCTCTCAGGTACCACATCCCCTCCATATTAACGGCTCTGGTTAACCAAAGAGCGATCTGCGTATGACAAGCACCTGTTATCATGCTGCAGCTGCTACGACGTCAAAAAGTAAACTGATGAATTTTCATTCTGGATTCGTGTGTCGCAGTTCATTTGACGACAAAAGGGCCGTGTTAATCACGCTAGCTCGCTCCGTAGATTAGTACGGACCAATCATGGTGCAGATAATTATTGCTTCCACAAAATCCATTATTTTCACTATTTGCACACAATTGTTCATTCTACCGAATTAGTTAAACTTTTGAAACGGGACCCCTGCATTGAAACGTTAGAAGTAGTTTACATGCTCCTTGACCAGTCTTCTCAAATGAACATCGTACAGAATGTGCGCTCATATTAAACCCACACTTCGTGTACAAAACAAAAACACACTGTTTCGTACCAAAAACACGTGCACACGTTTGCCTGCACAATCGAACCCCATGTACGCACACTGTGTGCGTACACATAGGTTCGTGGCACCAGCTTTCTCTTTCTCACTCTCATCATCACTAGCGCTGACTGTTTTTGCCTTGTGCGAATCGTTCTCGGTGTACGCACCCGGTGCACGAACACGGATGTTTGAACTAGAGTTTGCTCATCGTTCGCTAGGGCGTGATGTGCAAGGCGAACTTGTACATCGAACACGTGCACGAAATTATGTACACAGGTACAAACTTGTCGATGTTTATGGGAAGTTTGTCCTTGAAA